>NC_052060.1:21042183-21349214 GCF_903992535.2 Arvicola amphibius | reverse complement strand
CAAATAAGCTTTGAATTCTGTTTTGATTTAAAGAAACATTGGTTACTGTTATTAACAATTAATTGCCACTACCTTTCACCACAAAGACTTCTAATTTTATTTAGTTTTTTTGCATCATTTCCTTTATTTTAATATTTTCTTCTTTTGTTTCAACAAACAAGGTTTTAAATTTTAAGAAATTATTGTTCTCTGGGTTTTATTTTTTTGAGACAGGGTCTCACTATGCATCCCTGACTAGTCTAGAATTTTCCATGTAGGTCAGGCTGGACTCAAACTCTCAGAGAACTGCCTGCCTCTGCCTCATGAGTGTTGGGATTTAAAGTGTGCGCCACCACGACCAGCTAGTAGTGTTTTTTAAGATGGGGTTGAAATGATGCACGATGACTTAAGATGACAAAAGGCAAAGCAGGGGAGTGAGCAGGGCCTGGTCCTCTTGTCTGTGGCTTAACTGGTGACAGGGATGGAATTATCTGACCCCTCCATTTCTTCTGTGCTTATGCTAGTTTCCTAGTCCCCAGTCTGCTCCTCAGTCACCTTGTTTTGGTTCTGATGCTTTTCCAGGAAAATCCAACCGATTTTAAGACCAATCTAAGAGCAAAACTTCCTTAGGAAGCCATATTGCCTGCTCTTAGAAATAAAAGCACATGATGTACTCTAAAAGCAACTATAGAATAAATAAGGTTCTTTGGGGGCTTTCAGTCATTCTGTTCTTAATGCACATTATTAATAACCGAGTGTGAAGTGTTTAATCATGTTAGGTGGAGACATACAAACTTGTCAATTTTAGCTCATTAATGGAAAATTATATCCATATTCACAGGCTTTAACTGAAATGGCCTTAAGAGAGTTTGTTTCCTTGTTGTTTGCTTCTATTACCTTCAGCTCTTGTTTCGGGTTTTTGTTGTTAAAATGGTTACAAGTGTTCACCACAAGGGTCATCGTTATGTGTTGTCAGCATCATTATGTATAAATAACAAATTCGGGGGAATCCCAAAATACTTTCTCTCAGGTTATATTCCTGACTTTCCTCTCCTTAGTTCTTGGTCAGAATGAAGTCTTGTATTCCTCTCTGTTTAGTGGATAGCTATTTATCCTTTGAGGTGTGCTGCATGAATCACCCAGTTGATCCAGCTTTGCCCGGGACCCCCAATAAGAATGGTATATCTTTTCATTCGGAGCTCCTTTGTTTCTTCTGTTTTTTTTTTTTTTTTTCAGTTCCTGTGGCAATGTGTCATTCTCTGTTCACAAGTTTGTTTTCTTAAACATATTGTCAGCCACACAAGACACTGTCATAGGAATCCTATTTCCACTGCAGTCTCTAATACAGAATAGACATGAAATTCATGTCTGAGGGAAGAGAATAAGAACAGGGGAAGAGAACAGGAAATAAATCCTGTGAGATCATAAGAATCTGACCATTGTGTTATTTTCTGTGAGATTTCAGAGTTCACAGAACTGACAATTGGGTGTCTTGCTGGCTTATTGAAGTAAGAAGGCTTCATAATGCCTCTGCTTTCGTTCCTTCACCCTACAAATGGAGGCAGGATTTGAGAGACTTAGTCACTTTTTCAGCAGTGGGAACCTTATTGCAAAAGGAGAAGGCAGCCCACTAGGAAGTAAAGGCCACTTGGCATGAATCGGCCTTACTCACCAGAAGCCCAGCCAGCTCCCACCCACAGCTTCCATTCACGTTGAAGGATGGAGCAGTAAAGATGAACCAGAAGTAGTGAGATTGGAGAATGGTGAACCTCAAATTACACTCAGAAGCAAGAAATCAAGAAAAGAAGGGGGGCCGGGCAGTGGTGGTGCTCGCTTTTAATCCCAGCACTGGGGAGGCAGAGGGAGACAGATCTCTGTGAGATTGAGGCCAGCCTGGTCTGCAAGGGCTAGTTTCGCACAGGTTCCAAAGCTACAGAGAAACCCTGTCTTGGATCGCCCCCCAAAAGGAACACATATCTGGATAAAGTACACCTCTAACCAGACGGTGCCCTGTGTGATCCCTCCTTTCCCCATCGGCATCTGAGAACCTGCTTTAATCCCCGTTGGGATAGTTCACATCATGGGTACTCTCATTCGCATTTTTGTTTTCTTTTTTTTTTTTTCTCATGGTTTATTTGTTTTATATTTAAAAATTTCCATCTCCTTCCCTTCTCCTCCCCCCTCCCTCCCCTCCTCCTCCCCCTTCCCTCCCCTCCTTCTCCCCTTCCCTCCCCTCCCCTCCACCCATACCTCCCCTCCCTCCCTCTCAAGGCCAAGGAGCCATCAGGGTTCCCCACTCTATGCTAAGACCAAGGTCCTCCCAACTCCCCCCAGGTCCAGGAAGGTGATCGACCAAGCTGAGAAGGCTCCCACAGAGCCTGTCCAAGCAGAAGAATCAGAGCCCAGCGCCATTGTCCTTTGCTTCTCAGTCAGCCCCCACTGTTGGCCACATTCAGAGAGACGGGTTTGGTCGCATGATCCATCAGTCCCATTCCAACTGGAGTTGGTGATCTCCCATTAGTTCTGTCCCACCGTCTCCATGAGTGAACGCGCCCCTCTCGTTCCTGACTTTCTCCCTCATGTTCTCGCTCCTTCTGCTCCTCATCAGGACCTTGGGAGCTCAGTCCAGTGCTCCAATGTGGGGCTCAGTCACCTTCCCCATCTGTCGCCAGCTGGAGGTTCCCTCACGGTCCTGACTTTCTTTCTCATGTTCTCTCTCCTTCTGCTCCTCATCAGGACCTTGGGAGCTCAGTCCGGTGCTCCAATGTGGGGCTCTGTCATTTTCTTCATCTATCGTCAGGTGGAGGTTCTATGGTGATATGCAAGAAATTCATCAGTATGGCTATAGGAACTGGCCTTTTCAGGCTCCCTCTCCTCAGCTGCCCAAGGAACTAACTGGGGGCGTCTCCCTGGAAACCTGGGAACCCCTCTAGGGTCAAGTCTCTTGACAACCCTCAGTTGACCAATGGAATCGTATAGAAGACCCGGATCTTAAACCACAAACCTATGAACACCTGATTTTTGATAAAGGAGCCAAAAGTACACAATGGAAGAAAGAGGGCATCTTCAACAAATGGTGCTGGCATAACTGGATGTCAACCTGTGGAAGAATGAAAGTAGATCCATATCTATCACCATGCACAAAACTCAAGTCCAAATGGATTAAAGACCTCAATATTAATTTGAACACATTGAGCTTGATAGAGGAGAAAGTGGGAAGTACTCTACAACAAATGGGCACAGGGAACCGTTTCCTACGCATAACCCCAGCTGCACAGACTTTAAGGGCAACATTGAATAAATGGGACCTCCTGAAGTTGAGCAGCTTCTGTAAAGCAAAGGACATTGTCACTAAGACACAAAGGCAGGCTACTGACTGGGAAAAGATCTTCACCAACCCTGCAATGACAAAGGTCTGATCTCTAAAATATATAAGGAACTCAAGAGACTAGACGGTAAAATGCCAATTAACCCAATTAAAAAATGGGGCGCTGAACTGAACAGAGAATTCTCAACAGAAGAAATTCCAATGGCCAAAAGACGCGTTTTTGTTTTCTTTTCGAAGAGGAGCTGGTCCACAGTTTGCATTCTGTTCTATATTTACATGCCATCTCACAAAGGCATGATGCTGTCCTCCATTCCTGTCTGGATCACCGGGCCAGGCAGAGTTGCTTGTGTGCTTTTCCCCCTGCTGCAGTGTTTCTTCCTTTAAGCCGTGCCTCCTCGGCGTTCTTCTCCACATCCCTGGGAGCTGCCCAACTCTCCTTCCACGGTGACTTGTGAGCACTGTGTCTGGTATTGACTTCAGCCCCCAGGATTGCCCCAGAAATGACTGTGAATTCCACCAAGGTTCACTGACTAGAACAACTACCAGGATGGAATTGGTGGAAGGGTCTCCTAAGTAGACGACGGAAGTTACTCAGCCGTCTTCCACGCGTAGTCCTTCTCAATTTTATAAAGATGCTTTTCTGTTGTTGTCGTTGTTGCTGAGTAACCGGAAATACGAGAATTTCACTTGAGGAAATGTTCACAGCTGCTGACTTTTGATAGTGAATGTTTTCAGCCAATATACCAAATGAATGACGTGATCCCATCTTCTTAAGAAATAGCTTAATTGCCTTAGGCAGGCAAACCAGACATAATGAAACAGTTCCCACAATCTTACCTAGTTTGTAAAGCTCATAGACTAATCTAAATCTGCTGGTGTTATACTTGTTTTATATACTTAGAAGAAAAATAAACTGTTTAAAAATGAGTACAAGAAAGAAATAATTTAGGGAAGGAGCAAAGAAGAAACCAATAATAAAGAGTGGACAGTGGGATCTCGGTGTATCCCGGCTTCAACAAATTAACTGGTTGAATTAAAATCTCTAACATCATATATTAATTAATGGATGATCACTACTGGCTTGCTATGAATGAGAAAGGGTAAATAAAAATAACAACACCATGAAAACCTTTCTGGCATCCTCAGATTAGAATAGAGATATTTTTAAGTTAGCGTGTTTTATCTTAAAAGAAATCTGAAGTTATGTTTTGTGAAATCACAAATTTTATTATTGCCAAACTTTAATATGCAGTGTCATACATTTAAAAACACATGCTTGCTGGGGGTCATGTTTTTCGTATCAATCATTAGCCACCAAATGGCTTCCACCATTAGCTCAGTCTTTGTGTTCCAGTATCGGTACTCCCTAAGTGTGTGACGCTTGTCTGATATTGTATAGAACTTCCTTTGTCTGTCGTTAGTCCTGAGAGAAACTAACGCAGACTGTCTTCTAAACTTGCAGCATTGAAACAGAGCTTTCTGGGTACATCTACAATACTATAACAGGGAAATGCCACCATACCCTGATGATAGAGCCCAGAACAAAGGATCAGAGCTTGTTTGGGGGTTAAATGTCAAAAGATTCAAGCATGTAAAGCTCCAGGTAAAGGAGCTTCAGCATCTGTTAAAATGAGACTGCTAACGGCTCTGTAACAAACATGCCCCCTAATACACAGAGAAAGGTGGGCAAGCGCAAACGGCTTGATAACTGCCGGGTGGATCTTTGTATTGGGTACAAGCGCAACTGTAGAAGGCATTTGTGGCATAGGCTATAATTGTTCAAATAGGTCTTGCCGCTGGCCACCCACTAAATTTTTCTGTCTGCTCCCGTGTGCTATGTTTAAATTCCAATTTTCACCTTGATGGTTTGATGCTATTTGGAGGTGAAGAATTGAGGAGGTAACTAGGTCACAAGAGAGGAGCCCTTAATACAGATTAGTTCATTTATTAAAGGGAGCTCACTAGCCCCCTCTCACGACATAAGAATTCACCGAGTTAGGCATCTAAACATACATGAGGCCTCTAACTAGATCCCAACTCTTCTGGCATTCCAAACTCTTTTGCCCTCCTGACCAGTGAAAAACATGTTTTGTTATTATTATAAGCCATTAACTGTGTGGAATTACTTTTATAGACACCAGAAATCTCAGGTGTACCTGATTCGAATATTTCCAAGTCCAACTTTTAATTTAATAGGTGGGGGTTAGTTCCCATCACCTGAGAGACTTCATTAGAATCCAAGAATGGCCAAAATTTATTCACACCAGCGATGAACATTTATCTATACCCACTTTATATCTGGTACTATACAGTCATTATAAAAAAGACTCATGTCTTCTTGGACCAGGTAAGTCACAAATCTGCCATCACTAGCAGTTTGGCACGCGGGAGTTACAAGTATTCACACAACCCTGCCAACTCTCTAAAGCCACTGACCCAGAAAAATGAGTAACCGTTAGAGCTCTAACAGGATTGCAAATAAATGAATATCTAAATGGAAGAAGAATGGGGGGTACAGAGAAACCAGCCAGAGAGCTGAAGCTAGACAGCTAAAAGATCAAACTGTTCACCTCTAAAAGAAGAGAGAAAAGTAGAGCTGAAAGGTTAAATAAAAACAGAAAATCATTCTGTCCACAGAAAGCTAAATATATAGATGTGCGTGTGTATTTGCCAAAGGCAGAAAGTAAAATATGTCCTATAGTGTTTCCCAATGTGTCAATGAAATACTGGAAGTAAGTTTCTGATTGACTCTTACTACATACAGTTATGAAAAGATATATTCAGGAAAACAAGTTTAATACATGCATGTATTCGTTCATGGATGCTCGTTTTGGGTTGTCACATCCACCCAAAGAAAGATCTTTGGAGAAACACAACAAAATACCACTACTGACAGCCAAATGTCTTTTCCCTCTACCCCCACTGAAAGACAGGAGAACAAGACTGAATTAGGTGCTGAAAGGTCTCACAGGAGTCTGACCTATTCCCCAGGGTACAGAACCAAGAGCTCAGTTAGTGGTCTTCTACATCTCTGCAAAGCCCAGGCTGATGGGTGAGAGAAAACTCAACTTTGGAAGATCTACTCTTTCCATGGAGGACATGAAATAGTCCCCAGCAGATCTATGTGGGGCTGCTGTCTGTTTCAAGAAGTAGTTAGATGTCTATAACTCACAAAAGACATCTCAACAGAAGCCAGAATCCTGGGATGAAGACACGAATCCGAATGGAGCTGTGGAGGCTAATGTTTCAAAGACCCTGATATATCTCTGGGGGGAATCTCTTGCTTCTGTATAAGTATGCTTTCTTTTTACTGGAGAAACACCTTGAAGCGTCAGTTGATGCTGAGATAGAGAACTCAGAAAGAGCTCCTTTGGCCTGACTGCAAAGGACAGTGAGAAGACTGCCGGCTGTCAGTGGTCCACGGTCCAGGCCACTTGCCAGTAAGAAGTGAGAAGGCCATTGTGGATGTTCTATCAGTCATGCTGAATATAGGGGCACCTCAAGAAAAGACAGGGCTCTGGGATTAGAGAGAGATGCTGGGGGGTGGGTAGTATTTCTACAACATCAGTGTGCTTTGGACCTAGAGGAGACAGGCTGGAGGCAGAGCTGGCCAAGGCTGCAGGCTTCCCAGCAGCTGCATCCCCCACAGGTGAGGCTCCTTCTTGAAATTTGAGAGTCAAAGGCACAGAGAGGAGAAAGTTCAGACTTTAGCTCTGAGAGCAACAGAAGGTGGCTTCCCTGTCTTCTGCAGTGGTCAGGGGAGGCCAAGGTGCTGGATGGGAAGGAGGTGCCAGCCTCCTTCCTGTCCAGGGCTCAATTTAGTAGCGCTCTCCCCAGGACACCATTGCCAGCCATGTCTGGGAAAACGTTCTTACCAATCTCGGTTCCTTGCCTTCAGTATGAAGTGTGCAGCTAGTGACCTGATGCTCGCAGGTACCCATTTCTGACCTGTTGTTTTACACTAAGTGGACATCCCTACTCCAGATTCCCGAAAACGCAACACCTTCTCCTCCTACCCCCACCAGCCTGAGCAAGCACCTTCTTCTCAGTTCCTCCCTCAAATCCTTGAACCACAGAGACAGGACTGCTTGTCAAATCAAATCACTCCTTAGTCAAGACACCCACTTATCTACCGTTGAATGCCCACTTTTCTTACGTGGTTTATTTCCTTTAGGGTTTAGGAAAAGCCCGGCTTTGTGGGCATTCATTGAGATGGTTGTGCATTTGTGAGATCAGTGTTTTCCCATTTGCATTGTCCTTTTATTTCTAATTAAAACCGCTCCCTGCCTCTTCCTGTAAATCAGGTGGTTCGCATGTAACATTAGCAAGTACCTAAGGGGACTCCTAGGAGAGGCGGAGACACCTTGGGGCCAGGTGGCTTTTGTCTGCCATCAGGGAAAACCAAGGACGCCTGTGATGGGAAGCTCCTACCTGAACTTCAGCTTTCTAAAGTGGGATGAATTTCACACCAAAGATGTTGGGAGCTCTGGCTAGGCAAACTAATTGTCAAGTTAAAACAAACAAACAAAAAAATATACCAAGCTCCCAGTTAGCTAGAAGGGGTTGTGCTTGGGAACCCTGTAGGGAGGTAACGCAGGAACAAGGGGAGGGGGCAGAACTGGGGGGGTAGAAATGGAACCAGTAGAAATCGCGCTTCTGGTAGATCAACAAAGGTGGGAGAGAAGAGTGTGGGTGGTCTTGTTGATCCAGTACCCCGAGGTCCCTACATGGCGGCAGCGGTGGCTGCGGTGGCCAGAGCAGCAGCAGCAAAATCAGCGAGCGGGACGGAGTTAGGACCGCTCGGAGCGCCCAGGTCTCGAGGTAGTATAAGGTTTTTGCAATCCTTCCACTCGCTGGCAGTTGCAGAAGATCTGCTTTTTAAGTGAGAAGAACACGCCACCCCTCCGAGGGCTGCGGCTTCCCGGGGCTGTTTCCTCGCTCATCGCTTTGCCGGCCCCTGGCGCTCACTCGCTAATTCGTCCGCGCCCCTAAGTTTGCCGAGAGCTGGCTGCGGGCTGGGAGCAGGGTCCCGGCCGGGCGCCGCGGGCGGGGGCTGGGAAGCGGCGAACCGCAATCCAGAAGCATCTTGGGGCCATGTATATTTCATCAAACGGACTTTGGGTGCGTCGCGTCTCGCAGCCATCAACGCTATGTGCAGTGACATTTCTGACTTGAGTGGAGGAATGCGCGAAGGAAACCGGGGCGAAATTGCTTCGAGAGGATCTTGGCGCCAAGGCTAATTGTCCTGATTTATGTCGCTTCTGACAAAAAAGAAAAAAAAAAATCCAACATCTTCATCTGAAATAAAATGAAAGCGGTGCCAAGCGGGATAGAACCGCCCGGCCACTGGTTCTGATCCCCCGGGATCGGGGGAAAAATCGTTCTGCGGCTTAAAAGAAAAGAAAGAAGAAAGGAATAGAAATAGAGAAGAGAGAGAAAACCCACAGTAAAAGTTTAAGGCGAGAAGTGGCGGTGGCGGTGGAGCGGGGAGACTGCGAGAGGAGACGGCTGGTGAGACCTCGGAAGGCGGCGATTTGGTTCCTAATCCCACTGTATTTTTGGAGGGAGAGGCACCTTTCTCATCCTCCCTTCCTCTCCGCCCACCCCTCTCCCTCCCCCTCATCTACCTGTCAAAGTCACTGATCTTTTGCATTTTGGAAGAGGACGTCAACGGGAAGGAATTCCCCCTGTCCGGGTCCGGGCTCCAAGAGGGGGCGACGCGCAACGAGGCTGCCCCAGGGGCGCGAGGCCAAGGTAACTGGGACGGGAGGCGGCTGGCGCCTTGGGGTCTGGGGCTGTGGACTCCTCCTCCCCGCGGCCCGCAGGACGTTTACAGTGCGGGGGACGGACCCCGGGGCTGCGGTGGTGACGACTCGGGTCCACACCCGCCGCGTTCCCATTCCACCCGAGCCCCGTGCGCTGCCAGCGGGTCCCCGCAGCTGCGGTCGCCGCCCCACGCGGGACCAAGCTGGGCAGGGCCGCCGCCCCGTGCCGACGGCTCAGCTCCCGCCCGGCAAGGGCCAGCGGGGGGCCCGGGTAAGTGCAACTGACTGACTCCAGCGACCCGCGCCTCTCTGGGTGGCCCCTCTCCATCAGTTCCCTCCCTCCCGCCATCCCTCCCTCTGCCAACCCGTGGTGCCCGCCGAGGGCGGGAGGGGAGATCCGGGTGGGCGAGGAACTTTGGAAAGCGCCTTAAGGAGGCAGCGGAGCCTGTGCGCACTCCGGAGCCCTCACCGCTCACACCCACACTACATCCCTGGCGTGCGCCTTGCACCGGGTCGCTGGCTGTTGCATCCGGAGCCTCCATCCACCCACCCGCAACGCGCCGCGCGCTCAGTCTCCCCCCCCCACACCTGACCACACGCGTCGCACAGGCGTTTTTTTTTTTTAATTATAATTTTCCTTTTTGTCAGTTTTCTCATCAGGGGAAAAAATAAATAAAAACTTGCCTTGTTGCTCGCCCTGTGGAGAGCTTTTGAAGTCCCCTCTTTTAATCTCCTTTATTGGTATGAGATTAAAGCGTTACTACCACACAGTGTACAGCTGGGGAGGTAAGAACGTGAAAGGAGGGAAAGACAGCTTTGGAAAGCTGGTGGGAGCCTTTTCTCCCCTACTGGTTTCTCATTATTAGTTGATGGATTCGGCTAGAGACATGGAGTTTCTCTCCGCTACGGATCTGTGGATATCTATATATAATACAAATAATACCGAATATTATTGGGCCCAAAATATCCAATTAAGTGATTCATAGGAGAGAAAACTTGGGTTTTTTTTTTTAAAAAGAAACTGCGCCCTCTGCTGTTTATTTTGGTAACCTCATCCAGGGACTCTAACCCCCCCCCCCCCCAAGTCTCCTTATGAGTAGCTGTCATTTTACAGGGCCCGAAGGAAAATCCTTCGAGGAAGGGGGGAGGCCGATTTTAAAGCAATTTTCTGTGGAAAAGAGCAGGCAGAGTTGCTCCAGCTGCACCAGGTTCAGGTTTGTAGACTATAGATCCTCTAGCTGTCCCCTCTTTAGTGCCCCTTTCCTTATGAAGGAAAAAGCAAGCAACTTCCCAGCACAACACTTTGTCAGTCTTCAGAGTGGAAAATTCTGAGCAAGACTCAGAACTCCACTAAACATATGGCGAATCTGGCAGCAGCTTTGTTCTGGAAATCAGGCCTCGTTTTATGACTGAAAATACTAAAAGTTTTCCTTTCTTAACAGAAGAAAGGGAAAAAAATAAGAAAGCACAGATGTTTTCCTCAAAATCGTTTGTTCAAATATGCTTGCTAGAAAGTTTTGGATCGATGTTTTTATGAGGGCAAGGATTTCCTGATAGTGTGGCTTTTGGAGAGCAAAGAACCTCTAACCTGCAAAGAGCTTTGCAAGTTTTGTACTTTGTCCCTCTGCAGGCCTTACCCAGCAGCTTTTCTCTTTGACAGAGGGAAATCAGCCCAATAAATGTCCAAGAATATTTTGAAACACAAAAAAACTTTCAGTCTCTCATTAAAACCTGGATCCTTGCAAGGCAAACCAGGGTGCAAAGAAGAATCACATCATACATTTCCCATGTCGTGCTGTCCCACTGACACATGGAAGGGGGATGGTTTCCCTTCCAGATGCCGTGACATGCAGTATGGTACTTTCGCCACTGACTACCAACATGAAGACATCCAATGTTTCATGTATGAGGATTTTCATTTGTTGGCAGTCCATGTGGTTGTATTTAAGAGGAATCTCCATGCTTATTTTTTTAAAAAAAATATTTTTATTTGTGCATGCAACTGTGTTCCTATTTAGAGTTTTGTCAGTTGGTCATGTGAGCTCAAGTGGTTCTGGCTAGCTTTGCTTTGTTTTGTTTTGTTTTTAGGAGACAGCTAATGCATGTTGAAGTTTCTATCGCATATTTACCAGGGATAGCAAATGTATGTCTTTGCTCCTTCGGTTTTCTGCAAAACATCAGACGGTACCATTAAACAATTACACCACTGTGCATTTAATCTGGTAGGTTATTGTAAATAAAGATTTGAAGAGAGTTTGTGAGTAACAAAAGCACCAAGTCACTAGGAAGGCAATAAAATTTCATACACCTTAGAAAAACGAGTATATGTTAGTATTTAAACATGTGCATGTGTGTGCGCGTGGGTTATGTTGTGTTATGGGGAAGTAAGTGATTTAACATACTTTCAGAAAGTAATTTTAATTTTAGAATCTGGAACTCTGTTTCAAACTTCAAGTGGGTGTAGAATTTTTCAGCTGTGTCTATGGAAGCTTGTATTTCTTAACTTCCTTATATTAGAAGGAAGACTCTATCGTTCATCTGACAGTTGAATGCCAGTTTTTTTTTTTTAGGCTTATTTGATTCTGAAGTAATTTTATGCATGACCCCTCCATAAACATCCTGGAAAATATGTGCTGACGTCCATCATTTTTATCTTTTGATAAAAATAGAAATATTTAAAATACCAATGTGTGCCAATTGGCTTTATTAAGATTCCCATGATTGTTTTGTATAATACTCAGTCACTTATGTGTAAAGCATGTTGGAATTATTGCATCACATGTAAGAGTCCTTATATTTTGAGATAGTTAACAAAAAGACGGAAGCCTCTGTTCCTCATGAAGAAACCAAAAGATTCCCTTTTCACAACAAATGGACATGTGCAAAGAACATTAAATGTGTGTGAATGTTTGATCTCACTGTGATTGTGTTCATAGCTGCCAGTCTTGACAGGTTTCCGAGTTTGTATATTGTTTCCCCTTTATTTTCTCCAGTCAATGAAATGTGATTAGCTGTAATTTTCCTTCTGTTTGTATCCATTCAGAAACTTGTAGCTTTATAAAAGTCTTAATGTCTGCACAGAATGAGTCAATAGCTGTCTATTTCAGGTGCCCCGATGAGCTACGTATTTATAGAATATTTAGCCTATTACCACACCCCCACTTCCTAGTGGGGTTATATAATGAAAAGAATGCTAAAATCCAGCGAGAGTTGGTAGATTTACTGACAATATTTTTCTCTCAGTTAATGACATTGGTAATTCTTTGAAACTATAATGGCTTATTATTTTAATCATTATTAGTTTGCATAACATTTTGGAGCCATTTTTTCCTGATAATTGGAAGGGTTTTTAAAATCTCTTCTGCATAACTAATCCAAGGCGGGAGAGACTTAGCTGTTGAATCTTGGAAAAATGTATGTTTCATGGATGCAAAGCCATTTTGTAGCCTATTTTAGTCCTGATCAATAATACTTATCAACCTGAAAGCCATGTAATTTTGTGTAGTTTTTCATTGGCTCTGCAAATCCATATGCCAGAGATCCATGGACTTGTAATATATTAATGGGGAAAAATTTAAACACAAAAGATTTCTTACTACTTCAGCTCATAGGTAGAGGCGGGGCCAGTCCTTGGTTGTTCTGAGTTCCCAGGTGGGGAAAGTGCAGATTTAGAGCAGGAGCTGCCCAGGGATCTTCTGAAGTTGCCCATATCTAGACCCTTGAGACAAATTCACAGTATCCGGCATTCAGGAAGGGATCCATTTGGGACACTTAGTCCCCAGATATGTCTGCCATTGGCTGCCCATCCCCTGATGAATTTGTCTAGCCATTTGCAGCCATGACCTAGCTTTTAAGAAGACAACATTGGTATTTTTAACCCGGTCTAGAGGAGAGCCAGCTGGAAATCAGCAGCATTAAGTGTTGGAGGTGGTGGTGTAAACAATATTCTCTTTGTACAACATTTATTTTCTTTGAAAATACCATAAATACCATAATTTTACTTTTACCACAAATCTCTTATTCTCATAAGGCCTTTTTGTCACTAAAGTTTATTCTAATATGAAGCAGAAGGATTTATTTGATAGCTATAATGGTAGTGGGAAGTAAGGAGATTTTGATATGAGGGGTGCAAAAGAAGGGGCGCTACAGACTTTAAAGTTAGAAGGGAAAATATAATTACATTAAAGAATAGCTCATGGCTGTACTCTGATTTACATTACACTGTGGTCAATACCTTTTTCCATGTCAATGGAAGCTCATTAAATGTAAATTCTGCAGACCAACTGAGCTACACCATATTAGTGCTTGCCAAAGCTTGACATTTTTAATACATTAATAATATGTCTGTAATGTAATGGAAAACTATTAATCACAACTGGTTAGGTGCCAGAAATTTAAGCTGTAATTGGCTGCTTCTTGTCAAGAATGTCTGTCCCACAGCCCCGCAACTGCCTCATATTCAAATATCTTGCACCCCTCTGCATTTTTCCCTGTCAATTCTCCAACTTCAATCAATGATGTGGTCCATAATTCTGTGTAATGACCATCGTTACAGTTCTGGTAGACTTTAATGAGAGTCCACGGTGCTGGCAGTGCTGTCATGAGGACGTGGTAACAGGTACATGCATTTCCTTAGTGTCACTGAGGTAAAATAGGCATGAGGACAGAGTAACAAAGACTAGGTTGTTGAGGGAACAGGATTGGTTAAAAAGGGTGAAGAACAATCTCCAGCATCATTTAAGTCTGTATACTTGAAATGGTCTTTTAAAAATAGTATTACAAATTAACCAAGCCTTCACTCAATTCAAACTTGAAGCCATGGGTTCCAAGTCTTTAAGATTATATTGTTCCTAATTTACAGATTGCTGGATTTTGAAACTTAAAAAGTGATATTAATCATTTTGGAACTAGAAGATTTTCTACTACCTCACCTTTTCTTCACTTTTCAAAGTGTCTTCTTCCTTTATAATAGATGTCGTAAATATAGTTGAAAATTGAGTCTAGGAAATGTACATTTCTTTCATCTTAACGCCTTTTCAGGTTATTAATCGCCAATGTGTTGGCTGTTTCGGAAAACACCACCTTAATGAATCTAAAAACAAACAAACAAACAAACAAAAAAGCAGAAAAGCTTGAGTAGCCACAACACATCCTCCAATAATGTTTTTCTTTTCTTTTCTTTTCATTCTAGCTTAAGATTTCCAAATGCATGCCACAGAACAGTGTCAAAGTCACAAAGCAGTAGATTTAAATCTGTAGTTTACACATGTTTAGACACATTGCTAATTATTGCTTCATGGAAACTCAAATATTCAACACTTTTCCTAATAGAAAATATCACAAATTGCAGCTGTATGATAACATTTTATGAATTGAATATAATGAAAATTGCACTTGCATCCATAAAGCAATTATTATAAATTACTTTGCTATGGAAACACAATTCAACCATCTGTTGGCATTTCATAGTCTCTGTGGCTTAGTTCATTTTAAGATGGTGCATTATTTAAATATAGTGCATTCCCTTTATAAAATTGCTTGAAGATAGCGAACTTCCTTATTTAAACTGTTTAATATGAATTGAAGAGTCTATAATGGAATTTCCCAAAGCTATAGGTTTTTTTTTATTTTGTGTTTATTTTTAAACTGAAAAGTAGTTAATAATTTGAACTAGGAATATGAACCAAATAGCCAAGAAAGTGTACTTTCACACCCGGGCTTCAAATGTTACCATTTGTTAGGATCCGAAGGGTTGAAAAGTTCCTAGTGGACCTCATCAGTGCCTTGCATCTGTATGTTATGCAGTCTGCATTATCAGTTTACCCAATGTGCATTGAAATGGAGATTTTTATTTTCTTTGAGAATTAGTGCCCTGTTATCCTGCTTCATGGCCTGTTAGCTCACCCTCAGCTTATTTTTATATGTGCATTTTAAACTGTGTGTTTTAATAGGGAGCTTTTGCTTTTAAAGCCCTGCCTAATATCCACCTTTGGGACAGATTCTCTCCCGTTACAGAAAGTAGTCACAAATGCAGATGGGATGGCTAGAAAAAGATGCAAGAAAATAGAAGATTCTCATGAAAGGAATATATGCCCCCTTTGGTTTTATTTTTTTGAGTATTTTTTCAGAGAACCTAATTATCTTTTTTTTTTTTTTTTTTTTTTTTTTTTTTTTAGTAAATGCATTTAAACAAACGATGTTAAATTCTTCCAGTATAATCAGCAGTGAGCAAATCCAGACCCGTTTTCACTTGCCTGCCCCTAACCAAAGCTAAGAAAAGTACAAGGAATTTGGAGAATTTTAGGGTCTCTTTGCTAAAAGACAAAAGGCACACACGTAGCTGTCATTGCTATAAAGGCTCTCTTTGTCCCCATTGTTCTCCTGGAAAATCTTTTAGCCAGCTACGAGAGCTGTTTAAATCCACAAGCTTGCTCTCAGTAGTTTAGATGGAAATAAAATTTTTGAAGCAAAAACCTGTTAACTCTTCTAGAACATTTTCATCTACCTTTCTTATGGAAGAGTCAGATCTTTCATATTAAAATCCTCTCCAATATGGATGGGTACCCTGATCATCCTATTAAGGCATCTAACTGAAGCTTTTCCATATTATACCAATTTGCTTTACATCACACCAATCCTCCAAAATATCAATGTACCATACATTTCCTAATGCATTGATTCTAGGGCAATAACCCTTACTCTTATTGTTTTCACAGAGGTGTTTGTGCCAGAAGAAAAAAAAAAAAAGAAAATGATTGCTGGGAAGCAGACACAGAACCATAGACACTCATCCTTGTGCTTCAGATACTGATCCCTCATCGCATCTGAGCAGCCCCTGTGAGCCCTGAATCCCGAGGATCACTCAGGATTATCCGATGTACAATGGGAGAGGCATCACTTTGCTAAATGATTATCTGCACCTGGACATCTTTCGCAAATGTCTAATAGATATGTTCTACAAGGAGAAAAGGCTGCAAGCTGTTAATGCCTAACACAGACGCAGGCTAGGCTTCCACCAAAGTCCTCAACGTACCCGGCCACACTCAGTATTTCACTCTCTCACGTTTGGTTTTGGAATCTGCTTTGAGACCTCAGCTTTTTTTTTTTTTTTTTTTTTTAAATATACAGACCTACCTATATAAAGACATACACACACACACACAAGCACACACACACACACACACAATATACTAATGTGTATGTAAAGGAGACACTGACTGCAAAATTAGACACGAAGATTGCCAAGATTTTAGAGATGTATTTGTCAAGATTCCTGTCGATCCATGCCCTGTGGGTTACAGTGTCCTCTGTGATGCAGCCCTACCCTTTAGTGTGGGGACATTATGATGTATGCAAAACGCAGATTTACACAGAAGAAGGAAAAGTTTGGGATTATATGGCCTGCCAGCCGGAATCCACGGACATGACAAAGTATCTGAAAGTGAAGCTGGATCCTCCGGATATTACCTGTGGAGACCCTCCAGAGGCGTTCTGTGCAATGGTGAGGCGGTGCTCTTTGCGTAGAGTATTTCACACGAGTGGCATTCAGTCTCATGGGCAAGCAAAAGTGGCGAGTGTGAAGGCTCAGTTTAGCATAGTCAAATTTGCAGGATGGCAGATACATGTTGAGAGGCTGGCATTATTCTCAGAGGAGGCTTGTCCTAGCTGGAGTTGCAATGTATCTGATGTGATTGATGTATGGGAACTTCCTGCTTGCCAGCAAGCCAAAAGTTTCAGTGACACAGGTGGAGCGTGTATATACTGCAAATCAAAAAGCCAAACTGATGATGGTTAAATTTTAGAATAGAAACTGGAACGTTAGGTCAACTGAATAATGTTAATGATGAAAACCCAGTGGTAAACCAGCATTAAGAATGCACAGGTTTATTCTTACACATAGATGAAACCAGGCTCAAATTCCCTAGTTCAAGATTAGTTGAGATCTCCTGTTTTCCTTTACCAGCCAGCATCTCTGATAGGGGTTCTGCACTAAGGGACCAGCAAGGTGAAAAGAAGGAAGGATGGTAGACTTTCTTGAAGGACTGTTCCAGAGATCTTATTTGCCAGCTCATGCATATCCCTGCTACCAAGGACTGCATTTCTGTGGGAATTTTGAAGGTGGATACTGAAACACTGTAAACATATTTGCTGAAGGAAATGGTCTGGGGGTGTGCAAGTTTAGACAATCAAACGAGGAGTTATGACATTTGTTATTTCTGGGGTGTAGTTAGGCCTTTTCCAGGTGGAACAGATAATAGGAGACAAGTAGTATTGGAGGAACATGTTGCATTTCCAACTAAAACCACAGCAGAAGATATACCTGTAAGGTGTTATTAAAGAGATGGGTGATTAATATGGTGTCAGTTTATGTGGTAAGGAAATGAGACAGTGTGTCTATTTGGTTTATGTTGTTGGTTTTTATTGTAGGCAGTCTTTATTTGATGTAAGAACCGTGACCCCAGTTTAATCCACATAACAGATATAACCATGTGGCAGGTTTTAATAGTATCTTACCTGACTTTATTATCTTGAACTTGGCCTGGCATTTTCAGGCTAGTGAAACTATTAATCAAAGCAGCATCTGCTCACAGTCCCCAGTGAGTCAAATTAACATAAGATTGTCACAGGCGGGGTACTGTAGAAATGGTTTTGTAGCAGGGAACAATTTTGAGCCATAAAGAGTGTTTTCACCTAAAAGCTAAGGGCTTAGCATTTGTCAGAGTGCCTTTGGGGACCGCTTTGAATTATAGTCTAAACCTGATTTGGTGGAGGGTGAGAGAAAGATATTGGCTATTAGGTGTCACTATGACTAAAGTGCCCCAAATGACTAAATATTTCAAAGAGAGAGCCCGTCTCTCAGGGTAACAGGTATGTGCTTCCAAAAGAAGTTGTGCGTTTTGCAAACCACAGGCTTTCAGTAAGGTTTATTCAAACGTATCAGTAAAACTCCAATAAATCTGTAAAAGAGCAGGGACATTCGTCGGCCTTATATGAAGTCTTTAGTAATTTCCTATGAAAGGTCAAATTTAAAATTTCATTGCAAATGTGGTGTGAAATTACTGTTTGGTTATAGGTTATCTAAGCTCCAGAGCCTGTGTTCTGGGCCAGATTTTCTCATCAAGAGCACTCTAGCCCTATCTAATGGTCTCTGTGACATGCTGAACAATATGCCTCTTCTGGAATTGCTTAATAATTTACAGATTGAAGTGAAATACTTTATGTCCTTTGCCAGGGTGCACTTTCTACTCACACAGGTGCTGTAGGATGTTTCCAAGGTGTGATTTGTGTGTGCGGCTTCCCCGAACTCACCTTTGGCCAGATGACACTGGCTCAGCATCTCTCCTGCCCGATGTGTAAAGCATCCCATACCTGTTCAACCTCCCTGTTCCTCCCAAAAGAAGCAGGAAAGGGCACATTACAGGACTTTACAGGCTAGCTTTTTACAGGGACATGGTCTAAGGTCCTTAATTAAGTAAGTTAATTCCTACTAAGTTATTGGCTAAATGATGGTAAAGTACCCCGAGAAAAGAGAATGGCCCTAAATGCAACTGTGTGACACACCTGTGTGCACAGGAAGCCCCACCCAGGCTGCACCGTAGTGCAATGCATACTCTAAAACACTGGTAGATTTTAACATGTCACTGGGCAGGGTATAAGATTTCTGAGTTACCCATCAGTCATTAATTTGAATTCCTTAATGTGCATATGATTGGCATAGCAGATTTAATAATCTCCTTTAAATGTGAACTTTGGGACTATTAGTATGCATATTATATGCCAAGTCGGTGATAATGGCCCCAATACAGCAAAAACTTCCCTTCTGTAGCTGTGGATTTTCTCTAAAACGCCTTAGTGTAAGAGTTCTTGACACTGGCTGTAAAAGCATCATGGGATGCTGTCATATCAGGTCTGCTGAGGAGCTCCTTAGCCCAAAGTCTAATGGGAATCCATAAAGTCACTTACGCTAGGACTTATGGGTTCTCCGCTCCCTGACACTCATTTCCATTTGAGCTCCTCCAGAGTCATTATGGCCTATTACATCACCGGAGCTGCCAAATAGACACAACCACTACTTAGCCCCTATATGTAAATGTTTACTGGAAGATGGCTTTGCCTCCTCAGCTAGGAACACTCTTATTAGTAATGACTCCAGGGATTCTGAACACAGAGAATACATTCAGTCATGGAAATATTCTCTAATGCCCAGAGTTAATGTCGTTAACATGAGTGGAGGTTCACTGGTATTGCTCTGAAAATCTATGGTGCTGCCTTCTGTATTTTCTCTGACAGTGTACTCCCATGACTACCCATGAATGTTGCATTTATTTTAATGTGGAGTGAATTAGGAGGGGAAAAACAGCTTGCGGTTCCATTTAATAATAGATCTCTGCTTACTAACTTAGATGTCATATCTATGTTCTATGTCAAGTAATTTAAAATGGTTATATATTAATCATATAAACACATTGAACAATAGTTTACTAGGAAAATGTCTATAATAATGTAATAGAGACTACATATGAATATAGAGCATGTATGTGTGAATATCATATATGTATGTTTGTGTGTGTATTATTTATTTGGAAAATTATTTGTTTTCCTTTTAGTTTGGTACATCCCTTTTCAAATTGACAGTGCCTAAAATTGAGCCTGTTTTTGTTATTGGGGGAAAACGTGCAAGGCACTGGACTGGCTGCCTTTGCTTTTGCAGCTGAGGCAACCTACTTGTGTGGATACTGTCCTTTCAGCCATAATACAAGCTTCAGGTAGCATGCCTCTGTCAAAAGACACAGGTCATCTAGTGACAATGGCTTCATTTGCATAAGGAGCAGATAGGATGATCTGATCCTGTGTGTGAAGCCGAAATGACAACACAGAGCTGTGCCTTGGTCTTTGTGTTTAAATAAACATAGCTGTCATGTCCCCTGGGCAACATCCCTATGGCTTAAAAATGGAAAAAAAATTATCTGCAATTACAGCTCGCAGCCAAAGCTCTGTAGAACTTAAACAGAAACATTGAAAAGAAGCCTCGAGATGCAAGCAGCCAGGTACATTTGTACAATTTATGGGGCAGAAGTGCTGATGGCTGTGGAAGTAGGAGCCCTCGCGTGCCGCCGTGGATTTCAGAGCCAGTCAAAAACAAATGAGAAAAACAAAGATTATTAAAAAGTCTTTTGTGTGTGTAATTTGGGCATAATGTTATGAGGTGGACATTAAATGTTTACCGTGGAGATTTTCAACATCATTAATGTGGTATGCCTTTAATTACAAGTACACTCGTATGACTAAAAAATAGAGGAAAGAAAGTCCTCTGAGGTGTACTTAGTGACACCCTCATTATGTTGACTGGAATAATTAAAAGAAAGAGCATAATTTTTCCAAATAAAATGTCAGACCTTGAACTGGAAATGGATTGACTTGAGAAAATTTACTAATGTGTGCCTGTACTCTCGGTAGGCATCCATTCAAGGACCTTACCAGGTCTGTTAGTGATCATTCAACATTGTGCGGGTTCGATTAAAAAGAAAATAGTTAATGTAAGCCTTATGGATGGAACATATTTCAGTAGAGCCAAATGTAATTTATAAAGTAATAGGGAACTTTTATATTTTGTGATTTCAAAGGAACCTGTGGGGCAAATAGTCGGCAATGTAGAGACTTCAGGCCACACTTGGCTTAAATTTCTGAATTGACAGAATCTTGGGTTCTCATCTGGTGGCTATCAGGTGGCCTTTGAGAAATTAGTTTGATAAACTCAATTACATTTTTTTCAGTGACAAGGGATTAATATTAATTTTTCCAAAAACTGGAAGTGACATTGACTTATACAATAAATGAAAAGTCTTAAAAAATGCGCTCTGTTCCCATGAATCATAATTTGATAAGTGAATGAAGTTTCAATACCAGTGACATCTTTCATGTGAACTGATTTACCTCTTAAATTGTGGCAGAATGGGGTTTTAAAAAAACTTCTGGTTTTCCATTGTTAACACCTCTTTGTTAGCGGTTCATTATTTAGACTTATTTCTCAGAGATGACTCATTTACACTGAAATGATTACGTGAGTGATTTATCACTTCATCGAGGAACCTCTCGTTGAGGAGCTCACGCAGCTCCGTTTAATCTAGGGTTTCAAGTCTAAAGTGCTCTGCCTGCTTCATAACTCCGGCTAAATACAGTTTTTCAGTACCTTCCATTAGGTCTCTCTGGCCTGCTTAAGCCTAGCAAGCTGATAGGAAAGGAACTCGTGCACTTGAGTTGAAACCACATTGGTTTGGTAGAGCCAGCATTGGTTTAGAGATGTGGAGGAGGCCCTGAGAAGGAGGTGGTAGCGTTTATGGCGAGGGTAACAAAATTAAATCAGTGCAAGCCACGTTATTTATTGTTACCTAATTGCATTTTCTTTTCAGAAAAATGAAATTTTTTTTTATCATTGATATTATTAGTAGGCACATGGACACACATGTGGAGGTCTGGGGACAACATTTGAGAGCTATCTTTCCTTCCACCATGGGTCCCAGAGATTAAACAAAGGTCCTAGGGCTTACTTAGCAAATGGTTGTACCCTTTGAGCCACTGAGCCGTCTGGTCAGCGCCCCGTTAGTATTTCCTAGCTGTCTAAGTGCTCTTGGCTTTTTCCTGTTAATGCTTCGCCCATTTTATTCCAGATCTCTGGGTAAAAAGTAAGGAAGTACAAATAGCGCACACGAACCCTAGTGGTAGTGATGAGAATTACACCCAGCGGTACTTGGAGATTGCCTGCCAAGGAAGTAGTCTAGAATGATATTAACTAATATAAAGTAGTATGGAGTCAGGGGGAAGAGAAGACAGAGAAAAAGAGCATTCAGAATTGAAAAGCAGCATATAATCTTTCAGCATGTCAAAGAACCACTAAGAAAAGTGATTTGGTAGTTAAATGCCTAATGTTTAACTCTGTCCAGAAAAGAAGTAGAGGAAAGGCTGACTGGAATGATTAGGTACCTGTAGCATTTCAGTTACAAGCCTGTGGCCTGGTAAATGACAAGAGGATTTCCTGTATCCTCCAGAACACAGGGGAATAAGGTCACAAGTGTGAGGAGGGCTGAGGATGTAGCTCAGTGGTAGAGCACTTTCTCTTAGTGTGTTCAAAGCTCTGGGTTCCACTGCCAGCATCAATCAAAACTGACGTAAAGTCATTGATTATCATCAGTAATTTGGAACAGACACTAGTAATATATCACACAATACTGAAATGCTTGAAAAATTCTGCTTCTCTCCTTAGATATTTCACATAATTTACTTTATACAATTAGGATCACATCACATCTGTTTTTCATTGTTTTTATGTATACATTGTTGCCATCTCCTATTTAAATTGTGATTTTAATAGCTATGAATATTCCATTATATAGCTTTGCCATAGTGTATCTTCCTATCCGGGAAAAAAAAAATCTTGTTTCTTTAGTCATCAGAACCATATAATTTAACTTCAAAGACCTGTCTCCCACATACCAAGACTTCAGGGTTAAAAGGAGGTGTCTCTGTGTGATTGAGTTGAAATCCAGTAGAAGGGTCATCTTCTTATGTCCTAAAGAATTGAATGGTCACTCACTGGAGAACCAATCTGTATATCAGTCATGAGAAGGAAAGTGTCGTGGGGATCAGACAAATCATTGTCTCTGAGCTTTGCTCTCTTTTATTGGACTTGAAGATCCCATGGAAGTAGATGTGATGACCTTGTATACGTGGTCCAGAATGAAGTCAGGAGACCTCTTTCAAAACAAAGTACAGAAGACAAATAAGTTATGTGCCGTATACCGTGTGACTGTGGATTTAAAGTGACCCACAATGATAACTACATTTTATATTAGAATTCAGTAAATATACACTATCAATATCATAGCCCAAACAGAAATTTTACAATATGGGGTTTATCCTTTCTGTGTGCTGTGCTCTTATCCTGAATCTGAATCACAGATTATGTGTGGTGTAGATTCATCTTTAGAACTTGCTTAAGGTTTTAAACATTTATAAAAATATTGTAGATACCATTGCACCATTTCTTTTCTTTTTTCTTTCTTGTTTTGGTTTTAGTTTTGATTTTTAGAGGCAGGGTTTCTCTGAGTAACAGCCCTAGCTGTCCTGGAACTTGCTTTGTAGGCCAGGCTGGCCTGATAGAGATTCACCTGCCTCTGTCTCCCGAGGGCTGGAATTAAAGGTGGGTGCCACCACTGTCCAGCACATAATTTTTTTTTATTTTAACTCAATATTATATTTTTACATATACCATTGTGCAGTATGTTTACTCTGTGGACTTTTTCACTTAGTCATTCATATATGGGTGTTTAGGTGGTTTGGTTCTTATATCTAAAGACACTTGACAAATGTTGCTAGATTGTCCACCAGAAAGTTATTTAAGGACCATACTCAATATCATTTGCATATACATGTCCTTATAAATATTTGAAAGTGTTCTTAAATTCTCTTGTTGCAAGGCTTTTGCAGATAAAAGAAGAGATATAATTAGCCAAGAAAATGAGGGACGAGTTATCCTGTTAACCTCCATTCTTTCAGCTAGGGCTAGAAGTTCAAATTTTCACATTGCGATAAGGATGTATTTTGGAATGCAAGTGCCACTTCATTTTATTAAACATGCATTTATTGCATTATTTTCTTATTGTGAAGGCTGATGTCTCAGTGTCCATTTGCCTGTCTTTATTTCTAACTACACTAGTTTTGTTGCTTGTAATTCTACCTTTTTTCTACAGAAGCCACCAATTTTAAATATATATATATATATATATATATATATATATATATATATATATATATACGCGTATACTACTTAAAGCTGTAGCACAATTAGTAAAAGCCCAGAGACAGAAATTAGGATTCAACCTGAGGTCATAAAAGCAAAACAGCCTGCCACTGGCTTTTACCTCTACCTCAGTCCAAAATGGCAATCCTGTTACCAGGAATCTCTCAAAATTAGAGTGTGTGTGAGAGCTGTCTCCTCCCATCTTAAATTCCTTTTTAGTTCTGGATTTAAAGGCATGCACCACTACTGCCCAGTTTTTATGGCAAAAATTTTCAGTGTGGCTACTGGGATTATAAAGGTGTGTATCACCATGGCCTCGTCTGCAAGGCTGATCAGTGTGGCTGTTTTACTCTCTGAATTTCAGGCAAGCGTTAGTTATTAAAAATGCAAATGAAATATCACTACATAAAGCCTTTTCACACAAACTTCAGTTTTTTTAGTAAGTTCCAAGGGTGAGCATTCTTTTTGTCTGAAGGCAAGAGCTCCCTTTTAGGATTTCCCCACTCCTTTCACTCTGGAAACACCCTGAATTTCTGCCTTAGAATTTTTCTTTTTAATTCAAATTTTTTTTATTTTACATACCAACCACAGTTTCCCCTTTCTCATCTCCTCCAGACCCCCACCTCCTTTCTAGGCCCCCATCCACTCCTCCTCAGAAAGGGTAAGGCTCCCATGGGGAGTCAACAAGCCTCGGCCTTGGATGCTGATGGCAGACTTCCACAGTCCTGGACTAACAAAGATCCTTCTGAGCGTTCACATCTGTGTCTCCTCTGTTCATGTATAAAACCTTCACTAAGGTGGTATTTTCCTTGAGCAGAGAGTTCATTTTCTTTTAGAATCTGTGTTGTTGAAAACAATTGCAACAATAACATATTCTTTGTGTGAAGCTGCTGTTGTAAAATTTGCTTAGGTTTTAATTTGCCAGACCAGTGGGAATACATATTTGTTTTCAAGTGACATTTTTCTTTTGAATTTTCAGAACTTCTTTTCTTACAACTTGGAAAAAGTGCTGAAAGTTGTTTCCCCGGCATCGTTACTGAGATTGGCAGGTGGTCAGTGTCTCCTCATCGTGCTGGGAATAGGTGGATTCACATAGAGTCAGTTCCATGGAAATTAAAGGTGTGAGCTGAGAAAGAAACCCGAATTGGTTTTCACTCTTTGACCTACTTTGAAGCTGACTTCTAAAATATTAAATGAAGAGTTGAGCTGGGTATTGCTCCAGTGCAAAGAAGGAGCCCTTTTGTGCCAGAAGGTCAATGCCCGTGGAGAGGTCCAGGCGCTGGCATCATCATCAGGTCATATGTCTGCCAACGATTTTCTACCATCATGTGTAACTCTCTGTTCCTTTGCTGCCGATCTTGTTCCTTCCTGGAAATGATAAAAACGGAGACATCAAATACACTTCCAAGCATGTTCTAGAAATTAATCTTAGTGTTTCTGCTTTGCTGTGGTTCTTCAGTGTTGATGTGTATAAGGGAGGAGTTAATATACATAGGTAGAAAAAAAATAATTGAACAAGTGAGAGATATGAAGCCAGCTGAGAAGAGAGAAGACCATCCTAGAGAAAGAATTCTGTGTTTCAAAGAAAGATATTTTAGTGTGCATATAGCTACCAGATGAGATGAATGTGGGATGTGTAAAACTGGCAATTGTCTGACAGACATGGCAATCTTAGGGCTGTAGGTCGCATGAACTTTGCAGTAGTCCATGAAATTATGGGCTATTTGAAGTCTTCATGAGTAGAAGAGAATCCAGTGTATGTCTACACCTGTTACCGAAAAAGCTATATACACTACGTAGAGAAAGCGAGCTGCTGACCGATATGTTAATCCAAGATTGTTTACATATGCATAGACTATGCCAGATGGATTATTATTCTAAAGTTTTGGCAGATTGTCTTATGTGAGGTGTTAGGGTGTGTTTCCATTAATACGAGTATTATCTGGATCTTAATAATGTGGTGTTGAGTCATCGTAGGGGTTGGCGCTTTTCAAATGGCTGATGCAGTGTGATAGTTACAATTGAGCATTATTATTGCATGCTTGCTGAACTGAGTTTGTGCTACATTTTGCAGTTGACTTGTAGCTGATATTGATTTGACAAAGAACTTATTGGTGCCCTGCTTTGTATTAAACACTTGACATTGTTTATTCCTATAATCTTCAAGTCTATCATTATCCTTGTAAACAGATAAAGTAATTGACGCATGAGGCTAAGTAATATTTCCCTCTGGGGAGTTGGAATGCAATGAATGCCTGCATGCTGACACCCATGTCCCCCTCTTAAACTATTCTATTCCCTCTTAATATTATCTGTAGTATATTCGAGAAAACCATGGCGAACACCATTTTAAAAATTATGCTTCTGATGTGGACTGTGAGTTACAATGCTGTGGTTTTGTTATTTAGGAAACCTTTTATCTGAAATAAACTCAGAAAATTGGATTCTGTAAACAGAGTGCACAGAATGTTGGAAATGCATACAATGTGATGAGGGTCTTCATCCAGGGGTAAGGCAGCCAATCAACAGTGTTTGCTTCTGTTCTTCCTTTCTTTCCCATTAGCGTGTTCATAAAAATGGAAATAGGCTGTTAGGAAACACAGAGAGCCAAGTACATACTGTACTCACGCTGTCTCACTTCAGAATAATAAGTCAGCAATTGTTGACTAGTTAGCAACATCCTATCATTGTGGGTGAGGTGTGGAGGAATGTAGTTGGCCTGATGCTTTTGTTTATTTTACAGTCTCAGTAAAAACCAGTGTCCTAGAGTAGACTGCCTACAAGGTTTCTCTATTTGGATGTCTACTAGGCGTTTAAAATCTAACAGGTTTATTATAGCAGTTCCCCCCCCCAATAGATTCTGCTCTCATTTGTTCCATGTCTGTAAATGGCAGCTTATATTCATCTATCTATTGTGCAGAGTAAACAGTCTAGAAATTTGCTTCAATTCCTCTGTAATAATACATACTAGCAACTCCTGCTAGGGAGAGCTTCAAGATATATTGTAAATATGACCACTTTTCACCATCCCTGGTGTCAGGAACTAGTCTCAACTAGCTCTCTATCTAAGGTGAGCCCTATAGCATTTCTCAGTTGGCCTCCCTATTTTCAGCTCTTGTTCTACTAATAAAATTGCATACATTTTGTATTATACTGTGATATATGATATATAGATAGATAGATGTGCATTTTTATATATATTTGGCTCTTCATAACTGAAGGTTTTATATATATAAATAATCAACCAAATTGGGAAAAAAGAAACCTTTTCAAAGGTCTTGTTTGTTCTAAACATGTACAGATATGTTTCACATTATCATTCCCCCAAGCAATTGTGTGGAACAACTGCCTACATAGCTTCTACATGGTGGCTAGTCTAAAGCTGATTTAAATAGGCAGAGGACTGTGAGATCTTACATGCAACACTACACCATCCTATGTAGTGGGTGTGAGCACCTGTAGATTGTGGTACCCACAAGGAACCATGGAACTAGTTCCCATGCATTTAGAGGGATGATTGCAACTTTAAACGTTTGATTCCTTTCATCCTCTCCTTATTCAATTCTATCCTGTAACATTGTGCTCATTCAAAATGAAATACATCCGGTCAGTGGTGGTGCACGCCTTTAATACCAGCACTTGGGGGGATGAGGCAGGCAGATCTCTGTGAGTTCGAGGCCAGCCTGGTCTACAAGAGCTAGTACCAGGACAGGCTACAAAGCTACAGAGAAATCCTGTCTCTAAAAACCAAAAATAGATAGATAGATAGACAGATAGATAGATGATAGATAGATAGATGATAGATGATAGATAGATGATAGATAGATAGATGATAGATAGATAGATAGATGATAGATAGATAGATAGATGATAGATAGATGATAGATGATAGATAGATAGATAGATGATAGATAGATAGATAGATAGATAGATAGATAGATAGATAGATAGATAGATAGATGGATGGATAGATAGATAGATTTAAATAAATGAAATCCAACCTCTTCCCAGTGTCTGGAAGGCTCTATGTAGCAAGTAACAATACAGGACTTTGACCTCTTCAATGCTGTTCCCTCCTCACTAGGTTGTCACTAACCTCTCAGGTCCCTCCGTAAGAGTTTCTCCCTGCCTCTCTAGTGGGGGTGGGATTTGGGTACACCCTGCACCTCAGACTCCATCATGGGCTCTTATTCAGCACAAGTGGATCAAGAACATCGGGTCTGCTAAAAGGGTAGTCTCTCATCCTCGAACCACTCGAGTTGGTACCTGCGCAGGTTTCAGGATCCCTAAAGAAAAGGTGTGTTCAGGGTGGGTGCCCATGCTTCTGCATTCTAAGCAGCTTCCCATAACCGGTTCTCACCATTAATTCGGGTCCCTTCTTTAAAAATCCTCTTGAAGGAGCCTGTCTGACCCTCATATCTAACGTTCTTTTCATCCTTTACCAGTTCTTCTTAGGCATGCTTGGTTTTTCGCATTGTATTTCTTACAGGATGTAATAAAAAACATTGGTCAGGACAGCACAGTCAGGCAGGAGGGTCACTAGAGGCTCTACTTTAGTTTTTACCTTCTGACTGATGTCACTCCAGCTATTGCTATCTACTGCATGTGATGTCATGTATTGATCATTTTGTCATGTATTTTTCCTTCCCAGTATGTACATTTCTAAGGACAGGAATTGTGCCTTATATATGTCTATGGTGGCTTTAATAAATGTTTGTTGAGGGAATGAAGTAACTTAACATATAGGTGGGGTAATTTAATCATACCTGAGATTACTGTCCATATACGCCTGCTCATTGGGACAGAATTTGCTGTGCTGCAAGTTATTAAAATCTGAAGGTACTTTGTTTTTTTTTTTTAAAAATGAACATTTTATTTTTAAAATAAAAATGCCTAAGAAATACAATCAGTGTATGTTTAAACACCACTTAGAATTGGCACTGATAATATGTTCTTTTTTTATTAAAAATATAGAAATGTCGGAGTTAGGGTCTTTGCCCTTGATCTTGATCCATTCCTTCATCAAGAGAAAAACCCCCATCTTGCTTTGGTATTTCCTCCTCATCCATGATTTTATACCTTTTGCTTTGGTTTTTGTGTTTTGTTTGTTTGTTTGTTTTGGTTTTTGAGGCAGGGTTTCTTTGTGTAGTCTTGGCTATCCTGAATTTACTCTGTAGACCAGGCTGGCTGGAAACTCAAAGAGATCTACCTGTCTCTGCCTCCTGAGTACTGGAATTAAAGGTGTGTGCCACCACTGTCCAGCTAATTTTATGAGTTTTGTACAGACTTTATATATTTAAAACAATATATAGTTTTAATATTGGATTTTAAAAATCTTTTTAATAATTAAAACAAATTGTTATTTAACATTATGGTTTAAATTATGCATGGCATCTAAATAATCTAGTTTGTTCATATTAACATTTATTATTAACATATCAATGTGGTAATATTTATTATTAACATCAACACTAGTATAGAAGAGTATTGTACATATACATATTTGTATACATATTTCAAATTTATAGCATATATACATATCTTTTTACAAATATACTTCTCAGTAAGAATTTAAGGAATTTACTTTTTAAGTTCTTAGTTACTTTCCCCATATCTGTTATGAGCCACTCCATATTCACAACAGGCCCTAACCAGTCTCTTGGTATATACTGAAAATAATTTATTTTTGTTTGCTTTTCCTAAAATATTTACTGAACCTAGTGTGTCGGGTTGGAGATTATCTGTGTTTTCATCACATATAGTGTCCTGTTGTATATTCCTAACAAAATATTCTAAGCTGTGTTCTGCATTCTTTACTTCTATGCTGTTTCTTATTTTGTCATTCAATATATTTCGAAAATTAGGTTTCTTGGATTTCCTTAGCTGTGAGGGCACTCGTAGCCGGGGTTTATCAACTATCACAGAAAGCACAATCAACTCAGAATTCTTGATAAAAGTATATGTCCCATGGCTATTGATTTTTATGTTTAAATTATTTAATATTAAATCACTTCAAGGTTGTATGAACATCACTAATAAATATTCATCATGGTAATCCGACAGGCAAGAAAGGTGATATTTGGGCTAAACATCCAGCCCAACTATATATAACTGAGTCTTCATACAGGAAAGCAGATTTTAAAAGTGCCCCCTTGGATCTGACCATACGACTGGAAAGGTGTATATGTTTATATATTTATATATAGGGGATATGTGCATATATCTCATTTTTAAAATTTAAAATTAAATTTGCATTTAAAATTACAGTTTTCCAATCGTGTTTAGTGGCTAGCCGTATGTAATTATTCTTCCATAGTCACGGTCTTCATTACTGGAGTGTAACAATAGCTTTACAGTGCTTTTTAACCGGAAATCCCATTGCTTACTTTGCACGATGATGTATAAACATTGCCTCATCCATCACTGGAATGACTTGTCTCCTAGATGAAAATCTGAGGGGGATGTGTACCTGTAATAAATTTAGACAGCAAGGGAAAGGTTCCATTCTCAATTAAAACCACAGCCAGGAAGTTTCCATTTAGTCTGACAGGGAGGTAGACCAGCATGCATTTTTTATATTTTCTGGCTTGTTTGGGAGGGAAGGATTGGAAATATGATAGAGGCATTTTTGTTTTTGTTTTTGTTTTTGATATTCCTCTGTGTTCACCTAAGAAAAGCCAATTGTCTTTCTACACATGTTGGGTTGTGGCTCCTTAGAAACAGGTTTCATGAATAGAGGAGTTAACATGAGAAAGGGCATTAATGCCTTGCAGGATATTTTATTTTGATTCAGATAGCCATGAAGGTTTAAATAAAATTTAATGAAGTCATTTCTTTTTTTTTTTTTTTTTTTTGCTATGAGGAAGAAGATGACCGTATACTTAGGAGGAGTAACTGGAAATCTCTAAATGTCCAGTACATAGTAATTGTCTTTATCACTGCAATGACCATTACTTTTGCTCAAAGGCAGAGGTTATTTGGAGTCTGCATTTCTGCTTTGGAGGTGTTTTCTGAGTGTTTTCCTATAGCTCCCCTTTCTTTGAACTGCCTGGCTTTCCCTGATATTGCTAATGGCATTTAATAACTAACTGCTTATGAGGTTCAGGCTCGAAGCCAGGTTTTTAAAATCAGAATAATTTCAGAACTGTGGTTTTAAAGTAAATGAAATGTATTCTAAATAACACAGTATTAAAATAATCATTCATGGATGCAGTGGCATTTACACTGAGATTATAATGGTTTCATGTGTTAGCAACTGCACTAAGCATGCCTACAAACGCCGCTATTTCTAAATACAAGAATGCTATCAAAATAAACTACTGTGCAAATAAATAAAAGCTCATTTTGTTAATGGCAGTTTGGGATGCAGTCAGAAGCTTAGCAAGTCCAAGAAATACCAGATGGTAACTAGAAATGCTTGGTCTCAAATTGGTTATTTTTGGAGACCATATTATTCATCGTCTCCCTTTTATCCAAAGCAACCCCAGATCTCTACCGACACCCCCATCAATCACTGTTGATTGAATCCTTGTCTCTATAAATTCTACTTAGCACCATTTTATTTGTTTTTAATTGTTCTTATTTAAACATAATGTGTTCAATTAGAGATACGACCAAGTTGTACTACCAAGATGACTTCGCGAATTGAGAAGAGATGTTATTTCCTTTAAAACTGTACGTTGCAGAATGGCTTAAAGAGGGAAATAGTATAGACCTCAGATTCCACCTGCAGCTCAGATGGGTAGACTTGGGTTGGACACAGCTTAACCAACTGTGGTTAATGGTCCTGAGCATTATGAGGACTCCTCAGTTAAAACTCTTATCTTTGGCAGGACTTACACTGCCCTTTGGAATGAGTATCACACAAGAAGAAAATCCTCTGGCAGGCTATACAGAAACTTTATTGTTACAACATTGGGTGACAAGTCATAAATGTTCATAACTTTCCTCACTGAGCTAGAGATGCAATGGAAGAGGAAATGTAAATTTTTTGGAGAGTGTAGAAGCATAGTACTGAGAGAAACCGAGGGAGAGACTTCCCCTTGCGGGAAGTCTGCATGTTGGCAAATGTTAAATTTGCTCAGAGGTGTTTTTGATTTTTTTCATTTTTATTCTTAAAGCTATTAGCATGTACAGTTTTGTGATTGAAATTTCTACAATAAAATAGCTTTCCTCTCAGGAATAGAAATATCCGCTATCTTCTGTTCCTTTGTGAACTCCAGTTTCCCAGCAGTTTAAAAGCGAGTTTCTTAGTGATGAAATTCCCTGTTGCAGTAGGCCATTTTCCTTAGTGATGCGCCCACCACCACCTCACTTTGTAATATTCTGTTTCCAATCTGCCTCCAACAGCAGATTATAATATCCATGAGGACAGTAACAATGGAGTCTTTTCTCTGTTGTGTCCCTAGAAATGAATATAGGTCTGGGACATAGAGGGGTCCTAAAAAATGGCCATGGAATGGAGACTCCTACCTGCTTGCTTCCCTAAACTTCTTCTATACCAAGTTTTAGTCTTTCATTTTTATTTTTTGCATTGTTTCCTGATATCTTATTATCATTTTTAATATAAAAGACTTAGAAAGACTCTCACAGAGGGGGGACTCAGGAATATATATATAAATGTGTGTCTGTCTCTGTGTGTATGTGTTTAGACACGTCCTAGTTTAGATACAATGTGAATATTCCCAATTATCCACATGTTGAACATTGGTTCCATGTTGTGACAGTATTGGAAGATGGTGTGGACTTTTAAGAGACAGAGGATAGAGAGGAGTCTTGAGACCATTATGGCCTTACCCTTGAAAGCAATGAAGTATTTTCTCATGGAATTCTGATTAATGTGATTAAATAACACTGATTTTCTTCATTATGAAGCCCTGAGGCATATCACTGTGCTAACAGAATGCTGGTGGATGGACTTATACTTCTCCCTTAGCTTCATCTTTTTGAATTTGATGATGTTCCTACCACAGGTTAGTCTAGTTCCACATGTATTTCTGAAATCGTTTGTTCTATGGAGCTCTGTGCTGGGCATGATAGGAAATAGTGATGACAGGCCAGGTTCTGCCTTCAGGAACTTCACTAAAGAAAGCATTTAGAAAGACAAGGAAAAGAGCCACACAGCTGTGGGACCACAGACAGCTGCATTTGCTACAAACTTTATGGGATCAACGACAGATTCCCAAAGAAGATCTTTGAGCAGGGTCTTGGGAATGGTTAGTGCTTTCAAGGATTAAAGACAACACAGAACATTCCAGTTCAAGGAAGCTGCAGAGATTAGTCTTTTACTGTATTTTAAAGATTATTTCTCTTTATGCTTCTATCTCAACAAGAATGTTATGACCTTGCCATCCATAAATTAATCTAAACCCTACTCTATGATCCTCTAGTTTTTCCAGTATGTAAATACAGTAGAATTATTTATCAGTCTTGGCATATTCTCCCACTTTATTATCTATTAACTGTTACCCACAATAATGGAAATGAAGATACTATCTGAAGTGCAAAGCACTATATAAATATAGGGAAATGCTACAGAAAGTTACACTACTGTAATTTTTATGTTCCTTTAAAAATATTTTATTTGATATCCATATGTACATATGTGTTTGGATCAAATCTACTGCTTATATGCCACCTATTCACTCCTGCCCAATTATTTCCTTATGCTCCCCTACTTTTCCCATCTAACACCATCCCCCTTCACTCTCTAAGTCCATTGAGCATTTTCCATAGGTACATGAGTGTGGAGCCACTCATTGGAGCGTGAGTAGCTCCTCAGGGCCTGTGTCCCTAAAAAAAAACTCCCCCTTCCCCAGCAGCCATTGATTGCCTATAGATGGGGTTGGGCTTCATAAACCCTTCCCTGTCCATGCTCATATTTAGGTTAGCTTGATCTTCTGCAAGTCTAGTGATGCTGTCCCAGTCACTATGATTTCATGTGCATAACTGTGCCATTTTATCAGGCAAGTATTGTTTTGCTACAAACATCTACCCCTTCTGACTCTTATAATCTTTCTGACCCTATTTTTGTAATGATTACTGAGGCTTATGGGGAGGGTTTGTAACATAGACATCCCACTTAAATTGAACATCCCAGCCTCTTGTTTCCTGCATGCTGATCCACAGTAGGTCTCTGTATTAATCACCATCTTCTGCATAAATTAATTTCTTCAAAGAGGGTTGAAAGATGAACAAATCTGCAGATATAAAGATAAAAATAGTAGGGGCAGTTTATTGTTATGTTCATTTATCAGAGCAATAATAGGTTCTATCCTAAGGCCTATTACCCAGCAAGCCATGGGTTTTGACCTGGTTAATGGTACCAAACATAGTTTACAGCTTTTAGGATAATCTTTAAAGGAAATCACAACGTGGTTGCCCACTTTTATAACATCCATGCCATTATTTATCAGACTAGTCATTATGATAGATTGCAGAGTTCACAGCTGGATAACACTGTTGATGACTTTACTCCACTGTAACTTATAGAGAACCTTCTAGCTCTACAAATTCTAGCCAGCAGGGATGAGAGGTTTCTGTTGGTACAAGTATGATTTTTTTCTTTTCTGACCTATGACTCAGGTGTGTGATGTGTTCCGTGACAGGGCCTTACCATCAAGCTCTGCACAAAGAGCAATAGCAATAGCCTGTAATGTTTTGGGGGGACTGATCTTTGGTACCTCACTGACCAACAGCTTGAAAAGAGGCTTTTAAATTATGCTTGAATTTTATTTTTGTTGCTGTAAGAAACTCCATGACCAAAAGCAAGTCGGAGAGGAAAGGATTTATTACATATTACAGGTTACTTTACACCATCAAGGGAAACCAAGGCAGGAAGCTTGAAGAAAAAAATCACAGAGACAAAAATACTGCTTGCTAGCTCGCTCCTTCACTCACATTCGGCTAGCTTTCTTATATAATTGAGGTCTACCTGCGTAGGGATGGCACTGCCCACATTGGGATAAGCCATCCTATGACAATTAATACTCCAGAAAATGCTCCTCAGATAAGTCCACTAGCCAGTCTGACTTAGTTTCTCAACTGAGATTTCCTCTGATAATTCTGTCCAATTGACAGTTGAAGCTAACTCTATTATGTTCTTACTTGTGAGCTCAGGAACCACAAGTCGCAGTTTTATTACAGAAAATGAAAAGACTGTATTGAATACACAGGTATAGAATAATTTATAGAAGAAGTTATGTTTGTTTTGCTTGTTTGTTTGCTTGTTTTGTGACAATTAGCTCAATGATTAACGTTTAAAAGCAAAATTTTCCCCAAATAGCCATTCTTAATACATAACAAATTCTTGATTTGACCAAACCTTTGTCTACCAAACATTTTGCTGCAGAGATGAGATTTACATAATTATGATTATATAACAATGCACAAGTAAGTGAGCAAATATCAAATTCTCTCGTACTGTCATTAAGTGCAATGGGTGTGAGTGTCCAGTACTTAGAATTAGGATAAGTTAACATGGTCAAAGCAAGCAGCAGAATTAGAATATAAACAAACTAGCCTCACCTAGATCCACAACCCGTGGCAGAGTGTCCTCTATAACCTCTACAGCCCCAGCCTCATTTCCCCCCTTCTCCCAAAATAGTGATGCGTAAGGAAATGACACAGGATTGTCGATTTTCCTATTGCTTTCTAATAAGGAGCATTTATAAAATTACTTAAAAGCCCTTTTACTTGATTTGCCCCATTGTGTGTGTACTGATTAGTTTTTGTTAACTTGACACATACCTAGGAAAAGAGAATCTTAATTGAGGAATTGCCTTCACCAGGTAGCCTGTGGGCATGTCTTTGAAGGTATTTTCTTGATTGCTGATTGATATCGGAGGGAGCATCCCACCGTGGATAGGGCTGTCCCAGGGAAAGCAGGCCTGAGCTGTGTAAGAAAAGTAGGAGCAAGCCAGGGGAAGCAAGCCAATAAGTCACTTTCCTTTGTGAGCTCCTTTCTTCACTGCCCCCAGGCTCCTGCCTTGAGTTCCTGACTTTGTTTCCCTCGATTATGGATTGTAAACTGAAAGCTGAAATAAACCCTTTATTTCCCAGCTTGAATTTGGTGACTGTTTATCATAGCAAGGTAAAAGTAACGAGGACACTATTCAGAACCAACACTTCTTAACTCTGAGTCTGCCTTCAATAATGGACGATCACTAAGTATTTTACTCCAGAAGAATCTAACCATAACTTATAGGGCATCAGTATTACTTTTGCCTAGTTTATTAAATAGTTAGGAAAATATATGATTCATTGTTATCATCCTTAGCATTATTAAGTTCTAAAGCTAAAGACTATATTTTTAAACTAATAATTTGTATTTGAGTAACACAATTTTAAAATTTTTTCATGCATCTTGACTCATTAATCCTAACACAAAATACCCTGTTTTTTTTTTTTTTTAAAAAAAAGAAAACCAAGAGTTGAGAAGATAAATGATTTGCTCTAAGTCACAATAACTAATAAAGGGTGCTGTTGGATTACCATGTGTACTTTAGCTTATACTTAACCTTTATTGAGTATATTGTACCAGACATTAAGTGCCGCTCCAGCATGATTAACTTAGCCTTTGAATGAAAGCTTGCATAGATTTCAGAAGGATGTAAATATATTACCACTGAGTTTGCGATTTTCTTCAAAGCCGTCCTTTGTTCTTTTCATGTACATGTTGCTTGTTAGCTAAGAAAGCACTTGGCAAAAGAACATTGCAGTCATTATCGATGCTTCTTACCTTGGGTTGTCATAAAGCTTATGAAAGGCTTCCACAGAAATAATGCTAGAACAGGCTCCTCTGGGAACCACAGGATCAGAAGCACTGGGCTCTTGACAAATGGATACCAGAAAAGGACTTTGAGATCACTAGAGGTAAAGGGCTGTGCAGTTTTACAGTTTAACTAATGGGAACTTGACTGTGCAACCAGGCAATGATTCATGTAGCCATACTCTAAAATGAACAAGGCAGTTCTCAAATGTGACCCTACTGTGTACCCTCTCTTCCTCACGCACGTTATTGTGCACATAGGGTGGCCTGGGCCACATTCTCAGTTCGTTTTTCAATAACGCAGGCAAGAAAAGACCTTAGCCCAAGATTCAAATATAAACAATGCCAGGAATCTGTAAATTCATGCTTATAATTAAATAGTCATGAACCTATGTAATAAGATATTATATCCATCAGATTCTTTTTCTGATAGGTAAATCCAGTTTCTTTTTTAATACACTAGGCAGTAGTATTTCTCTCTAAGTAGAAATTTCTAGTATCTTGTGATGCTCATGAGCCTCTCCACTCATCCCCTGGAAAATAGGAATGCATTTACTTTGAGGAGACATTTAATAACAACAAAATAAATCCAGCGGTGGATCAGCTATTTTTTTATGCTCAAATCATATATTAGTTGATTATTCCCACAAGTTTAGTGCCACCAATGCCCTAGCATATCTTGTAGGCAGGATTAGTTCCTAATAATTATAATTTTAGGTTTCTCCTGAATGAACAAAAGGGTAAGATCATTTTATAGTGTTTTCATATATGTGATGATATCAATGACCCCCCTGGTTGCTTATCTTGTTCTTTTCTGCTTAAAATATATTTATCTGTTTCTCAGCCACAGAACGCTGATTCAGAGAAATAATAAAGCAACAGAATCTAGAGAAACGCCTTGGAATTGTTGAATATATTTAGAGAACTCCTGAGAGTTTGAAAATTGAATTGGGAACCAAATTAAATTATATACCATGCTTGCTTTTGGTAGGCTGAAATATGTAAAGATCAACTTTATATACAGATTAGTTTTTCCTTCTTTCTTTTTCATGAGCCACATTATCAGAATGGTAAAAATAAAATTAGTCATTTCATCCAAATTCTGCTTGCTTGGGTTTGTAGAGTTTACAAAGGATGGAAGGTCACTGTAGAGCCTCTTGAGATGTGATGTAAGCTGTCCTTTTTATAATGAAATCCTATGAGGTGCACATTCCGGTCAAGTCTTAACTCTCGAGAGAAGGCAAGATTATAATGAGCAGTACTCTAATGACATTTGGATGGAGAAATATTGGTTCTGACTGGTCTGGTGTTTGTTCTAGGGGAAATAAAGAAAGCCTAATACAGTTTAAGAAGAAAAATGAAACTTTGCTGCCTTCTGTTCTAGTTTCTTCATGGGTTCCACTCTCCTTGTTTCTCATGCAGGAGTAGAGACCCCTTAATAATTAAGGTTTTTCAGAGGATTATTTAATGCTGTTACCCTATCCAGAAAAATCTCCATTTTACAGGTATTCATAAGAAAGTGAATGAACAGTCACTGATAAAATTTAAAATGCTATAGTGTATATTTTAATCCAAGAAATAAATTTCTGTTTTGTATATTCTCTGATAAATCCTCACCTATTCGACTGATTATTTTCTCTGCTACTGGAGAAGCAAAAATAGCAATAAATATTAAGAGATTCATTGCAAGTAGTTAGCTTATAATACTATGGAACTGATTCGACTGGTCCAAATTTGATGACAGTCTGTCAGAAAGGGTAGATGTGATGGTTCAAAGTTGTTCTCCATGGCTGAAATTCCCCCACTATACTCTTAAAGTCTTTAAATGAACCAAATATTTCATAACCTGAAATAATGTCAGTTTCTTACACTCATCTGACAAGAGACTTTAATCACTTCTACAAAATGCTGTCATAGACACACCTAGATTAGTGGTTCATCAAAGAAACCATCATATCTGCTTTGGAGGAATGCTAAAATAACTATTTTCAAAATAGATTAACTATGCTTCTTTTTTCGTGTGTGTGTGTGTGTGTGTGTGTGTGTGTGTTTATGGATGTGTTTTGGTATGTGTTGGTCAGGGATCAACATTAGGCATCTTCCTCAACCTCTCTATTTTATGCCTAGAAACCAAACCTGAGCTCACCAACACAGCTACATTAGCTGGGCAGCAAACTCGAGAGGTGCTCTTGTCTCTGCCTCACTAGTGGTAGGATTGCAGGCATATGACATCGTCCCCTGATTTTTACATGAATCCTGGGCTTTTGAAGGTGGATCCCCATGCTTTGGAAGAAAGCACTTTACTGACTGAGCCTTTTCCCCCATTCATTTAACTATGTAATATTCTTACTTAAAATACCCTTTAGATCTTAAAGAAATGAAGTAAGATCAAAAGAGAACTCAAGTGTAAGAAAGATAACTGAGATACTTCTTTTTCTTGGACTACATCCTTGTCCTGCTAGTCAAGCAAGAGAGAAACTTCAGTGTCCATTCAATATCTATTTAATAATTTAATTTCTTTAATCATCTTATACATGGTGATTTACTAAGTTTAAGGAACAAGGCTCAAAATTGATTAGCTGTCTTTGTAAATCATAAATCAACTAATAACAAGGAAAATATTATTACTGGTAACACTAATAAAAATTATGTAAATGGTTGCTTTATTATTAGTGATTAATAAACAGATGCAAACTGAGCATAATTATTGATGCTGGTTATTTAAGACATTTGAAAATTAAACAATTGAATGGATTACTTGGCTTTATTTAAGTGTTTTGACAGCAGCTACTGGGGGTCAGGTTCTGAAAACACATTATAATTTACATTTATCACTGCTGACCTCATACTCAAATATAGTCGGCCATTTTTCATATTAAAGAAAAATTTCCAACTTCAATTTCCTGCTTTGAAAGTCTTTAATAAGAACAGGGATCATGGCCATGCATTCTCTGTGTCTTAGTATGGCCACTGTATTTACTTGTAGTTCACACCATGTGAATAGAACAGGAATATCCCTGTATTGAACCCGGCCCTTAGTGTGGTATGAAATTGGATCAGTTAGTCAGATTATGTTCAGTCCAAATGAGATATTTATTTTAAATGGAATTTTCTGTATTTTGAACCAATACAACACTGTACCTCATTATTGTTTTAATATACTGATGCCTGAGATCTTGATGTTTGTAAATGCATGATAGTTTTACCTATCTCTCTCTCTCTCTGTCTCTCTCTCTCTCTCTCTCTCTCTATATATATATATATATATATATGTGTGTGTGTGTGTGTGTATACACATACTTTATACATATATAGACTGTATATATACACAAATATATATTTATATTATAATTTATATGTATATATATATATATTTGTGACACACATACACGGACACATGTATATTAGTTTGACTCCCAGCACACAACTTTTGTTCTTCTCTCTACCCTTGCAGTCTCAGGAACCAGTGGCAGAAGGAACTGACTGAGAAAGAAAGGCTTCAGACTTGGAATTCAGGTTAAAAACACTGGGCTTCTTTTTTTGGTACCCTAGGTGGCAATGATCTGCCATTGTGTGCCCCAGCAGGGGTTTAATAGGCTTCTTGGCTGCCCTGTGCCAACGAACTGCAGGGATTCTTCCACTGTAGCCATTCTCAATGCAGGTGCCGTGCACCTGCCAAGTATATTGCTCCAAACTCCAATTTCCTGCCCCTTGGTGGCAGGAGTGCTCATCCACTCACTAAGAACTCACAGTATGCCTTGAAACTAAAGTGACAATTGTTAATCATATACCAGTTATTCTCATCAACAGTTTCGTAAGCTCCAGTTCCCATTGTCACATAGAAATAGTTTTCGCCACAGTCTGTCGTTCTGGTTTTGCTTTATTTATTTATTTGTTTGTTTGTTTGTTTGTTTGTTGTTTTGGAGCGGGGAGTAACAATTGACAGATCTATCTTTCTTTAGAATGAAACGTTAACTTATTCATGTTCCTGTTTGTGTTAGAGTCCATGGATTGTCCACTAGACTGCACATGCCAAGCATTCTGTTATTTGTCTGCTTTCATCAATTGTGAGATGTTGGCATTTTCTTTCTTGTTTTGCATTTAAGAACACTGGAGCTCAGGGAGATGGAGTGGTTCAAAGGCATAGCCTTTGAAAAGCTACTGTAGGATCCATGTCCAGTTCCAGAACTTACTGTGCTGAGGGAACTCTTGGAACTCCGCAATAACACATTGATTGTTTCTGTTGAACACATGGTGTCAGGAGATACTGTAAAACCTTTCGTGTGTTTATTCATAATGATCTCAATCTATGGGTGCGGTTATTGCCTCTACTGTATAAATGAGGAGGCTGGAGCACACACACACAGACAGCCACGCACACACATACAAACACACACACAGACAGCCAAGCACACACACACACACACACACACACACACACACTATAAAAGGTATGGAATCTGTCCAAATTCACACAATTAGCAAAATTCTTGGCAATATGTCTCAGAATCTTCACATTTAACCTGTATGCCATAATGTATGAAGTCAAGTTTCAAAACTTAAGATTTTAAAATTGTCTTCATACTGCCACTAGGAACAAAGCAAGTGTGGTTTGGTTAAGGCATTCCTAGAAGGCTGCAGATACTGTCTTTGCCTTGAAAAGTTGTCTGAACAGGAGGTGGAAGCTTTAGGAAATCAAGTGATTAAGAGAATTCACCTTAATTATAGATTGCTTGTCCAAGTGTCATGGCTTCTGGACTTTTGTCTCCCTCCTCCCTCAGCGTTACACCCTCTTCTGGAAGCTAATGGCAGAAAGCAGAGATTCAGGCTTTCCCCTTCAGGTATTTGGTTGAAGTCACTAGAGATCTCTGAAGTGAATTCCAATAAATATAAACTTATTGAGTTATACTGAAAAATAAAGACCTGGAATTTTAATACTCAATGCCTAATATCATCTTCAATAGAAGAAAACAGTTTTCCCAGTAAACTCTAGAACACGGCAGGATTCTATCCTTCGGTGATTGTGAAGTCCTGAATGTGACTCTTAAGTATAGTTCCCATTTCTAGAGAAACCGCACTACTCAGTACAGATGGCTTTTCTGTTTCAAATTGGTCTGAGATTGGTATAAGAGAGCCCAGTAATGAATTAACCAGTTCACAAGAACATCATAATGGCTCTCTAGTAGGGACTGAAATTATTCTTCTCTTCCAAGCCATTATGTGCTAGGAGTCTAAGAATCATTTAGCACTATTTCAGGGATTAATTGAGATACACTCAGAGAAGGTATTGTCCGTTTGTTCTCTTTACTTTGCTCAGTACACCTTAGTATGTTCTCCCAGCTCATTGTTTTAATGCTCTTTTCCATTTTGACTTTGTTCTTCTCTTTGTGTTCTATGCCCACGCATGGACAAATGCATTCTAACTAGGATACAGAAAGACTAGCACATCTTTAGAAATACCATTTTAAGGTCTTGGTTGATGGGTGGGTATTCCTCATTTTCAATGCTAGATAAATAAAACAACCTCATGCATTTCTTCCCACCTGAAGCAGAGAAGGGACCAAGGGTTGAGTTAAAGTTCCTCTGGCAACAAGTTATGAGCAGAATCCCCATGATTGACCTGACGATCAGTATGCTAAAGCCAGCTTGCTTCAACGGGGGCCTCCTTCTCAACAGTTTGCAAGAGAAGTTTTAACCAGCTCTCCTTTTTTAAAAAACAAAAGACTAAACTCAACTGGAGAAGAACAAAGTGTTTTTAGGAGCTTAGATGGAGCAGTAGAACGAGGTGAGAAGGAAAAATAGGTCACTTTTGGTTTTCTTGGCCACAATTTAAAGACAGATGAGTGAAGTTTCAGCATCATAGGAGTTCATGAAGAAAAGACCGTTCTGAGACTGTTTTCTCTCTCCTGGGAGAGACGTTTGAGTTTTGGGATTTCCTTTTCTAAATGAATTTAAATTCCATCTTGATTTCCTGGTATTGATTAGTGAGCACACTGTATTATCACTACTGGGAATGGGTTAATATGGCACACAAAGGAGTGTAAGCCCTGTCCCACAGCAGAGAGATATGTCAGTCCTGTTGGCATTAAGCTTAAGCTCTCAACCCTCTCCAACCACTACTCCAGGGTTTTATTTAAGTTGCTTTTGGGGTAGAATTAAACAGCCTGAGTGATGGCCTTGAATGGTCTAACTCACATCATGTTTTCTTTTTGTTCTTTATAAACGCTCTATGTGGGATTTATTATCCCCAGTGTGTAACTGGAAATAAGAATCAAGAAATGTCAGTAGTCTTCCCAGGGACAGACACACTACAAATGTCTGAACCCAGTCCTCTGTTCTTTCCACTGCTGAGGGCAACATTTTGGGTAGGTGCTTACCAAATACTTCATGGTCCTCAGACATGAGCACATGAACAGATTCTTGCTCATGTGAATATTATGTTCTTTTTTTTCATCCTTCCCTGATTCACTTTAATTTTGTTCCTTTATGGAACCAGTAGAGCTGGGTGGTTTTTGTTTGTTTGTTGTTTGTTTTTTTTTATTGATAACACTTTTCCTAACCAATGTCCTGCAAATATTGAGTTTTATGTCCTTCCAAAGAGTTTAAATTGCATCTATTCTCACAGTGCCATTTGAACACACTTTTTGTCTTTTCTGGTTTGGTTATGCCATTCACCAGTTAGAACAAGGGCTTTTATTTCTAGATACACGTAAGAAACATACTTCCAGAGTGTTTTAAGAAAATGTCAATATTTGGTACCTGCCTTTAGGGATAAAGTTTTCATGATTTTTTTTTTATAATTGCAAAGTGTTCAAAATCAAGAATTTAGTTCATGAATTCATAAGAGCAAAGGAAAATTCAACCCTATTTTCAGAACTTTAATTAACTTATAATATAAAAGTGATTAATAAATAATTAATAAGTGCGTGATTTTTAAAAACACCAATTTTAACATCAATGTGGAGTGATGCCGGTGAGACGGCTCGGCTCACAAACAAGCCTGAAAATGCCAGTTTGCCATGTGTATTTGCAAGCAACTGTTTTACTAATTTATCTGATCAATATATAATCAATGAATCTATGAATGGCAGATTGCCATCCAATATTGAAAAGCAGTTATAATACTAAGTTACTATTTGATTTACACAGCAAAAGCTGTATTTGTCTACTGGAGCTTGACAGACATCCTTCTGTAATCATTAATAAGAAGCACCTAAATAATAAAATAATAAAAATAAGAAGAAAAGACAATTTCTTGGGAGGAGGCATAGTTAATGTACATGTACAATCAGAATGAGATTTCCTTGTGTGTTTATCTGGGATGTGAAGGACCTTTGCTTCCCGGTATATTATACCATGGTCAAATTTAGTATCAGAAAACAAGGGGCTTTCTAGAATGCAGCACCCTGTGAAGACATCCTGACAGCAGCACACAGCAGGCTATGGCCTTGAGCAACTTCATAGGAGAGATCGATTCTTTCCCCCAGGTAGCTACCAAGGTATTACTAGATTTCTTCGCTCTCTAAGAATAGAGAGCTGGGTTTTCAGGACTGTCAAATATCCAGGTGGATTGTTAATGGCAGTCAAGGCAGAGACTTCTTTTCAAAGTACTGAGAGATGCTTTGGTATAATTAATGCCATCAAGATATTGTTTTTCATTTGCTTTCTCTTTTTTTATTTTTTCTAAGAAAGGTGTTGGAGCCCACAAGACTATACAGTGAATGCTTGACGGACAGACCAACAGACAGATGCATGGGAAGTGTGAACATACACATCTCCATGGAAAACCCATTTTGCAGAGATGTGGGAAAACTTTTCTTTTGGAAAAGATGCTGTCATATCTATGCAAACCTTGTAAAGTCATAATTCCTCCCTTCAAAATGGATTCATTCTCAGAACACCTCACCAGTGTAATCTCTGTAAGGGCAATAGGATGATCTTTTCATTCCCCCACATCATGTAGCCTTGAAGTCCTGGCATTCATTTTTTGTTCTTGCAGTCAAAATTACATAGAGTCAATCCCACAAAATTACCTGCCAACAAACAGACCACACTGAGCAGGAAGGCAGCATGCCCTACTTTTGCTAACAACAAATTTGGGCATCCCCAAAGTTGGTTATCACAACGGAAATTAGATGAGGAGAATGGGTGAATCCAGGGTTCAGGGGCGTTTAGTAATTTTATCTAATGGTTTGGAATGTCAGATACCTCCTTTTGAATGCTGGCTCTTTCCTGGGTCTGGTCACCTGTTCCGGAGTATTGCTTTGTCAGGTTGTACCTGCCTTCTTTGTGATTTTGATATGCATATTATCATTCTCCTTGGCTACAGAATTTCCAACTATGTCTGTAAAAACTAGAAACCTCGTGGGGATCAGCCCTGACTCTTACTCTTTTTCTTCTTTCTTCTCCTTATTCTTCCCCTTATTCTTTTTCTCCTCTGCGCCCTCTTTCGCTTCACTTTCTCCCTCACACGAAAAATAAAGAATATGCAGCGATAATGTATTTGAGTTCATTTTTCACCCTCAGATCCTCGCCTGCCATAGACGTCCAATTCTGAGCCCTGAGGGGGTACTGAGACTGGTACTCAAGGCCCCCAACATTCAGGCAAGTTGTAAGACAGGTATCATGAAAAGCTGTTACAAAATTTGCAATCAAAGTTCAGTCTCATAATAGTGGAACGTTGAGGGCAAGGAGACAGCATTTACATAAGACCAATGATGTAGATTCTATAGGGCACTGTATTTCATGAAGCATAAGCACGGTAGGAAATGTCATGGTTTTTAAAGCTAGTAGGGTAACAGCTTATTAATTGGTCAGTTGGTTATATCTCTGTATGAGATCCTAAGAGATTTTAGGTTGACATGTACAGATTCTTGCTGGGGGCTCTTTGAAATTAAATCCAGCCACTATGAACAAATCAGTAGCTACTTACTTGTTGGGGGGCTCTTATTTTAAGAACTGAGCATTTAGAGTGGAAGGAACTTGAACAAGAGAAGGCTTCTACCTTCAAGGAATTTACTGTTCTGTAAAGGTCCTGCAACTTTCAACTAGAGAAAGAAGTCTTGTCAAAAGGAAACCAAGTTTATAGAGTAGCACAATTTTAGACAATGTTGTGAAGAAAGTTAAGTGTTCTAATTTATTTGAATATTCTTCCCCCCCCCCTCCATTTAATTGCAGTCAACAGCTAATTTGATAAATTAAGCTTGTGCATTATTTCTCCCTGGGATTAGTAAAAACTGCTGTCCATTTCCATAGACACAAAACATTCTGAAACCAGGATGCTTAGGAGAGATTCCTTGCATTAAACCTTTATAAATAAGTCAGCTCTATCGATCACCAGCTAAGGAAACCAAGGATTGCCGAGGCCCATTTGTTTAGTAAAGCACAAATATTAGCATCAGTGTTAAGTGCATGCACTGGCAAGAATGAATTGCAGATGCACTCGCCGTGGGCTTCAGGGTGCTGTGCTGCTCTTCTGCAATAGAGCGCCTTGAAAACTGACAACTTAAATGCATCATTGCACCACCTTAGGGGACACACTGGTCTAGGTAAATGGAACATAATTCATCATAAATCATCTTTTCAAAAATGTTTTTATTTATCATATCTCTTCAGCCCCTAGAATTTTTTCCCAATAATCTTGGGCTATTTCCTTCCCTCCTTCTAATCTTTCATTCAATTCTTTCTCACAGCTGCCAGTGTGTTTCCTTTTATCTCTCATCAGCAGAATAAGGCAAGTATTCTGAACCTTGGCACAATGGATGGTCCACGCTGAATAACTCTTAGAGGGAGCAATCTGGCACATCATAGGCTGTGGAACAGTGGCCCTTGCCTCTCCCAGTGAGAAGCCAGTAGCCTAGGTATCCAGGTTTGGCAAAGGAACAATGTCTGTAGATGCTGCCAAATATGTCCTGTTCAGAAAAATTGCCTCAGTTGAGACGCTCATCTGGGTCATCTTCCTCAATATCGTTTACCCGCCTCCTTCCCTTCACAGGTTCTGTGTGAATGATTTTAAACATCCCTTCAATGAAATCTGTATGTCACTCCTGTACCCACAGAGGTTCAGTGACTACTTCCCTTAATATTCCAGGCCTGTGCTGACTTCACCTTGTCTTTTCTGTGTACTTTTTAAAGCAAGTACTGACATGCACAAGCTAACAAAGCAGTCCAGAAGGGCTTTGAAAAACAAGTTGTCTGCTCCATTTCTCTACTGTCATTTTATAAAAGGTTTTTAGTTTATCTGTAGCAGTTTCTCCACAAATATAGTACATTTATCATTTGTTTGACCTGCCGAAACACAGAGATGTTTATAGTCATTTATTTGACCTACAAACACTAGGTAATATCTAGACAATATTGATTCTTGCTCTGTTTGGGAGATACTGTAACACAATTGTGTAATTTGCCTTTCTGACTCTTATTCTTCCAGTTTTTTAGGTTTAGCTAATTTTAGTCCCTTGAGGAAATATTTAAAAAAATAAGTTATTATTGATCAATTGACTTCCCAGATGATAATTTTATACCCCTGAAATGTGGGACTAGAGACTCAGGAGATAATCTTTCAGCCTTTCTCTCTAGTAAATTGAAGACTTTCCCTTTACCCCTTCCTCTAAATCCATTTCTTCTCAATTATGTTTTTGTTTGTAGTGTGTTGAGGCTCTAAGTTTAAAAAAATTTTGTTCACATTTCAAAAGTCACAATTAGACTTGATACCGCTGAGAAAAAAATGTATGCCTCTTTTTTTTTCTTTTCTAGGATAATTTTTAATCTTTTGTATTAGGTTTTACTAAGTCGGGTCATGATGACATACAACCCCTTAATCTTAGCACCTTGCAATGTATTAGCTCTGGGCTGACCATAACTTGGTCAAGTTGTGTGTTTTGAAGTCTTTGTCTAGACTAAAGGAGTAGCTTGTCCTGGGAATGTTCAAATCTTAAAAACAGAAAGGAATATGGGGACCAGTGCTCAGTGATACTTAAAGCTGCTTAGATGTTGAGTATACCAGTGCTAGTTTACCACAAATAGAGAGGAAAATGGTCCCTACCAGTTTCTTCTGTCATCCACAACCCCCGCCCCCAACACCCAAGCAGGGCCTCTGAGAGACCAACCTTGTAGAGAGGAACATTGAATAACTAGAATCAACAATACAGCACACCACATTTCATATGAATTTCAGGACATTTTCCTTACTCTTGGCTTTTCTGATTATCTTTTCAATAGCTTCTTCCTGTTCTTCATTCTTCCTAAAAGGCAAAACACCTGAATTGGTTTTATAGTCTGCTCTATGCTTTATTTTAATAATATACATAATTGTTTCCTTGTATGACATTTTCCCAGGCATATGCACTTGAAAAGATTTGTAAAATTTTAATAAAAAATTATTTTTACTCAAAGCATTTGCTCATGCTTTAAGAATATAAAATGATCTTAGACTTCTCTGAGTAGAACAATTGCCTGCTTTTCTTCTGTGCTTATTACTGAGCTCAGAGCTTTACACACACCTGGCAAATGGTAAATCTTTAGACTGAGGAATGGATCCAGGGACTTCTACATCCTAAGCAACCACATAATCACTGAGCCACATTCCCAACCTGAGTGTTTGGATTGTATGAAAGGCATTTTCTGTTTTTCAGTTGTCTATTTCCCTCACAATGAACTTCTCTGTTTGTCTTGGTTTTCGTCACAAGAGTTTCTGACTCGAATGGGCTTGTGGGATGGTAGTACTGTGTTTGTTTAGTGTGTGTAGATGTTTAGTGGGCTCAATTCTTAGCACTGCTTTAAAAATCCTGTCTTTTGGGCTACGCCGATAAATCACTGGCAGAGCACATGCTAAACATACATGAGACTCTGGGTTCAGTCCTCAATTAACAAGAAAGAGAAATGGGGAAAAAAGTGAAAAAAATTAAATATTTTTAGTCATTATTTTATTTTTTGTGTATGTGTGAGTGCTTTTGTGGGTGTTACATACATACAGGAGTTAGTGGAAGCCTGAAGAGGGCACTGATGGCCTAGAACTGGAGTTAAAGTGGGCTGCAGGCTGCCTTGTTGATGCTGAGATGCAAACTGTGGTCCTCTGCAGGATCAATAAACACTCTCAACTAGTGACCCAGCTCTTCAGCCCTCAGGAATTACTGAGGAGAGGTTCTGCAAGGGAACCTTTACTTTAGAGAATGCCATGTCGGGTGATGGCTGTCTGCACTGCAAGAATGCAAAGGCTGCACTTTGAAACTCTGCTATATTCATGAGAGTCTGTCTGATCTTTGCCAAGAACCAGCTACGTGATGGAGAGTGCTCTACGTTTTCCTGTCTGAAGACATAATTGCCGGTTGATACCCACCTGTGGCAGCAACCTAGGGACTATAATAAAATCTATGCCTCTCTTTCTGGAGCCCATTAGGAAATGAAAATGTATTTGCATTTCTATAAGGTTGTAAACTTTCCATAGTTTCTCATTCCTATTGGAAGAGAAATCCCAGACAACCCTTTATTTAGTAAACGTAATAATCAAGTTGGTTTAGCTTCTCTATGCTCCTTTCCAATATCATTGTGAATGTTAAATGATTTGATGAAGGACCCCAGAGCTCAGATTTCTAAGCCTTTTTAATTGAAAATTAAAGGTAGTTCAAAGGCTGAGTAAACATATATCAACAGAAATATATATTTAGCTGGAGTACAGCTCACGAAAGTGCCTTACTCTAGGATTTTATATATGTCTATATATTCTTGTTTCAGATTTTAAATTCTGGCCAAGTCTTACTCCACTGGTTTTGTGATTTACTGATAATTTTATAGTATGAAAGGTGCTGCAAAGCCTGGTCGTGAGAAGGGAATAAGAATGTGCTCTGGTTTTCAAATAAATGTCACCAACCCTCCATGCTAAAGGCATTAACTTTACTTTTTAGCATTATATTTAAAAAACATAAGAGTCTAGGTATAGGTATTTAACACAAATCTTAGCAAGATTTGTTGTCTCCAAAATGAAAACTTAGAAGAAAGCCACAAAAATTAAACCGCAGAACCGATCCAGTAATTGTTTAGTACAGTAATAAGTCTGGGATGTCTGTTGTTCTCATGTGGATATTCTGTGGTCAGTAACATCTGTTTTTTTATTTTTATTTGTTTTTATTGATTTTATTGAGCTAAACGTTTTTCTCTGAAATTTGCAGGCAAATGGATGGAGCTAGAAAACATCATTTTGAGTGAGGTAACCCAGACCCCAAAAGACAATTATCATTTATACTCACTCATAAGTGGCTTTTAAACATAAAGCAAAGAAAACCTGCCTACAAATCACAATCTCAGAGAACCTAGACAACAATGAGAACCCCTAAGAGAGATATATATGGATCTAATCTACATGGGAAGTAGAGAAAGAGAAAAACATCTGTCTGTTTTTTATGGCATTAAATTTAAAATGTATTTCAAACCTTCTATCAAATAATTTAACCTTTACAGCTCAACTTCATTCATCCTGTGTTCAGAGATCTCTCTAAAGATGGCTGTAGACAGCTTCAGGACAACAATCCAGCAAGACAGCTGATGCTCAGCTGTGCCAAAAGTCTCACCATGGAAACTGGGCATATCTGTGAAGAACTTTATAGATTAGGTTAATTGATATAGGAACAACCACCTTAGATGTGGTTGGTACTGTTATGCCCAGATCCCCCCAAATGAACTAGGAGATAGAATCCTGTATGTAAAAGCTAAGAGCCTTTATTCTTACACAAGTTTGCAAACTCAGTCTTCTCTGTGTGTCCAAGGTATTGGAGTGATCAGAGAGCCCAATCCTCAGTTGGGATTGGGTTTTTGTAGTAGCAAAGGTGGGGGTGAGGGATTTCTAAGGTTCAGGACCCCTGATTAGCTGACATTTGTCTAGGAGTGTCCTGGTGAAAAGCTATGGGTGTATGCTGGCAGGTGATCCTATCTTCAATGGTTGGAATGTTAGAAATTTCATTTGCACGGTCGGTCTGTTCCTTGGTGGTGCCTGGGTAGTCTCAGTTTGTGGTCTTTCTTGGAACAGGGGTAAACTACTGAGACTATGGCCTCTATTGAGCTTGTCATGGCTGGGTCCTACAGTACAATTCTGTGGGTTGGAGTCCTGGTCTGGATAAACAGGAGGAAGTGAGCTGAGTAATAGCTTTCATTTCTCCCTGCTTCCTGACTGAAGATGCCATGTGACCAGCTGTCTTAGGCATTGACTGTCATGCCATGCCCATCATGATGAGCTGTATCCTTGAACTATGAGCCAAGTTATCTCCCTCAGGTAGTTTTGTTAGGTAGCTTTTCATAGCATCAAGAGAAATAACAGATCTGCTAAATATTTGATGAAAAATAGAGTCTGCCACACTATCATAAGTTTAACTGGGCACTTGTTCTTTTGTACATAGAAAAGCATTTAACATCAACAATGACTAAAATCAATCAATCAATCAATAAAACAAACAAACAAAAGCCCCAGGGTATGTGCAGTTTTTAAATACAAGAAAAAGGATTATGTATTCAAAGCTGCTTTTTTTAAAAAACAAAACTAGACACAAAGGCAATGAATTGTAAATAAGAAATACATTTTAGTGAAATGACCTATGACTGAAACTCCGAGCACACCCATAGTTAATATCAATTGATTCTGTGTTTCATAAATGAGGATTTGTTTGCGACTATTGTCTGAAGAACTGAGTACTTTTAATGGTGCTCAAAAGTTGCATAAAATGCAGTTTTAAGTGAATTCTGCGATGCTAACTGAAAAAGGTTTTAAGTGTTAGTGTATGTAAAAACACTCCCAGTAAAACATTATTTTTTCATCATACATCAGGGCTTGGGAGAAAGATGGGTTTTCTTCTTTTTTTTATTGTTTAAGAAAAGAATCTGTTTTAATTAAAAGGAAAAAAAAATACCAGAGACCAAAGGCGCGTGAACCTAAAGTGCTATTTCTTTATGTATATCGCTTGTATCCATTCTCCCACTTCCGATCTTTCTCCAAAGTTCATAACATGAACCCTACTTCTTCCTATCAAAGGCATTTAATTCCATATTGCAATACAAATATGTAGCATGGCTGATACCATATAACATTTTATTTCTTTGCCAAACAAAACCACAGTCACATTGTTCAGTGGGGGTTTTCATTGCTATTTTTTTGTTGTTTGCTTGTTTGTTTTCTGTTGTTTTTTCCAGTTTATTTATTTTTTATTAAAAATTGCCATCTCCTCCCCTCCTCCTCCCCCTTCCCTCCCCTCCCCTCCACCCATACCCCCACTCCCTCCCTCTCTAGGCCAAAGAGCCATCAGGGTTCTCTACACTATGTTGAGTCCAAGGTCCTCCCAACTCCCTTCAGGTCCAGGAAGGTGAGCAACCAAACTGACAAGGCTCACACAGAGCCTGTCCTTGTTGTAGAGACCAAGCCCATCACCATTGTCCTTGGCTTCTCGGTCAGTCTCCACCATCAGCCACTTTCAGAGAGTCCGAGAAAGATTGGTTTTCATAGTTAGTCTCCGTCTTTGCAAAAAGGTATTGTTGAATACACTCTAATAGCCACACAAATAATTACAGTGTTGTATAACTCCGTTAACTAAGCAAGGAAAAAATTAGCAATATTTTTATTTTAAATGTCCTTACTGCTCTGTGCATCCTAATGTCTTTACTGTCTACACTAACTTTGGGCTCCAAGACCATTACTTGGAAATCCCTTCCCCTAATTTCTTATGACACACAGTGCTTAAACCCCCCAAGAAATGTGAGGTGAAGCAGAGAGAATTCCTGCAGACTGACTTGCTATATGCAGAACATTCATTTACATTATTCATTAGATAAGACTACTGATTTGCATCTCATTCTGGTTTTCCTCTTTAGGTGAAAAAGTGCCAGAAAATTCTCCACATTCCCACAGTATTTTATGTTAGCAATAATTATTAAGGGAGTCAGGCTTGACTATTGTCTTAGATTTCATCCAGTTCATTTGCAGTTTCTCTAAATCTAAACAAGCAAACAAACAAAAACTCCCAAACTCTAAATATTTTAAACTCCTAAACCAATGTGCATTTTTTTCTTTGTGTTTAAGATATTTGAAGCTTTAACATTTGATGATAGATCTGAATGCATAAATGTATTTTATTGAAATGCAAAATGAGACATTTATGATTTGTATCTAACATTAGGAACTGGAAGGGGGAGGAAGTGGGAGAAACAAGTATAGTCCCAAGTACAGCATTTACGAGTTGCTAAACCTCATTTAAGAGAGATTTCTAGCAGAAGTTTGCCACAGTTCAGAAGGCACCACCAGTAACAAACCCTTGTTGATAGCCGTATCTGAGTGTTGAAAGATTGCTACGTATCTTATTTTATTAATTGCCTTGAAGATTAAGATTATTTTATGTAACCTGTAGCCTCATAACCTGTAGCCTATAAAAATACAATTATTGGTGTTCTATTGTATGTGGAACTCTGTACTGCCCCCTAGAGTTCCCGTGTGGAGTATGAAACAATAATTAAATGCTTGGTTTATTTTATGCTCTATAGTTTCAATTTCCCATGGTTCTATCAACTTCTAAGTGTTTAGCTGGTGTGGGAGGTCTTTCTGTCTGTGTTGCTTTTATTGGTTAATGAATAGAGAACTGGCTTGGCCTATAGCGTGGGAGGAGGAAAGCGGAGTTGGAGAAGCCACGGAGCCACGACCAGAGATAGATGTGCTGAAACTTTGCTGGTAGGCCACGAACTCATGGTGATGAACAGATTAATAGAAATGGATTAAATTAATATGTAAGAGTTAGCCAATAAGAAGCTAGAACTAATGGGCCAAGCAGTAATTTAATTACTATAGTTTCTGTGTGGTTATTTTGGTTCTGGGAGGCTGGAACGAACAAGCGGCCTCCTCCAACACTTAGCATTTTCAGATACACAAGCATTTATTAAATGACTTCTATCAGGTGTCTCGGTTTTTAAGAAGTAAACTACACAGAAGACCCTGATCTATAATTATATGTTCAGTTGGAACCACTGACCTGTTCACAAAGAGAAGCAGGTTGCGCATAGACTTTGCCCTTCTTTACCTTCTTCAGGAGAGATGGGCCCAGAGGAGGCAGAGAAAGCTCCCTGTTGAGTGCTGCCCATTGCTGCTTAAATATGAAATGGTATTAGATTGAAGCCACAACATTCCAAACTGAAAGGATTCCAATGACACAAAAATAACCTTTAACCCAGAGTCATACTTTCTGGCATGTTGGTATGGTTTTTTTTTTTTTTTTTCCGAGAAATTTCCTGAAATTTGCACACTGCTTTCAGCAGCTCAGGTCACAGAGGAGTGAACTGGTCCTTCCCTCTGTCGTGTCCTGACTCCCCACGCCTCTAAGTCAGTGGCAGAGGGAATTTTTATGCCCCGATCTGTGAAGTCCCCCCAAAAAACCCGCAAGGAGACCCCAAGTCCCGTGTGCAGAAGCAAAGAACCTTTATTTTATTCAAACTTGCAAACTCAGTCTCTCCCCATGGCCAGTGTATTGGAATAAATGGAGAGCCCCGAGCTCAGTCAGAGTTGGGTTTTTATAGAAGTAAAGGTGGGGGTGAGGGTTTTCTGAGGTTCAAGACCCCTGATTGGCTGACATTTATCTAGGGGTGTCCTGGTGAATGTGCTGACAGGTAATACTATCTACAACAGTTGGGAACGTTAGGCATTTCCTTTGGATGGTCTGTTCTTGGGCAGTGCTCAGGTAATCTCAGTTTGTGGTCCTTCCTGCAATCAGATAAGCTACTGAGACTCAGGCTCCATTAAACGTATTGATGGCTGAGTCCTACTCTAACAGGTGATAATGGTTGGAAGTAAAGGACTTCCTTTGAGTGGTCTGATTCTATTTAGCTTATCATGGCTGGCTCCTACAGGAATCACATTAGAAATTTATTACATGGTCGTCTTTCACTGAAATGCTGCTTGCTCTTACTGCATCCTGTAGCTAACAGTTTTGCAAAATGACTACCTCTTCTTTTCCTGGCTGTATCTGGCACATTGAGGTGTTTAAGGTCTCTTGGCATCCCCATGGGAACACCATTTTGAAATAGTCCTCATTTGCATTGGACGGCAACTGGAATCTCTACCAAGATTTCACTGTTGGCAAGTGATCAGATCAAATTCAAATTCGTTTTTTCTTTTTCCCCAAGGGTAATGTGCCTGCAAGGGTAATGTTTTTTTTTTTTTTTACTTTAAACACTCATACATTTTCAATGAATAAAGTTGTCTTTTACATACCTTAACGAGGTCAAACAGTGTTCTTTCAAAGTAACAACTATGAGCATTAAATTTTTTGGTCAGTTTATGCTGAATTGTGCTAACATTGCAGGATTCTTTCATCCGAAGACCATCAGTCTGCTTTTGTTGATGTCAGAGTGGCTTCTAAAGACATGGTTTATAACAATTTCACTGGTGGAAGATATGTTGTGACTTTAGGATCCTGAATGAGTTGAGTTGAGGGATTGCATCTGAAATTCATATATATATATATATATATATATATATATATATATATATATATATAGACATATAAATATATATCACAGTTAACTTGGCCAAAGACAACTAGGATGCCTACTCATGCCTTTTACACTCTCTTTTCCCTCCCAAAACTATTACTGACCATCCTAGCAAATGGTATTACTATTCAACATCACACTTCACTGAGCAAGTCAGCTACAAGCCTATACCTTTCTCTCGTCCCCATGGCTGTATTGTTATTGTTGTGTAAAATGACTATAACAGTGTCATAAGGCTAAAAGGAATCTACAGAATATCAGGCATCAGTGTAGTAGCCCTTAGAAAATACAGTCACCTCTGCTTATCTTCCCATCCTTTCCACGTACTGGAGCTCAGGATACCTACAATATCATCTTTTCTCTTAAAGTCTTGGGTGTTCCCATCCAACGTGCTGCTGGAGCTGTTTGCATACAGAACTTCAGCATGACTCTTCTTAATCTTTCAAGAGTTGGGACCAGCCGGGCGGCGGTGGCGCACGCCTTTAATCCCAGCACTCAGGAGGCAGAGGCAGGCGGATCTCTGAGTTCGAGACCAGCCTGGTCTACAAGAGCTAGTTCCAGGACAGGCTCTAGAAACTACAGGGAAACCCTGTCTCGAAAAACCAAAAAAAAAAAAAAAAAAAAAAAAAAGAGTTGGGACCAAAATATTCCAATTATCTGTCTCCTGCACACCCAACATGCAATGGAGTGCAGTCTGGAACAATTGAATTCTCATTCACAGTGTGGGAGACACTGGAAGACACAGCAGCCATGGGCAAACCACGCTTTTGAAAACCAGTTGTTGGCCATTCTTTATAAAATGCTCAAAACTACTCTCTAGAGGATGCTTTTCCTGACCAGTGGACTCCCCTTCCTTTTCCAGTCTTTGTCCTCACTGGCTTTTCCACAAGTGGTTCAGGGTTGGAGTTGGGTAATTTTTTCACTTGCTTCAAGTTCAACGTAGTTCACAGAATCAGAGACACCCACCCCCTTCATTGTATGATTTTCCTATTCCCTTAAGCCCAAGTTTATCAAATTCTTTTAGAAAGATTGGGACTTCATATCTGTCTATTTATAAGTCTACTCTATTAGACAAAAGACACCCCATAGATATTTTTAGTGTGGGCCTTTTTTTCTATCATAGGCTTCCTGTGTGCCGCTGTGGGCATCAACCCTTAAGATGCTTAGTTGCTTATTGATTTAAAAGGCACACTCTTAAATTCTGACAACTCTGTGTGTGTCTGAAGGGTTTATGAGGTGCCACCTTAAATCTTTCTGATGCTTTAGTGGTGGGTTTCACAGTTACATTCTTGTAACATTGAGACAGTTTCCTAACAGGTCCAGCATTTGAATTTTGCAATGTGGCTCTTTCTTTCTTTGAGACTCTTCCGTTTCAGGACATAGAACATATAAGGAACACTGGTTTTGTGTTGGTTCTTTGTTTTGTTTTTCCAAACCCATCAAGGTAAAAGCTCCTTTACATTTTTGACTAAAAATTGAACAATTCTATTTTTCCCATCTGTCTTTCTGTGACTTTCAAGCATTAAAGGAAACAGTTTGGCCCTTTTGAAAACTGTACTTACACAAAACTCACAGGCTTGGGGCTAGAGAAATGGCTCATCTGATAGCAGCATATACTGCGCTTGCTGAAATTATTAATTTGATATTCCTAACACCCAAATAGGGTGGACCCTTTCAGCATCGATGGATACCAGCACACACGTGCATGTTGTATCCCTGCCCCAATGTACACGACTGAAAATATCTCCACCGGCTTACGTTCACATTTTCATATCAGTGATGCCAATGAAGTTCTTAAATATTTTGTCTCTATGTAGCAATGTCAAGTTCAAGACTGTAATCCTTCTAAAGGCTTCAGAGATGAATCCTTTCTTGAAGTTCCTAGCATCTACTGGCTTCCTGGTAATCCTCAGAATTCTTTGATTTGCAGCATCGTCCCTTTCAATGTCAGTCCTTCTTATCACATGGGCTTCTTCCCTCTGGGTCTGTGTCACTGTGTCCTTTCCTCTTCTCATAATCACACAGACAGATTATCATTACAACTTGTCCTAATGCAGTGCATTTTTATTAACTATTTACATCCGCAGAAAACTTATTTTTTAAATAATGTTTTATTCTTAGACTTAGGCAGATGTGATTTTTTTTTTTTGGTGGAATATTATTCAAGTCAGTCCAAGGTCAGATGCCCATGACTGAACCTTGAAGATTTGCACAGCCTAGTTTGTATAAGACCGGTGCAATCTCAGTCACACCAACTGTTCAAAGGAGGACAATTTGACTGAACTTACAGAGGGGAGATTTCTGACATCATATTTAGTGAACATGAAGTATTATAGTCACCTTTGAAAATGCAGTTTACTACACCTTTATCTAGTTCGTGATCAGAGTCAATTGACTCTACTGGAAAATGTATCTGAAATCTGTCTGCTTATTTCCTTGTCACCTAGACATGCAAAACAACACCATCTTTCATGTGAACGATGACACTTGATCTTTCTCCATCTGCTTTTGAGTTTTAAAACCTTTATTTATTTTTATATATATAAATGTTTTGCCTGCATGATGTACGTGCATTATACACATTTCTGGTAGCCATGGAGGTTACCGAGGGTGTCAGAGCCCCTGGAACTGGAGTTAACCACAGCTGTGAGTCACCATAGGGGAACTGGCAATTCCAAAATTCTAAAATCTAGGTTTTCTGGAAGAGTGGTCAGTGTTCTTAACCACTGAGCAGTCCCTTCATCTGCCCAACCTCTTTCATTTGGCCATTCTAACCCACTCAGTACCACACTGAAGGAAGAGAACAGTTAAAACCATGAATTCAGTTGGTTGCTATCATTTCTCTGGTTGAATCTCTCTGGGAATTTTCAGTTGCTTATAGAATGAAACGCAGGTATATCCCAGTGTCCTTAGCGGCAACCTCATGATCTTTGCCTAGCTCTTTCCCTTTTCTTTCTCTTAAGAAAGTCTTTCCTTCCTTATGCTTGACTTCTTTGGCCATTCAATCCTCCTAATAGTTCCTGAACCGAGAACATTTGTTCCTATTGTCTTTTGCCTAGGACATTCTTTTCTTGCTTCTCCATGAGTAATACACGTGGTATACTGCAGGTTTCATCTTAAATATTACTTTTACATTTAATAAAAATAATGATGATTTTTTTTAAATTCGTTCAAAACTAAATGCAAGGACCTGGAGTTAGATAATATATTCAGAGGAGTTTAGGGATGTTAAACCATGTTTTCAGAGGCAAATCACTAGCACATAGTCTGTGTAACATGTATCATGTGCTATGGAATTCAGAATTTATAGCCTTGACCGTCTTTCTCTGGAGACTACCCTCTGACCCACTGTGGTCTGCAGCTCTTTAAGAGAGGCCTGTCTCTTGTGCTATCCGGTTGCACCACCTGCTTCTTTCCTCCACTTTGTTTTTCACTTTCTGTCATCATCTTTTGGGTGGAAAAAGGCATTACTCATTTATTGCCTGTACTTTTCACTAGATCAAAGTGAGTGTTGTTTTACCTTCCAACACCCAGCATAGCATGTGGCACACAGCAGGCATTCAATAAACATTGGAAGAAGGGGGGACTGGAGGAAAATTTAAACCTTCCTTGAATTTTTACACCCTTACTCCAGCTAACTTTAAGATTTAATCAGCTGAACAAGGTTGCAGGACTCCTGAATCAAATACTAACATATCTCTGAACAAATGAATGAATGAATGAATGAATGCAGCTCGTCTTCAGTAACTGGTTTCCACAAAGGCAGGGCTATTTCCCTTTCTCCACTGGTCCTTGTACTTTTAACCCAAACAAACCACATAGATGAGCATAGCTGTCATCGGGGCTGCACAAGGACACGGAAGAGTTAACACCGTCTGAGTTACTAAATATCTCCAGCAATGTAGTGAGAGTCAGCGAGACCAGATACTGTCATTTCTTCATCTTTCTTTCACTGCCTCAGGTGTTGGCGAGGACACATGATTCAGAAGCAAGGGCAGAATGACTTTGTTTTACCCTTTCCAGAGAAAAGATGGACAGGATTGGAGCAAAAAAAAAAAAAAAAAAAAAAAAAAAAAAAAAAGACTGAAAAGAGAGCAAGAGAAAGAAAAGCCATTAATATTTCATATTATGCCGAAAATGCTTGATTATAGCTCTGGCTAGGAGGAGAAATTTCCTTGAGACTATTAGATTTTTATTGCATGTCCAGACAAAGGGCCGATTTGTAAGTAATCTGATTGTTTACCTCTGTGCATAATAGGGAATGGGAGAAGGATTCTTTTAAAAGCATTTGCCACTTAGCATTCACGACAATATCTTATTTGGTAATTCCTACTTAGGAAAGTAAAGGCTCCCTTTCTTCTTCAGCAGACCTGTGGGTTCTGATGGCTGTGAGTCCAGTAATAGATCTGAATGAACTCTAGGGACTTGGTGGGCGTGCCTGCTGCTTTTCTCATCACAGTGTCAAATTCTTGACAAAAACAACTTGGGCGCACAGTTCAGAGGTAGACAGTCCGCCACAGTGGTGAGACAGGGAGGCAGGGGTGGCTTGGCTCACCAACCAAAAACCAAAGACGAGAATCTCCAGGGGTCGACTCACTTTCTCCCTTTCTCTTTCTGTGTTCATCCTGGGACTCCTGCCCCTGGGATGGTACTGCCCTCCCTCAGGATAACTGTCTTTCTCAGTTAAACCTCTCATAGACACACCTATAGGTATGATACATGAGAACTCCCTGGCATTCCTTAAGCCATTCTTGCTAGAAATTGAAATTAAGCATCCCACCAATGTAGCTCAGTGATAGAGTATCTGCCTAGCATGTGCAGAGCCATGAGTTCAATCTCCAGAACCACTAAAACATAAATCAAAAAATTATTTATGGGTTGGGGAAACCTGTCAATTAATGATGCGTTTGTCTTAAAGCATGAAAACCCGAGTTCAGTTCCCAAAGATGTCAGTCAGGTGTGGTGGCTTTACCCTTATAATTCAGCACTGGGAAGGATCTCCGGAGCTCATTGACCAGCTGGCCTTATGTAATTAAGTGAGAGAGAGCCAGTGAGAGAGTCTGTCTCTAAGGAGGTGGAGAGAGTTCCAGAGGATCAAAGCCAAGATTGTCCTTTTGCCTCCACAAATACACGAACACACTTGCAAAACCACATGCACCTACATACACATAATGCACCTACACACACGCATGAACGCACACGTGCACAGTGCCTATATGAGAAATGGAAACATCATAAGTAGCCTTGTCTTTATTAGACTGGTTATGAAAGTCGGGCAAATGTTAACTGACTACAGCATCAGGATGATGGGTCAAAGTTGATATCTGGATGTCTTATCCCAGGCACGGCCAGGGTGTAGCGCGTCTTTCTTTTCACTGACAGGTTTATTCCTTGGCCACCGGTGCTGCAGTCCTTCACACCATGCATAAGTAACATGCTGTATGACGGTCATTCACTTGGGAATGCCTTGCTATTTATAAATGTTCAGGTGTGACCCTAAAGAAAACAGAAGCCACTTTTCTTCAAAGCACATGAATAATATTGGAGTAAGACTGTCTCAGTGGGAGACAAAAGCATTACATTTGTGTCTCTGGATAATCTATCCTTTGGTTAATGGACCGAGAACCCTCCAGACAGTTCACAAATCCACATAACAGAGCAGATTTTTGCATTAGGATTCCTGACGTTTGCTGAAAAACGCACAAAATCAAATTCAGCCAGAGTTCCCTATTGATTACAAACGTGAGGATCAAGAGGAAGTTAGTCCACCCAAGGCAGCCTTCATTTAAATTTAAAATCGTCTTTCCTAGTGATCTCATTTTGAATAGTGGCATAGAAATCAATTGAATTTGCAAGGTATTAACTATCTCATTTGAGGGGCTTCTCATCAACATATGAAAAGAGTGAGTACTGGTTTGGGGGCATATTTGGGGGCTTCGAAAGAGGGTGTTTTCAAAACAAAACAAAACGCCTCTTTTAGGAAGAGCATAAGCAACCGGCATTCCTTATAAAAAGAAGTGTGAATGAAAATGCCCAGCCCTGTCAAATTATTCGCCACTTATCACTCAGTTTTGTTCTCTAGCCTTTGAGCATGGTAGATTATACGATAGGTAGACTCATAATGTTTTGTTATTTTAAATATTATATACTCAAAATTATTCTAAGTGTACACTTAGTTGGTCATTATCTATGGCGTCAGAACAATATGGATCACTCTGTTCAATAGATGGTTTTACTTTAAATGCATCTAACAATAAGGTGATCTAAGCGTCCTGCGAAAGAAAGAATAAACAGGTATGCTCAGCAAACAGTTACAAATGACTTTGTTGTGTTTCAGTGTGGCTTCCACAAACAGGTACCAATGCTCACAGCAGCCTAAATGAAAAAAAAAAAGCTAAAGGTAGGGACAGCTCAAAAAAGTCCATCTAAAGATGACTGGACAAATGTGATGTGTACACAGAAGGGACCATGGTTTATCCTTAAATGGAATGAAATTCATATACAGATTTACATGCTTTGCCAAATAAACTGGCCACAAAATAAGCAATGTGTGGCGCTATCATATGAACTCCACCGTCATCAGCTACATAAGGATGGAAAGTTAAGTGGTAGGTATTAGTTGGACAAAGAGTGGATTAGGTGATATTTAGAAGTTATTCTTTAGCCGGGCGGTGGTGGCGCACGCCTTTAATCCCAGCACTCGGGAGGCAGAGGCAGGCGGATCTCTGAGTTCGAGGCCATCCTGGTCTACAAGAGTTAGTTCCAGGACAGGCTCTAAAAAAAAGCTGCAGAGAAACCCTGTCTCGAAAAAACAAAAAAAAAAAAAAAAAAAAAAAAAAAAAAAAAAAAAAAAAAAGTTATTCTCTTTAAATCCTCACATGTATTTATGTAATATGTATGTGTGTACATGCTTGGGCATATGCACAAAAGTGTGGTCAGATGACAACTTGCAGGTGCTGCTTCTTTTCTTCCACCATGTGGGTTTCATCCAGGGACTGAACTCAGGTCATCTGTCTTGTTAGCAAGCATCTTTATCTCCTGAGCCATCTCTCTGGCACAAGGAGTTATTGTAAATGGGTACAGAGTCCAGTTTAGAAAAGTAAAAAACCTTAAAAATTAAATTTAGAGAGAGATTTTTTGCAATGACTATATAATAGTACAAATGTACTTAATTCCACTAAGCTATATACTTAAACTTTTGTGTTATATACACTTTACCACAAAGAAAAGCAATACAAAAATAAGAACAACAGAAGCAAAATGTCTTGGAAGAAGCCAAGAATTCAGTATTTGTAGTACTTTGTATGTCTGATTTCTCCTGTGTGCTACTGGCTTCCTGGATGACCATGCTTGCTCAGAGTGCTTTGCATAAGAAACTGAGTGGTCTCTTTTCATAGTCTTTATCCCAACAGCTGACAGGAGTCTTCTCATAACCTGATGGCCCCAGAATCCCAGTTGTGGATCTAAATTATCAGTCCGAATATTTTTGCTGTTGTTTTGTTACCAACGTAGTCCCGACCTTCCTCTTTCCAAGTCGCCAAAGCCTAGAGACACTTGTATTATATATTGCCCTGGGATCTTCTTCTCTTTTTCATGTATTTTCTCTGTTTTGAACCCATCTTTACCTATCTTGTTAAAAACTGTAGGATACAAAGCTTTCCCTGTACACAACGCTATCCCTGTGCAGGTGCAGTAGACTTTGCTACAATTACCATTCCTCATGTGTGTGTACCTTGGGCATGCTTGGAAATTACTAGAGATGCCATGGGATTTGACTTTAATGTTCATTTTTATTCAGTTGGCTCACGTTATACAATAAAACCTGACTGATTCTGAGTAATGATTGAAGTTAAACAACTGCTTTCTTGAAAAAAAAAGAATCATTGACTAATGTTAGAAATAATTAAATTTTCTTTCTTTCAAATTTCATAAACAATGTAAACAAACAATTAGGTAAGATGTGATAAGCTACAGAGGAAATATAATTCAAAAAATCACTAGTATGCAAGTGAACTAAATGCCCTTGAACACACACATCTTTTGAGTACTGGGTAAATTCTAGGCAAAAAAAAAAAAATGTCCCTTGATGGGGAGACTTACAGCCTTTCCTTGATTTGGTAGAACTTTCTCCCACAATGTGTTTCTGTCTTCTTACCTCTCTTGGAAAGCCTTCTGCAATGTCTTCGTTCTCAATGTGATATTTTTTTCCTCATGGTTCTTCTTTGTTGTCTTCTGAACACAATTACCTGGTTCATCTAACTGCTGTCTTGTCTTTAACTTCAACCATTTTTTACAATCAGCAAACCTGGATTCCTAGCTGCCACCTGAACATTGCCGTATGACAATAAATTGATATTTTAGTGATTTCACCTGAGACTGGCCCTTTTCACCTGGTTGCCTGCTGTTGAGATGACCTACAAGCTCTCGTCGGAAGCCCCTCTTTACTGCACTAGTAGCAATGTAATAATTAATATCATTGAGCTTGCTACCTTCCTTCCCTCCCTCTCTTTCTTTCCCCTTTTCTCTCTCGTCCTCCTTTTCTTCCATCCTCATTCTACTTCTTTTTAAATCATTACAAAACAAAAGCAATCGTTTCTCTTTCTTTCCTAAACTTTTAAAGCCTGCACCTTGCTTTTCTAGTCAAATCTGCATTCCGTGGCCCTTTATGTTCAGTTTCTGAAATTCTTGCTCAGGATTCTGACTCCCCCCATGGACCTGTTGGTTTCTTCACTGGTGGCTCCAGGTTGTTAATTGGCCCTGCAGGCTTGTGTCTGTATCGTCAAATAGACTTTCTCCTTTGCCCAGAACTTTTCTTCTCCTGGTCAATCCTATCACTCTTCATAAGTCAGCCTCTGTGTTGCTCATTCCCCCTTTTCCAGGCTACGGTATTACAGTGACGTTCCAGACTTAGGACCTTGACACTGCTGTGAGACAGTTACCAATGCTTTCGGATGGCTATGTCAGATGACAACCATTGCAAATAATTCTCCAAATTCAAATCTTACCCTCCCTGCCCCTTGTAGAAGCATTTTTCCTTATCTTTACTGAATCTTTCTTTATCATTACTTCTTTAATTAATTACATCTTTAATTCGTATTTCTTTAATTAATTACATCTTTAATTCGTATCTCCTCACAGAAATAAAAAAATTACCTGTTTCCTCTTTCCTTTTAAAGCCATACCCAATTGACTCAGCCACATAGATTCATATTTTTTGCTTTTTTTTTTCAGTCTGTATTTCCATCTAATCTTTCTATGGAGGCAATTCAAGTTAAGGACTGCATAGGCAAGTTGACAAAACTCCCTGAGGGGAGAAACAAACAAACTCATGTTATAAGAGGCAGGAGCACAGTAGACCAGTAACATATCTTTCTAGAAGAACATGTCAATTTTCTGTTACCTTTTGACCTCTCTAGATATTAATAGCTTTATCTCCCATAACCTCATGAAAAAGTAGATCATCAATATGGCCATGTGCTTGGTTTCTACTATAATTTATTCAAATCTCTCTACAAGGTTCAGCTAGAATATGGGCTACACAAGCATTTATAGATCCACTGGGAAACTAGTAAACCATTTTAAGCATGTTTTGGGGGAGGGAGAAATTTGGTATCCAAAATTGAAATAGCTGTCTTACTTTGAGACATAACCCTTCTGGATGCTGCGGCCTTCTAACATTCAAATTTTTGAGATTTATTGTATATTTAAAGAAAATCTAAATGGGTTTCCCAAATGTGTTTAGGGAATAATGAGAATGAAATGAAAAATGTATGTATGTATTTTACTTAGGGTTATCTGAATTTGGATTCTCCTGGCACTGTGTGTGTGTGTGTGTGTGTGTGTGTGTGTGTGCGCGCGCGCGCGCATGCTTGTTTCTTCATGGCAGCCTACTGAATCTTGGGATGTTCATCTTTAAAATGAAGACTTGATCTTCACTCATCCTTTATCAGTTCTATTAGTAAAACATGTATTTCATAAAATATATCATCATCAAATATATATCATCAAAATACATGCAGAATACCATTTCTTTTCCTCTGTTTGGATGGATGGATGTAATTGATAATTTGGCAAACACTGCTGTCTACCTAGCCAACACATTTTCATTACAAACTCATCTCTATTAAAATACTCTTTGAAATTGAGTCATGTGATGTGATTATCCCATAGTAGAGATTATATTTCCAGGTCTTCATCACACTGCAGATTTCTTACTATTTTCTATGAGGTAATATCCGTAGTGGATTCTAATGTGACTATCATGACTCAGATTATTTTGTTTGCCTGTATTTTCAATAATGTAGTTGAATTTAAATTGTTTTACTTCTTTAAAAGTCTAAAAGTCTGATATTTATTTTGCAAGTCAGAATTTGAACATTGACTTTGACAGCAACATTGGAGAATAATTGTTAACTCTTTGGTGTGTTAAAGGCATGTGACATGCTAATATACTGATGAGTGAAAATCTTGAATTTGATTCAAGAATTATATATAACAGATACATGACAGTTCTGATATTTTATTATATCTGCTTTGGTCTATGCTTATAAATTTCTAGAACAGTTAAAACCGTATTCTGATCTCCGAACTTTAGTCCGTTTAAACAAAGCTTCAATAAAGTTAAGACATAAAAAATAAAAGATTGTAATGTTCATATTTAAGGATAGAGGCAGTGTCTGGGCAGAGGCAGTTTTCTGTTCCTTGTCGACCATGCAAACCGCAGGCCAGATAATATCTTTGGGCCTCAGTTTTCTCATTATGTAAAATGAGAACATCACATTATGTGGTTGCATAGAGATTCGGCTCTAAAATTACTTAATTTGCCATCACACTTGGGTGTTAATGCTCCACTGTAATTCTGGCTTTGTATGTGTTTGGTCTTGTATCCTGTCCCATTCCAGGAGCAATGAGCTGCAGTCTGGGAGCAGTTAATTTGACTCAAAGATACTGGGGAATGAAACACCACAATACTGTTTGCTTCCTGTAGTGTTTATGTATACAAATCTATTATTTAATCACCTCAAATTGGTTGATATAATTTACTGATATTATCTACTGAGCAATGAGCTTTAGAAATTATCCCTTTGAAACACTGGCATTTTTTGATGTGATGCTATAATGCTATAATAATTTTTAAATTCAAAGAGTATTTTGGTACTTATTATTCCAAACTTATCTTCCTAGTAGCTTATTTATCCAGCATTTGCCATTTTATACATCACTAGCTTTTAAAATTAATTATTGCACACTTCTCATCTAAAGGAAGATTGTCTTTGCTCACACTTCGGTAGTCTGACACCTATAATGCAGGTTGTAGCTATGCCATTTTGAGAAGCAAAAGGAACTTTGGAATATGTGAAACTCAGTCCTAACTCACAACTGGTCTTTGTCTTTGAAACTTCTATCTGAGCATTAGGTTTCTTTACAGTTCTGTAATCATAGCAAAACATTTGCTTATAAAAACTAAGCAAACGGGCACTACTACTTCATAGTAATACTTCATAGTAATACTAAATTGAGAATTATCGCAATGTCACATCAAAATTCATCCATTCAACAAATGTTTAATGGATATCTTCTAGGTGTATTAATTTTGAGAGGGATTTCATGGTAAAGAAGACTTAGAAGAAATTACCAGAGGACACAGGTTTCCAATTTTAAATTGATTTATTCATCAGAAAATGTTATTAAGAGCCTGTTACTTATTCATACACGTCGGCCTCCTTTTGCATAAAAACTTCAAAATTACCATAATTAATTCAGAGTCCCAACTCTGGCCCTCATAAAGTGATGTGACTATTTTAGTGGAAGTCATAATAACAGTATCCTTAAGAAACGTATTATTAACTGTTTTCAAAACTGATGTCTGCATACTCAGTATTGTTGACATCATTCTTTTTTTTTAATCAATAACCCTCTGGGCATAACTTTGTCTCTTTGTGTTCTCTGTCTAATAATTGTTATGGTTTAGATATGGACCTCCTATCACAGGCTCAGGTATTTGACCTTGCTGGTTGCACTGTTTCAAATGTCACGTGTGTTTTCAGAGATGAGCCCTAGCTTCCCAAAGCACATTGCTGGCATTACGCATTACAACCTGATCACTGTACAGGTCCAGGTTTTTTTGCTGTCTGGCCTTTCAGGCTGTGAATAAGCCATGCTGCAAACTTCTGCCACCACACATGGTACTACCTGCCACCCTGCCTTCCCTATCATGATAGAATGTCTCCTTTCAAAGCACAACCCAAATAAATACTTTGTCCCTTAGGTCATTTCTGTTAGATACCGTGTCACCATAATAGGAAGAGTGACAATGCAGAAAAATGTTGTATTTGGTGTGGGTTTCTGAGCACGTGATGTATAGGCCAGCTCTAGGGTATCTGTTGCTCTCTTCTGGCTTCTGGGGGCACCTGCACTCATGTGCACATATCCTTCTCCACACACACACACACACACACACACACACACACACACACACACAATATAAAAAGTAAAATAAAAATTTAAAAAAAATTGAAAGACTATTATGTTAACAATGATTTAGAGGGGAACTCTATCAGGAATTGGGCCAAAGGCCGTTTGCATTGTATTCCTGCAAAGACTCTGCCTACCTTCTGTTTTTTTTTTTCCTAAAATTTTGAATGAGGCTGAATTAAAAACTAATGGGCTCATTTGCTTAGAAGGGGGAATTTCAAGACAGCATAGCAGTTAACCTATGGCGTGGTTAGTATGCAGTGCTTTTAGCTAGGATGACAGTGACAGAAATCAGTACTGGGCAGAACGATGTGAAGAATGTATAGTTTAGTGACGAAAGGAGCACTGACCTAACTAGGCAGACGAGCAAGGCTGATGAGGACCAAGCTGCACCTTCAAGTGTTAAGGAGAAGCTAGACCTTTGCATGGCAGCAATGGGAAAAGTGCTCTGGGGACAAGTCCTCCCCATTGACAATTCCAGGAGCTAAAAATGAAAAAATAATAAAAAAAATAAAAAAAATATTCATTTGAAAAAAGTGTATGTGATAAGATAGGGCCTCAGGGTGACCAGCAGGAAAACTACCATCTGCATAAGTTTTTTTCCAGTTCACCACAACTGCATACAGAAGACACTATAGATGTGTTCCAAGTGGCACAAGCTACATCATGAGCATGTAATATAACCTGGCATCATCATCAACATAGTAAAGATTTTGCAAGATGCAAAAGTTATTGAGTCATATAGAATTGCATCAAGACTCTAGAAATATTTTTAGGCTGACCAGGAGGTAGCAGGCTCACATTCCCAGCATGGAGTTCCTGAGTACACTGTCCAGAAATTACAAAGTGAAAAATGAGTTGTAGTAGAGATACCAGGATGCTGGAGATGCTAAGAATATGGGGTGGAAACTGTAGCCATTCACTGGAGCTGATCCAAGAGAGAGTTCACATACGCTGCTGGCAAGAGAGCTTTGGGGATGTTGGAGGGCATATGATGTTACCATAAGCTACCAAATGCTAGACATGAAAGTACATGGATTGGTGTTTGTCCTCCTGAACTTCCGTCTTTCTTTGGTCAAGTCTTTCCCTATTGTTTTCATTCAGAATGGGAATATTTAGCCTGTGCCATATAAAAAAAAGTATGTACCTTGCCTGTTTAAAATACTACAAAAGATAATGAATCTTAGAAGAGACATTGGACTTTGAACTTTTAAACACTACTGGAACTGTCAAAGACTATGGACACTATTGAAGTTGGACTGATGTGTTCTATTTTATGAAATAGCCACAAACTTATGGAGGCTAGGAGTGGAATATTATTTAAATGTGAACTGCTTCCCACAGTCTGATGTATCTGAGCACCTCCCTACAGCTGTTGTTGCTATTTTACAAGGTTATAGTACCTTCAGGAGGTGGAGCCATCTGGAGAAAGTAGCTTGTTAGAGATGGGCTTTATGGGCTATATTCTGGCCCCAGTTCCCATATGAACTCTGTTTCCTGGTCCATCTAAACGTGACCAAGCCATGCTGCAAGATCTCATGACTCCTTACTCAAGCTGTTTTTGTCAAGTAACCAAGTGGTGAAGCTTTCTTTTCTTTTCTTTTCTTTTCTTTTCTTTTCTTTTCTTTTCTTTTCTTTCTTTTTTCCCAAAGACTTTCAAAGGTAAATTCAGCTTGATTTCATAAAGACTTAGAATTTTCTACCAACTATTTATAGGCATTGAATCCAGCAAATAATAAACATGTCTTTAGCCATATTTCAATAACCGTGTCACATTCTTAACCATCTTTTCTGCCTCTTTTTGTCATGCAATTCTGACTGCTGCCCCCTCATTGTGAGCTATTAGCATTCACCCTTTCTTCTGGTCAGTAGTATTTTTGAGCATCTTCTCTGTATTAGGTAAACCAGGAAATGGGATGAAAATAGACTCAGCAGCCCCCACCACATGACACATCATGTTTCTCTTTATTACAACTTGATGTATTACTAACTAATTAAATGCCTTATGCTTGGATTAAATACCCTACCTGTAGTATCTTACTGTGTTTTTGAGTCTCTGATATATTTGCCCAGGATTCCCATCAAGCTACAGGAGAACATTAGGATGCAGAAAGAGTTTTGAGCAAATCATTGTCTCTTCCTGGCTAGTCTTTTGATGATGATTTTTTTTTTTTAATACTCTACAGTGAGGAACATCTCAAAGCCTTTTCTTGAAGCTAAAATTACTTAAAAATCACTGGTTTCTTATTGGCATAAATCTCTAATTCTTCACGTAGCCTGCTCAAGAGAAGATGACTTCATTTCTAGTTTCAAAATCCAGTTACCTTTCTTTTGTGGGTTCTTCCTGGCTATCATATAACTGACTCTTATTCATCCATCCAACAAATATCTTTCAAGTGCTCATGGCTGACAGCACTGACGATATAAAAATGAGTCAAATTACTTTTCTTAAAAAGTTCCACTTATTTTCTTCGGACAGGGAGTCCTTTGTTGTGGGTATCTCTTTCTCGATTTGCATATGTGTACTAAATACTTTCTATATTTCTATTTGTCTTCTAAGGGAAAGAGATTAATTTGGAGTAGTGCAAATCATTCTACTATTTCATTTATGATAGTAAAACTAATGATTCATGTATTCATTATATCCTTCCTGTTGTGATGAATATGGATGTTTGCTCATTTAAAAAAAAACATTATTAAGTTTTCCTTACTCTTCTTTAATTTCTTCAGATACTAACAGGCTAGGCTTCTCTCTGGGCATAGCTATCACTTTTCTTTGTGGGCACATGGAGCTTCGCCTGTCTTTTAGATATGTGACCGGGTTTCTTTCCAGGATCATCTTTCTGGACACTACGAATATATCTCGGGATTGCATTCTAAATTGTCCTTTAATTTCCTATCCACTCAATCTTCCCATCTCACTCTAATCCCACTCTGTGAGGTCTCAATCTAGGAGCCCCCTATTCTCAGTTGTAGTCCTTTGGTAAACCTTCTTCAGCAGGTCCTTCTTGTCCAGTGTTAAGGGAGCAAACAGTTTCCTCTTGGACAAAAGCAGACAAAGACTGCCAGCCCTTGGTTTTTGTTTTCCTTAATCTTGTACTCATGTAAATGCACGTTGATTTTCTTACTTCATATTTTGTAATCAGTAATTTGTTGGTTGTGTGTTCTTTTCTCTTTTGTCTGCCTTTTCATGTCAAATTTTCTCTCCAATGGTCTCCCTTTTTGTGAAGACCAGCCTCAGAGAGGTAATTTAATTAATTTTAAATTATTTTGCTGCTTCTGATATAGTTGGACCACCCCTTTTCCATTTTCAAATCTCATCTCTAATCTTTACAGACCATGTAATTTGGTCTCAGTGATTGGCCAACATATACCTTGCTTTTTTATTTGGAAAATATTTGTTATAATAATAATAATAATAATAATCACAAAAATACATTCCTCATTGTAAAGTTGACATTTTTCTGAACATGTAAAATGAATAAGTAGTGCATATTAAGTATCTAATGAACACTGTTACTACAACAAAGCTACTGTTATTGTGTCTTCTATTTCATAAGACATCTTAACTTTATTAGTTAATTTCATTTTTTTGCACAATGTATTTGACCATGTTATCCTCTCCCAACTCTTCCCAGATCAATATCCAGCTTGCCTCCCACACAGCTTTGTGTACTTCTCCCTGTTTCCTCCTTCTCTTCTACTTCTCCTACACACCAAGCCTAAATTGTGCAGTCCATATACTTTTGAATGTGCGGTCTTCCACGAGAGTGTGGTCAGTCTACCAGGGACCATACCCTTAAATATAACCAACTCTCTCTCCCACAAGTTATCCACTGTCATTATCCTGTCAATGAATAGAAATGTAGCACATATTTGATAAAGAAGAACTCTAAAAGAGCAAGATTTTAAAATGCAAATCATTCCTATCTCTACTTCTTGGTAATATCACTGCAATTCCTTTTCTTGTTAAATGCACATCTCTGTGGCCAAGCAGACATGGACAAAGCCCACAGACAGAGAGTGGTAAGACTCAATTATACTCATCTCACCTTAGATTATTAATTATTTTTCAACTCTCTGCTAATTGTCACTAATTGAGAGTTTCAAGTTACTTATATCTCAACCCTTTGGTGTATGTTTTAAAAATGGTATTTTGTTGTCATATTTGAGGTACACTTCTCAGCATCATATGGCCATTTTCTAACTGTTGTCTTTGAGTATAACCACTGTGAAGTTCATTTCCTTAAATGTGCTGTAGTCTCTTTACTTTTTAATTAGTGTATATTAGCTGGTGTGAAGGTTGTGGTTTAGTGTTGTTTAATAGTGTACATTAATCATAAAAATTAATAGGCTTCATAAAATTTTAGTGTCTATTTTTAATATCCATATTACTAATATACTTAATTTTCTCAGTTACTTGTTTGCATTTTACAATTCGTTAAAATCATTTTTATTATTGCTCCCCTCTGTATCTTTTATTATTCTTAGCATTTTTATGTTGAAACTGTAATATTTCATTTCATCTGGAATTTGTCTATTTCTCAATTATCAGTCTGAAGCACAGGTAGAATTTTCAGGATAAGTTTTTAATCACTGTTATTGGAGTTTTGGTTTTAGGACTATTGCAGATTAAAAGTTGTCACAAATTATTTGCCAATATTTCCACTGACGGTGGATCTATGTCTCCTCTTTAATCTGTAAAGTTCTGACAGACTTCGGTGGAAATGATGCAACCTTATCTCCTGTATCAGTCACCTGAGAGCCCTAAAGCATCCTGTGATTACTCTGATTGTCACACTTAGGATATATGGCAAGGCCTGGAGAAAATAGCAGTCTTAGCTGATTCCAGCTTTGCAACCACGCGCCTAAGCCTCGAGGTTCTCAACCTGTGTGTCACAACCCCTTTGAAGTCGCATAATCAGATGTTTACATTAGAATGCATAACAACAGCAACATTATAGCTAGGGAGTAGCAGTGAAGTAACTTATGGCTGGGGGTCACCACAACACAACGAATCGGATTAAAGGGTCATAGTCTTAGGAAGCTTGCGAACTACTTAAGAGTCTAAAGAAGGAATCAGATGACTGAGTGAAGGTCTCTGACCCCTCATAATCAACCCAACCACCATCTGAATATCATTCATTGACATCAGCTGAACCAAAATACTCACCCAGTTCTGACCTGCTCAAGTTCTTTAATCAAAAACACAATGAACTAATAATCATTGCTTTAAGTGACTGGCGTTTTAGAGTGCTTTGCTACTCAGCGATAGAAAATCTTGAATCTATTTTTCTGCACCCTACCTACTCCCCCACAATCATAACATATAACCCTCCTAGTTGCCGGTTTTGAGATCCTCGAGTCCTGACACGAACCATAAATTTGTCTTCAGGTGCTCCTACAGTGCAGCCTGGAGTCCCTGAGTGAAAAGCAGCATGACCTAGTCTTGGCTTCTATGTAACACCACCACTATTATCCTTTGCTCTGCCAGAGTCATTAAGACTCACTCCAGTGAGAACCTGTGGGATTCCTGGAAGTAAATTCGTGAAGTTTGGAGCTGCACTAAGATTCTGTCTCCCAGGAGCGTCTCAGTTTCGTTTCACACTGTGTGCCCAGTCATTCATCACAAACCCTATTTACATGCACTCACTGATTTGTGCCTCCAGAAGCTTGTCTTTTAGATAAGTAGAGCCCAGCTCTTTCTACTTGGATGTGCCTGTTTCTCTAAGTTTGAAAATGGTGGTTTGCCCTGGGTGCTGGGTAGCATTTCCTTGCAACAACGTAAGAAGAGAATGTGATTCTAGCTCATAGTTTCAGAGGTTTCTTTGGGCAGCTGGCTCTGTTGCTTCATTTCTAAGATGAGGCAGACTGCCATGGTGTCAGGAATATGCAAGAGAGAAGGCTGTTGGTCACATGGCAACCGGAGAGCAGAAAAAGAGATGGGACTGAGTTGGGGCAAAGAAAGTCCTCCCTGGGCAGGCGGCCACACATCTGGCCCTGCTTCCTTCAACTAGAACATACCACCCAAAGTTTCCATTTCATCTCAAAATAGTGCCACCAACTTGGTACTACTGGTTTGTGATGATCCTTCCACCTCCAAAACATAACAGCATGAAACTCTGATAGGTTAAAGAAAGTCAATGTCCTTGGGATGTCCTTGAAATGGCGACAGTGGTGACTTCGGGCTCCTTGTATGACAGAGCACCTGCCAGATGTCAGTCATGTCCTTTTGACTGACCGATGTCAGTCACGTCCTTTTGAATTTTAAGATGTTATGGTAATTTTGTGACATATCTATTATTGCCAAAAGTTTGGGGCAGAGCCTCGAGCTCTAAAGTTCCAGTGGCCTCTTGTTTAAGTATCTTGAAAATAGTTTCTTTGTAATTCTCTTCCATTATGTGAATCTTTCTGTGAGACTTTTGATGGCTCTAAGATGCACAGAGAAATGCATCCTAATCGTAAGTATTCAGAAGAGAACTGTTTTTCATAAACTGAAAGTCACCTGTCCAGCTAGCACCCACATTAGGAATATTAAGTACCAGAAGTAGCTTTCATGCCATCTGGAATGCTATTTCAACTTCATTAATTGCTTCCAGTTCCCCAATACAGCTTCTCTTCTGGGGTCTTGATGCGTAGTGTGGATTGCTTTCTTTTTGCACTCTGTATAAATGAAGTCATATAGTATATGCTCTTTACATCTAAACTTGCCTTCTTAATGTTATTTTTAATTAAGCTGCATTATATGTAGCTATGGAGCATATGACCCTATTGCATGCTGTGACAATTTGTCTATCTTAGAATAGATAAAAATTTGCAGAGTCTCCAAAACATTCAGCTAGTTTTATGCATTTCTGTTTTTGCTCATGCACATGTTTTTTTTTCTGTTAGGTTTATACCTGAGAGGATTCTAATTATTGAATCACAATGGCTGCTTATTTTGTGGTAATGATGAAAAGAGCTTTTCTGAATTGGCCTACCTGTCTTCCCTCACTCCCTGAACTCTCATTTCATTGCCCCACAACATTCTCGAGAGCATAACAAATTTCCGGGTGTTCCACGTATTTTTCAACATGTGACATTGTTCATTTTTTTTTTTTCATTTTCTGTTCCATCGTTTAGACTCAGGTTTCACTACGTTTTTAAGTTTCCTCTCCATGGCGTATAGTGAGGTCGAGCATCTTTTCATGCTTACTGGCTATTTGAACATACCACTCTTTTATGCCAAATTTTAAATCAAGCCCATCTTCCTAGGTGTTTGAGAATCCTCTCTAGACCAGGTTGATAGCATTCACCTTTGAATATCTCCAGATATGCCACAGAGCCCTTCTCCTAATGAGCTTTCAGCTAGTGCTCTTTAGGTGCCTGCTTACTAGAAGAAGCATACACAATAGGCAGGGTGTTCAACCTTGATGTCATGAGCTGCGAAGATCATTCCTAGAGAATCAAGTATGCACATCTTCAGTTTTAAGAACTGAGATGGTAATAAATATTTATTGATAACTGTATGAGGCTACATGTGAAGAACTGTTTGAAGTGAATCAGAAACGGTGCATTTTTCTCAGGAAGCATCTAGATTCTGGCAGTCTAGATTGAAAGCTGGTTTTATAACGACCCTTCTTTAATCTAGAAATTTGGTGTCTATTTTTTCAGTGTTCTTGTGCAATTGAATAGCTGAACTGATATATGGTGTTTTAAGGATCTGAACATGGAGACTGCTTTGAAATTTGGTCTTGAGAAATGTCTGCCTAGTAATTTTCCAGGAGAAAGAAAAGATTCTTTCATGACTTTTTTTTTTTTTTTTTTTTAAGTAGTATGAACCTTGTTTAGGTAAGGAAAACACCCAATTACTTGGTTCCTAATTTCTCACATACCTAAGCTGCCAGTCTCAAGTGCCAGTGTGGGCTTCATTAAGAACTTTTTCCCTTGCCTGGGACAGCTTTATCAGCCTCTGTAACATCAGGGCTTCGACCCCCACCCTGAAGAGGCACTGTTACTGGAGTCTGTTGTGACACTCTTTGACGCCACTTTGCTTAAGACACTTCCCCAGTCTTTCTATATCGGTGAGAAGCTCCTCTTTGGAATTGTATACTTTATCCAGTAGGTATTCAGATTGGAAAACAATGACTTCCAGATCTCCCCAAGAACGAAGACTGACTGAGCCAAGCTTTTGGGCTAGTGAGAGGTCTCAGTGAGCAAAGACCCTTACCGCCAAGCCTGATAGCCTGAGTTCCAATCCCAGGGTTCACATGATAGGAGAGAACCAGAACCCTCAGGTTGTTCTCTGACTTCCTCATGAGTGCTGTGGCACACACACACACACACACACACACACACACACACACACACACACACAGGCGTACACAGAAATATAGTTAACAACATTTAAAGGTCAGTCTACTCATTGCTTAAAGCGAATTCTCACTGCACACTAATCTTCTGTCTTTGTCTTGAGATAGGGCCTCCCTATGTCACTAGGCGAGTCTCAAACCCAGGTTCCTCTCACCTTACTCCCTCAGGTGTGGGATTACAGCCATCTTCTCCCAAACCTGGCCTAATGGGGAAATTAGTTCTCATCCATTGTCCCTATTCTTAGACCCTGATTTGAGACACATACAGGTGACCAATGCCATGCTGTGCTCACTTCTCGCTTTTAATAGTCAAAGTGGCATTCCTGTCTTTAAAAGCCCTCACCCTCCAGTTCATCTGACAGACAAATCTCCTATTAACCATGTTCCCAGGGTCTCAGGCTTTTGCTGGGACCTTGTATTCTCCCCGCCTCAAACCACTACTACCTATGCCTGCCACATGGTATGCTACTTACTTGTAGATTCCTATCACTGGTAGAAAATACTCTTACTTAAAAAACAGAGAATAACCTTGTTCTCAGTGTCCTCCCCAAATAAAGTTCATGTTTTATGCACATAAGACTGTTTTTTTTATTCCGAACACCTTTGATACTTTCCCACCCTGCTGGTTGTTTTCATCCTTGGCTTTGTTTGTCCTTTGTTCCCTATCTAACTACAGAGACCCTCATGACATTGGTCCTGAATTCTTGCCCTGATAGTCTGCCTTACTCCCATTTGAAAATCTACCCACTGCTTTGATTACTACTTTGGGCCACTGTCCTATTCACTTTTGGACAGTCTTAGATCATGACTTTGGGGGGTTTGTTCACCGACTGTTTTCACAATATCACTGTATCCACCAAGCTCTGTAAGCATGGTGACATGCCTCAGAGTATGTCCTTGAGGAAGACAGAAGCCAAGGACATGATGATGTGATTCTGATTTCATGAAGCAATTAATAAGTCCCATTGCAGCAGCATCCATGAGGGTTGATAATGTTCACAAGTAAGAAAAGTCATCCTCAATCAAGCTACTTGTTTTGGGCCACTCGGATGAATGACATTCAGTAATTCCCTGACTTATCCTCGTCACAGCTCCTGCCATGTGACACTGATTATGCCATGCTTTTCAAAATAATAGAGCCACATAAAGACTTTTGACTTCAGGTTGGCCAGCTAAAATCATCTGTCTGGGATATTCCTATGAATGCCCCTTTCTGTACTATGGAGTCAGTTGTCTACACACAAAGATAGCCTGTGTATTGGATGAAGGAAATCAAGGGATTAAAATGTGGGATGGGGACGAGAAGAGGATACAGAAAGAGAGACCTGAAAACAGGTTGGACCTCTAGATCAGGCTGTGTCTGAGCCCCGCTTCATCACTGTTCTTGCCACGAATGAGATCTTCCTCTGATTAATTTGGATCAAGTCCAATGGCTGGGATTTCAGTCAACTGTAACTAAACATAATTTAAATATACTCAAAAGGAGATGATGCAAGAGCTGGGTGCTGGAGAAGAAGAGTATTACAGAAATGAGGACCACATTGAACAAAGTCTGTGGTGACATGCAAATAATATGCAAATTATATAAATAATATAAATTTATAAATTATACAAACAATATGAATCCAAATGGTGAGGGCATCCCTAGAGTGGAAAAGGGGACTGAACTTTGAAAGATGCAGTAAAACCTTTGCATGGTAAGATCATGCAGAGGACGTTGAAGGCTTACTCTAAAGACAAAAATAAAATGCTGAGTTTAGAAAGATGACCTTGACACTGTAAACTGTTTTGTTGTTGTTGTTTGTTTGTTTTTGTTTGTTTTGTTTTGTTTTGTTTTGTTTTTTTGGCTTGGGCTACTTTGAAAATGGACCTGGAATGGGATAAAGATGAAGAAGAAAAGCTAAAGAATTCCTGCATTTGTCCACTAAGAAATGAAGTCCTGAGTTAAAGCCATGGTCCTGGAGACAGCACACAGGGTGGCACTAGGAGAGAATTCAATGGCAAAATAGTCTGGGAAGCTCCAGCCACCCTTGGATGAGGGGTATCATTTCCCTGAGATGGAATGTAGAAGAAGGGGTGTATCTGAAGGGAAGTGGGATATTTTCCCAAAGTGCCACTAGCTTGAGTTATCTTGTTTTCATTGCTAGATGGATTTTAATAAGATATCATCTTAATGTGGTTCTTCATCCATGAAATGATTAGTAGGGAGGATGGGTTTAGGTTAGTGTCTCTTTAAGAATTCAAGTGATTTCTTTTCTTTTTAAAGAATTGATTATATGTCACTGCCAAGGAATCTGCCCACAGGTTCAAATTCCAGCCTTTCTTGCTGATTTTTAAGCCTCTTTTCATTTTAATTTGGCCTCCCTGTACCTCTCTAATCTTGTTTACAGATGATTCCCACGCTACACCCTCTGCTCTAGCCAAGGCAGTTCTTCCAAGGATCCTGCAGTGGCTGAGTTCATTATCTCACCTGAAATCCCCTCTCCTTTTCCTCTCTTTATCCTCTATGGAAGCCCCCTTCCTTTGGGATCACTTCTTTATGTGTAGTTTGCTGTGAACTGTAGACTTTATTCATCGTCTCTGAACATCCACCAGCACTAGCTTGCTATAGAATACCATCTATTTTTCCTATCCCTATAGTGTAGGGCCCTGATGATTTCATGTGTTAGTTTGCTTCTCTGTTGTTGTCTGGAATAGTGGTGGCTGGATTCTGGAAGCATCATATAGACCAGTTACACTGATAAATCCTTTAAAAAGGAGTTTGAATTTTATCTTGTCTGTGAAGCTTAGCTACAGACTGAATTAGTTCCCCCTCCCTTCTCCCTCCTGCTCTCTGTTGCCTCTCTATCCTCTTCTTTTTTTAATATGTCTATATGTATATGTATTTATATTTATCATGCATTTGAATATTTGGGCGTACCAAGTGATAACATTTCTCAGATTATAAAACGATGCATCTCCAGTGATACTTATAAGAAGGCAAACAGGTCATTTAAATATTCTTAAGTTCCCACCATGCCTGGCGTAATTATTAGTCAACCCTTGAAAAAATTTTGTGGGGAAGAGGAGTTCACATCGGCATCCATAGAGTTCCATTAGCATACTGCGGCAGGAGGCACAGGGCAAGCTCATAAGGGAATATGCCCATCACCTGACAGAAGCAGGTGATGAGATCTCTCACCAGATTAAAAAGGTAAGGGCAGCAACTCATTAGGAAACACAGAGATGTCTGCTTAATTACTTGAAAAATGTCTGAGCCAGTACATTTTATGACACCTGGAGGGTATAAACATGGCCATAAATTTAATTAATTTTCTTTCTTCATTCATTGCACCTGTACCGGCCTCAAGGAAAAGTCTAATGAAGGTACAATCAGCACTTTATGCTGGACTTCCACAATTCATTGGGGGCAGTATTCAGAAAATGAAATACCAAATTTCTCATCAGTTTGTGGGAAGAAATGTGTTTGGAGCAGTGTAGCCCAGCAGTGGAATTATTTCCATGTCAAACTCTGATCAATGATCCCCCAGCTTTATTTCCAGAAAGAGCTTAAATCTCTTTATAGATATATTAAAATGTATTTAATGCTCATAAATCTCCAAGGAGAACTCAGAACTAGATATTATTGTTTTCCTGGAGGAGAGCACTTTATGGGAACTCAAAGGCTTATGAGAATCAATCAAATCCGTGGAGCAAGAAACTTCTTTGCTCTCTATTGCAGCAACATGACCACACATTTCTGCCACAAATCTTTCCACCGACAATATTACTGTTCTTTTTTTCAAAAAATAAACTATAATCACAATGAGCACATGTGCTTGCATATCCATTGAAGCACGGCTATATCATTTAGTAGGGCATGCTATTTTTCCAGGGACTGTGCCTATACTTTATACATTTCACCTTAAATCCCAATTACAGCAGTCTTAAGCAAGTAATGTTTCACTTGAAATGATTCCCAGTGAGATGAAGGGCTTCACTCAATGTCACATAACTAGAAAATATTGTAACTAGGATTCAGACCCCGGTCATTGGCTCTAATATCTCTACTCATTTAATTTTGTTACATGCACAGAAATGCCAATTTGTTTTTCTGCTTCTGAGATCATTGTTGCCAAACATATGAAAAACGCAAGACATAACTTGTTTTTTTTAAAAAAGAATCTTGACATTATTGAGTTTTGTATTGTGAGTTATTCATTGAGGCTTTTGGAAGCAGCTGTTGTGGATTTTCCAGAACCCACATTGTACTCCAGCTGTGCCCAAGACCATTTCACCTAAAGTATTTTTGTCGTGTCCATTTGATCCTACAGTGAGCAAGGCACAATATTCTTTGTGTCTTGTGACTTAAGAAATAAATGGAGAGCGTCACATAATAAAGCCCTTGGTGTTCAGCCTTAAGTAGATATTGACTCATTTGGGGCAAACTTTATGGTAATGGTAATGGAAGTGATCAACTAGAACCAGACACGTTATGGGACAATGCTCACTGGGAACACCTCAGGACAGCGCTACTTGTTCCCTTGGGATCTCGCTTTAAAGAAGCCGTGGTGTCTGCCATGATTCCTGCTGGACATATTCCAAGGAGATTTGAAAATGACTACTAGATCGATATGAAATCTTTTTCACTTTCACTGTTAAATTTCTCATTCTGATAGCCTACACAACAAGAACTCAACAGCATCTCTGGATGTATGTTTTTCTTATGATGTTGAATAAGGACATCATTTTCCCTTAATCTTTCAGGTCTTTTGTGTGTATATTATGGCTTCTCCTTTTGTGTTTATACAGAACTCCTGTCTGTGAAAGTATGTGTCTCTGGGCCTTTATATGTTTCTTGTGCTTTTTCTTTGGCCATTTCTCTTCTGTCTGCTTTGTCATTTTCTGATTTGTTTGTTTTTGTTTTATCTTTTTTCTTTTTGTTATTCCTTAGATGCCTGTTTGCTTTCTGGCAAGAGACAGAAAGGGTGTGGATCTGAATGGGAGGGGAGTTAGGGAGGAGCTGGGAGGAACAGAAGAGTGGAAACCATAATCAGAATATATTATATGAAAAAAATCCATTTTCAATAAAGAATTCCTCATTCTGTCATGAAATATGGTCGTAAGTGCTGTTTTCGGCTTTCATCTCTTGTAAACTCATTGGATTCTAACGTTTCTTGGGCTCGTAAACTAATCTCCATCTATCTGATTTTGTACTATCAAGCCCACTACACTTGTTTCAATGTTTTGCATCATGGCTTTAGCATCTGGAAGCGATGAAAAGAGAAGCAGCCCGTCTAAAGAGACTGTCACACGAAATACTGTACGAGGACACATTATTAAGACTTGACTAACCATTGGCGTTACAGCTCCTGTCGTGCTGCATCTGCTTCTGCAGTCTCCTCATAGGAGAGCAGTCACAGGGATGGAGCATGCGCAGAAGGCATGCTCCGCAACATTACTTGGAACTAGCTTTTCCCAAAATACATTTTTCTCTTGGTACCTTTGCCTTGCTGTTCCCCGCCCCCCTGAATGTTTTTTTTTCCCTTCAAGGCTAGCTACTAAATTAACTGCAAGTTGTTCCTCCGTGATATTTTGAAGCTAATTAGATCTAGCTAACAATTTGTTTGACAGACTCAAGATACCTTTCTTCCTCTGAAGCATCATACGGTTATCTGCAGGGCTCTAAGCCCATGCTTTCCTAGTCATTATTCCTTGAACAAGCTTGTAAACAACTGCCTCTGAAAATACAACATTTAAAAAAGAGCCAGCCGGGGATTTTTATGGCAGTCAGAACAAGTGGGAATTGAGGAGCCGAATTCATTCACATTTTTGCATGTGTTCTTAACTTTGATTTAGATTACCATATGTGTGTATTTCTCACCATTTAAACTGCATCCTTTATATGTAGTATCAGCTCTTGTGAATATATATGGTGTGAAAGTAGAAAGAAGGGTCTGTGGTGGAGCTACTTGCTGAGTTCTGGCTTCGGTACTTGGTTCAGGGCTGAGCAGCCATAGGCATTGCTTTTCAGCTCTCTCTGCCTCAGACTCTTCATTTGTCAGAGATGCATTTCATAAACTGCTGTGCGCATTAAAAAACCTGAAGGAGTTAGAACAGTGTGGGACAAAAGGTAAGTCCCTGATAAGCCTTTATCCTTAATATATTATGCGTCTTAGTGATTTTAATAGCTTATTTTATTCACAATAGGACAATCTAGTTAAAATAATGGTTTCCTTAATTTCACCACTAAAAGGCAATTCCTTTTACATTTTGATGTATTTCACTTCAATCATTTTTTAAAACTCAAATGCCTCCACTCTTGATCAATGGAGCCTTGAACAAATTACTTAAGTTCCTCAATTTTTAGTCAGTGTGTCTATAACATAAACTTAATTACAGCACTTATGTCATAAGACTATGGTAAAGAATGAGATATCTCTCTTAAGTTCCTAACCCAACAGTTGGCATATATATATATATATATATATATATATATATATATATATATATATATATAGGCTAGGCCACATGAAGTTGTCAATGCTCTGTACATTTTAGGATAAGATGATGCAGGACTGTGATGGTACAGAAGGAGTTGGCTTGGGTCCTCAGTCCTTAAAGCCTAAAAGATAAAACTGGCACAACTAACAATAGCAAAAGTTAAGTGTCAGAATATTCCAAAAAAAGTAGATTATCACCATTAGGGGGGAGTAGGAAGAAGGATGTGCACAGTAAAGGGTTATTTGGACCTGACTCTGAGACACAGTTTGCAAAAGGGATGCCTAGGATTGGGCAATATTCAAAGAAAGGAAAACATGATAGCACACAGAGAATGTATTTGGTTATAACTTAGGGTACATGAAGATAGGAGTGAAGTCAAAGTCCATATGGCTTTCTCTGCTGGAGTTTCTGTGTTCTTGTCTTCTCTCAGGGAAGGAGTTAGTTGAGGGGCACAGGCAATGTAAGTGGAAGTTTATTTAGTAAGCACTCCAAAAGAAATTGAAATGTGTTGTGCCAAAGAGTGTAGGGAAAGCAGCAACATTATGAGTTTTATATTTTATGTTATGGAGTTGAAAGGGATTTTCCCGAATTATATTCATGGGGTAAGGTAACCTCTTTTTCTTCCAAAATCATGATGAAGTGAGTAGCCTGTTTGAGTATTTCCTCCCATAATTCTCTAGAAAGGAGGGTCAAAACTACAATGGAATGATAAGGTAGAGCTGAGGTCTTTGGAGGATACAGACCTTTGTTAGACCCACGTGGGGAAATGTCATGGTGTCTTAGTTTCTGAGATAGCAAGAACAGCATGTCTGCAGCCTCAACTATATAAAGGAGCATCCCGACCACCAGAAAATAGAGTTACCAAGTTGCAGCAGTAGCTGCAACCTCATGATATGAGCTGGTTACCTCATATCTAACTGTCTTTAAGAGACGGCTTTAGGTCTAGGGACTAATATCCTAGATGTCTGTGAATTAAGATGCTCTGCTGCTCAAGGTAAGGCAGTCTGTTATTTTTTTTAAAGCAATGCTTTACCATGAAAGCTGGAGTAAGAGTTTTCCTGTATCTTATAGGTCTATACAAGCAGGAGTTCTTTCTTCTCGGGGCTTTCTTCTCCCGAATATACTGTTCATGTCTATCTTTGAGCTAAGGTCAGCACTTAGCATAGTACCTGGCTCTGATGGTGCTCAACCCAGGGCATAGTAAGAGCTGTGGGGTCTGCTCACTATGCAAAGACACTGGCGAGTCTTTTACTAAGTGAGTGAAATTATTACTGCTATTCTTTGGAAAGTAGAGTTGAGTGAAAGAAGATATCTCAGTAGAAACTATCAGTAAAACTCCTAACAATAGACCTCTTCCATTCAGCCTCATCTCCAGCCTCCTATCCCCTCCCTTACTGACTCCTCCTTCATCTAAAGTTTAACTCTGCTTATTTACTTTAATGTGCTGATCTTTTCAAATTGAAAATCATTTTTTATACAATATGTTTTCATCAAGGTTTCTCTTCCTAGATCCTCTCTACATCTCCATGCTTTCTCTTTCTCTCTTTAAAACGTAAATAGGCAAAGAAAACAAACAAACAAAAACAAAAAATAAACCAGAATAGAACAAAACAAATAAATGGGAGAGGAGACACAACAAAAAAAAGCAGAAAAAAAGACACAGAGAGAACCTATTAAGATACAAAATAGGAAATCATAATATATAAAAGACCAATAACTAAAAAATTCACGGGGAAAGCATTATGAGATAAACATACACATGCAGTCAGAAAGAGGGAAAGAGAGAGGGGGGGTGCACACATATAAGTATTCATACAGATATATATATAAACAAACTATAATAAAACAGCGAAAACAAGATTTGTGCAGTATGGATAGCAGAAACCTGGGTGTGTATCTTGATTTTGCCATCAGGTACTAGAAAGGTTTGGTGTAGCTGGTACTCTCCTATACTATAGGGATAACATCAAGACCCCACTTCTAAGGTTGATGTTAGAATTAAATGTGGTAGCAAAGATAAATTCCTAGGATGGTACTTGGAATGAAACAAAAACATTGTGAGTATTCATTAAAACATTGTTGCCAGTTGTCACATAATTGTATCCCAGTGGGTTGCAAAGCCATGCAGGATTCACTAGTCATGGAACCTGTGCCAGATATTGACAATGCATAAAAAGCTGCTGTGGAACGAAGATGTTGATGTGAAAAATGCTTTGCAATGAGAGCCGTTGAAACTCAAGTACATATCTAGTTTAAAGAGTGGGCAAAGAAGACAGGGCAGTGATGCGGATGTCCTTCTGTATATGTATTGCTTTTAATGGTTGATGAATAAAGCTGTTTTGGCCAATGGCTAAGCAGCGTAAAGCCAGGAGGAAAATCCAAACAGAGATAGAGAGAGAGTAGGCAGAATGGAGGAGATGCCATGTAGCCGCTGAAGGAGTAACATGCTGTACCAGTAAGCCATGGTATCGTGGAAATGCACAGATTAATAGAAATGGGTTAATTTAAGATGTAAGCGCTAGCTACAAATATGCCTGAGCCATTGGTCAAACAGTGTTGTAATTAATATAGTTTCTGTGTGATTATTTGGGTCTGAATGTCCGGGAAATGAAAGCTCAGTCTCTGTTTACAGGGCAGCCTCCATATATTGGCCTGAGTCCATGAGACAGGAGGATGAGTGGGGACTTTTAGAATAGGGACAGATGTGGTGAAGAGACAGGATTAATTCATGGTCACATGGGAGCATCCAAAGTTGTAGGTCTAATAGAAAGATCACCATTCTGTTTCAGAGCTTAGGAAAGAAATATTAGTTCATATTTTCTTTAAGTTTTTTTTCATTTCATTTTATTTATTTATTCTATGTGTATGTTTGTGGATGATGAGAAGAGTGAGAGAAGAGTTTCTGGAAGAAAGAATGGTCATTACATATGATTCCATGGGGCATCATGTTCATAAATGAAAGAGAAAAGAAAGGTTGAAAGACACTAAGGGGTCTGATGAGGAGAAGTTACAGAGAAGTCAATTGTATCCATGAACAAGACAAGGGCAGAATAAGGCTGGGACCAGAAACATACATTCCTTAGTAGTGCAAGAAGAGGAGAATATATAATGATACAGAAGAACTTCAGGAATATTTTAAATTAAATTATAATATTGAATGACCATATTTTTGTTGCATAATAGGTGACTTTTATTTATTTTTTATTTTTTTATTTTTTTATTTTTTTGGTTTTTCGAGACAGGGTTTCTCTGCAGCTTTAGAGCCTGTCCTGGAACTAGCTCTTGTAGACCAGGCTGGTCTCGAACTCACAGAGATCCGCCTGCCTCTGCCTCCCGAGTGCAATAGGTGACTTTTAATTTCAATAATTGTTCCTTGGTATTTGTCAAATTTCCTATATTGGCTTTAGAATATGAATTCGCTGAGAGGAGAGAAGAAGATAACAGGAGCCTGGAACTTCTGTTTTATTGCTTTTGTTTGTTTGGTTGGTTAGTTTTTGGTCAGAGACTATTTCTGCTGGATTCTTAAATAAGGAGGCAGATGAAACGAGTATAGAATCCTGGAAGAATCAACTTGGAATTATATCAGACTGAAGAGGGAACCTTAGACGGGTGAAGGAGAGATTTGATAAAGGTCTGGACAAAGACTTGATGACAGGAATGCTCAACAGTTGTAGGAATAAATGGTATTGTCCCATTATTGGGAATTTTTGAAAATGTTAGTCTGAAATGGTTATATTAAAAGTTTTTTATTAGCTGGGCAGTGGTGACACACACCTTTAATCCCAGCACTCAAGAGACAGAGGCAGGTGGATCTCTGTGAGTTCGAGGTCAGTCTGGTTTACAGAGTTACTTCCAGAACACCTAGGGCTGTCACACAAAGAAACCCTGTTTTGAAAAAAAAAAAAAAAAACAGGCGAAACGATTTTTAGAGAAGAAGGTCATAGATTTGACTTTCTAACCTCTCTGGGTCAAATGAGGCAATAGGACTCACCCTGAACAACCATACCTTGTATCAGTCTCTTTCTGTTACTATGACAGAATATCCGAGAAAGCCAGACTATCAAAGTGCAGACTGTATTTTATCCCATTTGCAGAAGATCTGGTCTTGATCACTTAAACCCATCATTGTGGGCTTCTGCTAAGAGAGGCCGTCATGGTGGGGAGCATGTAGTGCTATGCACTTAGACAAGGAACCGATCAAGAGACAAGGGACCCTGGATGAGATAGATCCACATAGAGCAGGGCTCCAGTGGCCAATGTCTGCCAACTATTCTCTAGCGCCTGACTTACCTGACTTGCCAATGATGCCATCAATTGATGAATTCATCGATGCTTTAACCCACTGATTAAGATCCTTAATGATCCAATGATTTCCTTAATGTCTTTAAACTTGCAAGTAAGCCTTTTAACACGTGAATCTTTGGGGCATATTTCAGGTTAAATAATAATACACCTGTTTTGCGGGAAAATGCCAAGTGCCATAAAGGACAACTAGATTAGAGGATGAGTGAGTTACTCCAAGTTTATAGGCATTTTTTCAAGGAAAAAATCATGTGTATCCACTGATAGGGAAGAACATTAGGTTTACCTGGAGACCTGGGTTTCAGGATACAAAATCATAAACCAAGGTCTACATTCTGAAGTTTCTTTTACTGAAAGTGATTACAGTAAAAATATTTGTCCATGGAGATCTAAGAAACATATTTTCAAGAAAATGCATGCTTCTCTGACATTTGAGTGCATTGGTCACTGAACTGTAAGTCTGATGATTTAAGACATGGTGGTCTGTCATGTAATGAGCTCCACTTTCTCTGTATATTCAGGCTATTTTCGCTTCTCTGTATCCTCAGTGCAGAATTCCCCAAGAGGATCTCAGAGTACACACCCCCTTGAAGAAGCTATTTGGAAAGACTCTGTAGTTAGATATTCCTTGGTCTCCAAAGATTTTGCTAAATGGATTTGATTCAATATTCCTACATGGGATGCTGCTGTTCAAAGTGGTCCCTCCTGGATTACTGTCTGCTTTTATTCTGAGACATTGCATGGTATTTAACAGAAGCGGTAGGATTTCAGTGTATTCATTTATTTGTGTAGGGCTAATAAAAAAATTAAATTACATCTGAATTCTTATTTTATTACTGAGGCCGAATCTATAGTGCTTAGAGATAAAAACTGTGGTGGACTGGGGCTTATGGCTCGTTTTGTACAGTGCTTGCCTTAATAAGCACACATATCCAACCCTGAGCCCCAGAGCCCATGTAGCAGTGCCAGATCTGGGGCACTGTGATCACCGTGCTTCAAGGGTGTGGACAGTAGGATCCATGGGGTTCCAACCAGCCAGTCTGGCTTAGGTGATTACCTGTAAGCCAATGAAGAGCCTGTCTCAAGGAAAGCAGTATGCACGTCTACAAATGACGTCAGTGGCTTCTCTTCTAGCCTCCACATGCACACACATGTTAACATAAATGCAAAATGTACAAACACGTGAACATACACAAGCATACACTTACACATGCAAACAAGCACACGTGCATTAAAGGTATGACTGCTGGTGGAAGGGAACCTAGTTTGAAATCCACTGTGCAGACCATTGGTATCTCCACTATTTCCTTTATAAGACCAAAGTGGGTAGTAAATGAAACAAAGCACCTTTGCTACTTAATCCGATATCTAGCATATACAACTTAAAAAATGTTAGTGATTGCTAATCATTATTCCTGCTGCTGCTCCATAGTACACACACACACACACACACACACACACACACACGACACACACACACACACACGACACACACACGCACACACACACAGAGTTCCAAGGAGATAAAAGTTTGTCTCAAGATAAAACTTGAATGTACCATTCAGAATTAGGTGGGATGGGAGTGGAAGAATCAGCAATTTCCTTCTGGTGCTCAGGGACCAAGGATAAAAATTTGGCTTTGGAAAGATGCTCTCTGGGGTTGACAGGTATCACAATCAATGTTGTGTATGTCCTTTTAATAGGTCAAGGTGGGCAAGAATCACCTATTCACTGGACAACAGACACTGGGGTGCAAATTAAAATCAATCTTGCCTGTCTTCAACGGTGGAGGCTCTGGAAATATATAAAACATCTCTGCACATTTTCTGCATTCTTAAGAAAACATGAATTGGCCATTCAAATGTTACTTTGGGATTAGATAGATTTTTGGGTTGAATCCCACTTACAGCTATGGGCACATAAGCAAGATATAGAACTTTCTGCAAACCATATCTTCTTCCTTTTGTGGGAATTAATTTAGAGGCTGAAAGCCAATTAACAGAGAGCATGGCACGAGCTAAGTAATCGATACATGTTATATTTGCTATGTATGCGAACATGACCTTGGAGTGAATCCAGCCAGATGAAACCTTTTTATAACGAGAAAATTCTCTTGTAAGTGAAGATGAAGTGGAGAACTTGTTTTTCAGCCCTCAATTGTGCTACTAATATAGAAACTGGAATAATTGAGAGTTTATTTTTTTCTATAGACCTTTTCCATATAACTAGCATCTTAATTGTTGAAATGGCTACTAGAGACTAAACTCCAGATACTAATGAAATGGGTAGACCAGGTATCTGAAAGCGCAAGCTCTGTGTGCACAGAAGGCATTCAGAAAATAATTTGTTGCAAACCTTGTTTTAGAGCTCTGAATAGGCAACTGTCAGTCATCTGCACTGATAGCCAGAAAACTTAAACCATTTTGTCCAAACTTTCCGAGCTCATGAGAGGAGACAGGATCTGGATTCCAGTCTACTCTCTTTAAAGAAACTTTGCATCCTGCGTCGTTTGTGTCGCTATACAGACATGTTATATCGTCGTGACTGCTGTGGAAAAACAACAGCGGAACTCCCCCATGCGCCGGTGCAGTCTTGCGAATCTTAATTTGACTGAATTGATCCAAGATGTTAGATGCTAAACGTGAGGCACTGCTTCGGGTCTTTGTCTCCCTGCCTGCCATTCACGCAGTCAGAAAGCAAAATGCTACGTCTGAGATAAACGCTGTGCTCCTGTTACTTTTTTGCCACTTTCCTATGGTGTAAGAGAAGAATTTGGGGATTAATATGACAGACGATTTATTTCTCAGGAATAAAACACGTGTAGATTCACATGCCTCCAGGGCAATTGCGTGCAGGTGCAGAGCTTAGCACCCGGCAGGCACCTAAATGGTAGGTTCCCATCCAACTTAAATTTGCAGTAGTCTAGTTTCCTTAGAACCTCGGGAGGCTTCCTCAAGCGACATCAGCCTGGGGTGACAGCTGATAGGAGGGTAGTAACAAGCAACATCTCTTTGATTGCCCACTCCTTACTGAGTGAGCGCAACCCACCCTTACGTAAAGATTTCCTCAGCTATTCCAGGGAAATTTGTTCACAAACACAGTCTTTCCAGATATAACAGCTGTTCTTTTGACACATACTAATGTTCACACTGTGGACCTATGAGGTCTTCGAATTGTTCTCTATTCTAGGTGCCTATAAATAGATAGATGATAATAAATAGATAGATGATAGATAGATAGATAGATAGATAGATAGATAGATAGATAGATGATAGATAGATAGATAGATGATAATAAATAGAAAGATATAGATAGATAGATAGATAGATGATAGATAGATAGATAGATGATAGATAGATAGATAGATAGATAGATAGATAGGTGATAGATGGATGAATAGACAGACAGACAGACAGACAGACAGATAGATAGATAGATAGATAGATAGATGGATGGATGGAAGTGTTCAGGAAACTGTGTGGTTCACCAATGGCTTGCAGTGTTCTCTGGAATTTTTGAAACATTAACTCCTTTTCCATATGCTTCAAATCGTGACTGCGAATCAATTTCCCTACCTGAACATTGTATTCCATAAGCAGTTGTAGGTCAGTGTAAGGGTACAGAATCAGCCCCCTCATCCAGTCTTTCTGGTTGCAGTGTTACTTTGCACAATTCTTAGTCTCTCCTCATTGATGGGTTTCTGACTTGTAAACTGGGATTAATGAAAGCACTTTACTTAGGCAGTAGGACCTAGTTAAGTGTGAAACTTGGAGGTACACACCTTTAATACCAGCACAAAAATCTCTCTCTGAGTTAGAGGTCAGCCTGGTCTACACAGTGAGTTCCAGGACGGCCAGGATTACACAGAGAAGCCCTGTCTTGATAAAACAATTAAATAAACAACAGACAGAGAAGCGGACAGACAGACAGATGGATGGACAGACAGATAGATAAATTAATTGATAGGTAAATAAATAAGTGAGATGTGCACCATTGTTGGTACTACATGAGGATCCAGAACACTATGACTCAGGGCTTCAGGAGAGCACAGAGGCGTTGCTCTTCTCCTCTTTTTGTTTTCTTATGTTTTGTTTGAGACAGGTTCTCTATGTAACTTTGGAGCCTGTCCTGAAACTTGCTATGTGACAAGGCTGGCTTTGAACTCACAGAGATCCACCTGCTTCTGCTTTTATAGTACTAGGATTAAAGGTGTGCACCAACACTACCCAGCTCTACTCTTTGGCTTTGTATTTACAACTATTGACCCTAGCACTCACCATGAGCTAGGAGTGTGTGTGCATGTGTGCATGCGTGTGTGTGTGTTTGTGTGTGTACATGTGTGTCTATGTTACTAGTACTATTTGGGTATTTTCAGAAATAGCCTTTCTTCAGCTTCTCAGCTCTACCTTTAAATCACATTTTCATGCCCTAATAATTCATTCTATGGGATTCACTCTTGCCCATCATTCCTATTGAAACTGGCTAACAAGTAGCCCAGAGCACCCAAAGCACCAATAGGTCTGATGTTGGAATTCCTGGCTAAGTTGAATTTTGACTCAAAATGGAAGGAAGTATTCAGATCCCTGCCCCACCTCTCTTCCTATCCTTCCTGCTCCCTCCAAATCCCCCCACTCCCCTTCCTCTCTCTCTGTCATACACACACACTCCAAATTCATATTTCAGCACCTGAACCCCATTACCATTCCTGACACAATTACTGTTGAATCAACTTAGATATTCCTGATGTCTTATTAAATATTATTTGTTACTGAAGCATCAACAAAGCATTACTATGAGATGTTGGCATTTTATAAGAAATTCCCAATCTTTGCATTAATTAATATTAATTTTAATTGTTAATATTAATATTAATTGTTTCTTTTTTTAATTATTGAAGCTGGAATTTGGGGGGTGATTTCTGGTGAAAATATTCGCTCTGCTTTTTATTAGAGAATATCTACTTCTCTTAGCTCCTCAGTGAATTACCTATGCTCCTCCTGCACTCACTCTGCCACTATAGAAGCACCAAGAAATTCACATGAACCTGTTCTTTTATCAACTTTAAGAGATGTACTTTATTTTACTAGATGTACAATAAATCACTAGGATTCTTTTAGAAAGGAAAAAATTGAAAGAACACCCCCAAGACAGAAACAAATGCATCATCTTTTCAGTCATAACTCATGTGAACTGAAGTATCTATTTGTTACTCTTGCCTTTTTCTTGATTTCTCTCAATGTTTAAAAGGTTCTCAGAACTCACTTGTTGCATGGAAGAGAATTTTAAAACTACAATGTCAAAACCAACTAATAAGTTGCGCATTCTAAAATCCACACTATATTCATTTTTTTAAAATCTAATTCATGGGGAAATAGCAGTCTAGGTTAAAGTAAACACCGTTAATCTTTACAACAGCCAAAATGTCCCTCCTGATTACGCCTGACAGTCTGTCACTTCTATGCTAAGGTATCTCAGAGGCTTGAGGTTACCACATCTTTTAAGAAGCTGAGAAATAATGCCATCAGTCAGTAATACTGACTGGGTGATGACTACATGACAGTCTCTGGACTAGGTAATTTAAAATACCTTTACAAATTCATATTATTATATAATTTTTACAAATAAGAAATCTGAGATTGGGGGAAATTAAATATGGATTCATGTCCAGGATTAATAGTGTTCTCTCACTCTGATGAAACTACAAAACCTGGATTAAACACACACACACACACACACACACACACACACACAGTGTCAGCCTGTCAGGCATCCTAGTCTACATCTTGTGAAAACCAGTATTATGTTTCTAAACATCAAGGCAAGAGTGTAATGATTGAATCCATGTGCTATGACCCTCCTACTGAGGATGATACCACTGCTCCCCCCTGCCTCTGATTCTGAGTAAGGACATTGAACATATCTCATCTCAGTAGACCAATGACCTTCCTCTCAATCAGGAAATGAATAAGAATGCCCTGAGTAAGCATGAACTAGAACTTCAGAGTGGCTTCTTTATAGATACCTTACATAGTAATCAACTGAAGGACATTGAGTTTCTTGTTTATTACATGCACAACCTTAGTGGACCTGGCATCTGCCTTTAATCACTACATCACATACATATGCTGTCATTTGCACATTAAGAATGGTTTCACGGAAACAGATGAGAAGACTTCCTTGTGGTCCCTTCCAGGCTCTTAACTCTTGTCTGTCAAGAGCACCTCAATTACATCACAAGAGTTTATGATGTATTTAGTTTTCTTTAGGTTGCTTTTACATATTTTAACTGAACATTTCAAAGGAAAATTTGTTATGGAAAAGATACAATTTGGAAAAAGAGTTAGGGGCAGAGGTACTGATGTGTCCAGCTGCTCTATAAAGAATTAACAAATCAAACTCAGTAATATTTTATTCTCCCTTCTCTCTTCTGAAAAGTTTGTCACATCATGACAGTTTGCAGAAACTTTAGGAGATGATTTTGTGGTTTAAATATTTTTTCCCAGGGTCCCAAGTGATTTCTTTACTCAAGTCACATTGTTGAGTTCTTCTATATTTACTGTGAGTTCTATTGATAATGATTATGATCCTATGGGAGGGAACAGAAGAGATATGTGGTGGTTTCTCTCCTGAAAAAAAAAATGGAACAAACAAATGCATCTTCCCTCCCAGTTGCTCTGCTTTGTAGACTCATGGGAATATGCTAATGACTCTAAAAGTGGAATTTACTTCCCTAGATACAGTGTTCTATGGTCCCTGGGATTTCTTTCGCTTTTAAGAATGGAGAAGACTGGTCCTAGAATTCATCACTGAGACAATGCACAAAATATAAATCAAGGAAACTAAGTGCGACATCAGTGAATGAAAGCTTGGTTCTCTCCCTAAACTTGGGAGTGCTTCATTGTTCGCTGCATTATTTAGTATGTTTGTTGTATCACCTTTACAAACACTTAACATAACTTTGAAATAATATCTCTAAGAAACGGGGATGTTATAGGATACTTCTAGTCCTGGAATCCTTGAATACAACCATGATGGGGTGAAGGAACGGGCACCTGTGGTGCCCTTTACTAGAGGTTCTTGTCAGTCTGGCTACTGAATGGCATCACTAGACCATTTGCATTCCTAGAAGAATTTGTTCTCAGAGGGCTCTAGAGAAGAGCCCGAAAAGATTGTACTGGCCATCTAGGAGCTGGACCCAAGAGGGAATCTTTAGAAACGATCCTGGTTGATTAAAGAAGTAGAGTTTTATTATTTATTATCAATGCATTCACTAACCAAATACCTGAGTTCTCATCTTTCTCCTTTTTACTGTTAGCCTTAGACCTTTCTTCTTTTTATTATTATCATCATTGTTATTTAAATAATTTCTGGGGTAGGAAGGGGAGTATGTCCACACACGTGCAAGTACCCACAGAAGGCAGAGGAGTTAGATCTACCTGGTTCTGGAATTGCAGGTGTTTGTGAGCTTCCTGATGTGGGAAATGAGAATTGAACTTGGGTCCTCTGGAAAAATACTGCATGATCTTAACAACTGAGCTATTTTTCCAGCCCCGAGGTTTATTTCTTTCTGAAAACTTCATTCCTTAAATAAAATTGTGTTGTGCAAAAGGGCAAATTATAAATTTGGGATTGTAGCTGTCAAGTTCATCTCAATGGGTGTGTCAGATTACATGGGACAAAATCTCAGTATTTGAGAGTCGGTCCACAGTGACAGCTAGCGCCTTTTTACCATCATGAATAATGCTAGGCTATGGAAGACTAGGCTTGGAGGACAGGATGAAGTCATAACCTGAATGTGATGGAAAAGCAAACGTCATCCATATCTTGGTCTAATTAGTAAGTCTCAAATAAAACTAGACAGGAAACTCACCAGGCATTTCTAATGTACCTGTGGAGAACACATACTTTGAAGGTTTTGTTTCCTTTTGTGTGTGTGTGTGTGTGTGTGTGTGTGTGTGTGTGTGTAGAGTGAGTATCTGCAGATACTGGAAGAGGGTATCAAATCCCTGGCAATCAGAGTTACAGGCAGTTGTGAACAGTCTAGCCAGAAAAATTCAGACTTTGGATAGTGGTTTTGTTCTTTTGCCTTGTTTTGTTTCCCAGAGGGAAACGATAGTGAAGGCTTGTGGATCAGAAACTCTACATAGTGGTCTAGTGTTAGGTGACTTAAAATTTAAGCCAAAATTCCAGGGTTAATGCCATTTTTTTTTCTTTTTTGCCTTCAGTCAAGACGAATGAAATAAAGAATTCAATGTGTAACCTTCCTTTCCTAGCTACTAAAATGTTTCAAGATCAAGTCCATTTTTACTATAATAGTATTTATTCAAGCAAAGGCAAACACAAATCCAGAATAACGATGTCTAAAGAACACTTAACAGAGAATGGAGTTCTTTGAGGTGAAAAATATCCACTGAAATATTGGCTTTCCCTCATCCTTAGAGAAAGCACAGAATGACAGTTGCTGCACCAGGTTCTCCTCCGGGTATCTTTTCCTACTTCCATAGAAACGAGAAGCTCTCCATATTGTGCCTTCTGTATTTTCTTCATTTTCTTTTAATAAATATTCCCTGTGTACATTCACCCATTAATTAGTGTCACCATGTACTTATATTGCTAACAGCCTAAGTAGAGGAGTTGCTTGAAAATACAATCTCGTTTTAAATGCATCATCATTTTGAAGTGTCCTCATAAATTTTGTTGCTGATTTGAGATCATAAATGGTATATTTATTTATATTAAACTCTGTCTTCTATTCATCTTGAGGTTATTATATTTATATAGTTAAGAGAGTGATGAGGCAAATTTAATTTTCATTCTGCTCAAGAATTCTTGCATCCTGTAATCACCATTGATTGTCTAGTTACTAGTTAGAATCAATAAAAGGAATAGATGTAAAATTTTCTGATCTCGTGTTTTATAATATGAGTCTAGTAAAAAATTGAGGATTCAGCTCCATAAACATTATCTGGTAATGACAGTGTGCATAGTTCAGACTATAATGAGAAAAATAAATCTGGAAACTTCAATTTTGGACTTTATGTAAGATAGACTTTATCTCCAAATATCATAGAATGTTTTTACTGTTTTATGGATAATCATATAATTTTATTAACTTTTTTATCATTTTAATTGCTTTCCCTTTCAAGGCCCATGAACACTGGTTTACATTTGTTTCAAGCTTGTCTCTAATACGACTAATGTATTGCTTAAAGTTCGTCAATATGAGAGAATAGACCTGTGCTGAGAATTACAGTTTACAACTTCAGCTCTACATAAATCAGAAAAGCCTTGGGGATGAAAAAAAAAGGAAAGAAAATATTACCAGCTAAAACTAAGCATGGTGATAAAGATTCGTAACCACAGTAATGGGGAAGCCAACCCATGAAGATCGAGAGTTGAGAGCAAGCCTGGGCTACATTTTCTCTCTCTCTCTCTCTCTCTCTCTCTCTCTCTCTCTCTCTCTTTCTCTCTCTCTCTCTCTCTCTCTCTCTCTCTCTCTCTCTTTCACACACACACACACACACACACACACACTCATAGACATACATAAAAAGGACACTCATACACCCAGACTCATGCACAAACACTCATATACAAAGCTACACACACATACACACACACATACACACATACAGATACACATAGAGTATATATTACTAGACAGCGACACAGTCAACTGTTTCTAAGCATTTGTGCTTCTAGTAAAATACTTTTATTGAGCTTAAATATTTCCCAAATGGTGGTGTTTTCTAAAGAAGCCTGTTAAGCATGAGCATCTCACTGGGGTACCTTTCAGATCTTTTGGATCATTCAAGGATGCTCACACTTTTGGATTCTTAAGTAAGCATCCTTGATTGCGGCTCTAAAAAGGAAATGCAATGTGTACAATTTCAAAACCCATCTAGAAGTGCTCTGCTTAGAAAATCAATCTTAACAATTGATGAATTGTATCCTCTACTGGGAAGGAAATGTGCTCATGACATTTTAGAAAACATTCAGGATAGTGGTCCGGTCCTTTTAGTAAATTCCCTGACAACCATGGTCTTTTACCACCTCTCCACCTGGAAGCCTGATTTCCTCTGCAGATGCAGCAATTAGCAATGTGCCTAGGAATGAAATCTTGTTTGTAGATTTCAACTGTAGGGTATTTTCTTGTTGACTTTTATAGATATTTAGCAGTCATTGGTTTTTGCTATTTTATATTATATTTTCTACTATATCCTAGATTTGTCTTGCTGGAATCTACATGGATTCCTCTTCCAACATGGCCATCTTCCCTAGTTCCTGCTTTAAAATGGAAGCAGGGCAGACTATTTGCTTTGGAGCATGAGTTATATTAGAAGGAAGGGTGGACAGGGAGTGACCTATACTCTTTTAGCCTCTATTGTTCTGTGACTTCAGACTTTTAGGCAGGCACTTTGCCTGTTGAGATAGTTTTGCATCTTTATGGATAGAATTTTGTGCTAGAGAAATAATACCATACATCCCAAAGAATGATGAAATCATTACTTGCCATTGTTGAAATGGTCAATGAAACCTTTCCCCCCGTGTCCAGATCTGTGTGACCAATGGTAGTCATGTCTAACTCTGAACAGGTGCTCCTGTACTAATCACTGTCCCCAGTTGTGAACGTGGCCTCTCTTTTGACCTGCACAACTTCTTCATGAAGTGGGAAACAGTCAACAATTCTTGTGCAGATAAGGAAACTGTCGCAAGGACAGGAAAAGTAATGTACCTACAGCTGAGAAGTGAAAGAAACAATGGAGATCTCTTCGATCTTAATTCTTAATGTCTTAATGCTCCCTAACTCTCACACAAGTGCAAGTTTAGCTGCTCCCAAGATCAAAACACTGGCACTCCCAAAATTCCTATCTTCCATTGGAGAAAGGCCAGTCGTTAAGTGGACAGGTGCTCTTATACCTATGGCTTCCAATTGCTCAATATTAGAACTTCTCATGCAGGCCCAAGCTCAGATATGGGTCAAACATAGCACAAAGGCAGGCACAGAGCTCTGGGCAAGCCTCCAGCTGAGGATCAGGCCTAAGCAGAAATGAAAACGACCTTTGGGAAATAACAACAGCTCACTTTTGTTGAGCACTTTGTGTGGGCTACATCCTATGCAAGGCAAGGCCTTGTTTAATTTAAGCTTCTTGTCATTATTCTGAGTTTACCAGTGTGCAGCTGGGGTTTAAAAGGTTAGGTAATTTCCCCAGGACTGCATAGCTGCTAATGACAACAGCAGAATTCAAACTCTGTTGAATTCACAGGGCCTGCTTCAGGCCTTCTGATTCCAGGTCTGATGTGGGAAGAGCTTTGAAATCACTGTTCGTGTCCTTATTAGAAGAAAAATCTGAACAAACTGAAAATCAGTGGCTTTTACTGGGCCTTTCCGAGATGAGATTATTGGCTAAAACCCCACCCCAAATTCTACAGACATACTTAGAGAAGCAGCCAATATCTATGTATATGGAGACCTCGCTGCTGGGTGTGATCTGGTAGAAACACATCAGGACATATTTTGATGAGTTGTTCACCATCTAATATTGCACACGTGGGAGAAATTCTGAGGAGCAACAGCTTCAGAGGACACACACATGCACACATGCACAAACTGAGAACTCAAGGCACCCCACATTCAAATTTTAGGAAACCATTAGCAGGCATAGGATTGAAAACACCCAGAAGGGGATAAGCCTTACTCACAGAGAAGCAGATAATAACTACAGTGAGCTTCTGATTAGGATCAAACATGAAAATCATCGTGTGAAGTACTCAAAGTGTTCAGTGAAAAGGAAACCAGCCTAGGATTCAGTGTTCATCAACACTATGCTTCAACATAAATATATATCATCGATATTATGCTTCAAAATAATGATACAAATTCTTTAGGCAGAAGGAAAAGGTTGAGAGTAGAAATGTGGATATACATACAAAAAGGATATCAGAGCAAAAAAGAAAGAGAGGGGGAAGGGGGGGAAGGAGGGAGGGAGAGAGGAAGTAAAGGGGAATGGAGGGAAGGAGGGAAGAGAAGAGAAAAGAAAAGGAAAGGACTAAACCTTTGAAGCTGTAAGCCAGCTCCAATGATATGTTTTCCTTTATAAGAGTTGTGGTGATCATGGTGTCTCTTCACAGCAATAGAAACCCTAACTAGGACACTTGTTATGTGACATAATTAGAAAGCATTTTTATTTTAGCATCATTTAAATTAACTCACATTTTTATTATCATTTAATATGTGTGCCTATTTGCGAGCTATATTGTAGTTTTTCAACGCACACACACACACATATATAATATATTAGCATTTTTCTTTATCATCTCTTTAAGATTGCCCATTTTAAATTTATCTTCTCTGGTTCTTTATATAAGCATGATAGACATTTGTGTTACCTCATCCTATTTTGTCTTCCCTTTTCCCTCTGCCTGGCAGGGAGCAAGACAGCATGCAGGGAGACAAGGTGCTGGAGAGGTGGCTGAGAGTTCTACATCTTCATCCACGGGCAACAGGAAGTGAACTGTGTCCCACACTTGGCATAGCTTGAGCATATGAGACCTCAAAACCCACCCCACAGTGGCACCCCTCCTCCAAAAAGGCCACACTTACTCCAACAAGGTCACACCTCCTAATATTGCTGTTCTTTATAAGCTAAGCATTCAAACACAGGAGTCTATGAGGGCCATTTCTATTCAAACCACCACATTCTACTCCCTGGTCCCATAGGCTTGTGACATAATATAATGCAAAATGTATTCATTTCAACTTCAAAAGTTTCCATAATGTATCACAGTCTCAACAATGTAGAAAAGTCTAAAGTTCAAAGACTCCTCTGAGATTCATGCAATCTCTTAAGTCTAACCCCCTATGAAATCAAAATCAAAAAGCAAGTTGCATACTTCCAGTATATAATAACAGAGAATATACATTATTGTTCCAAAATGGAGGAAAGAGAGCACAGTAAGGAAATATTGGACCAAAGCAGGACTAAAAACCAGATGGGCAAACTCCAAACTCTGCATGTCTGAGTCGGATGTCAAAATTCTTTTTGTCAGATCTCCAACTCCTTCTACCTTTGCTAAATGCAACACACCTCTTTCTCTTGCGCTTGTTTCATGCCCCGTTTGCAGTTTTCCTTGTTAAGTTTTCCATGGCTCTAACATCTTCAACATCTTGGGGTCTCCAAGGCAATCCAGCTTCTCCTTTACAGCTTCATCCAACGGTCTCTCTGGATTAAAGCCATGCACCACCATGCTTGGACCTAAAATGTTCTTTAATTACATTTTACAAGAAAGAAGTTTAACTGTGTGGGGTCTTGCTCTGAGGTCACTACTCCTTTTATTCCATTTCTTAATCTATTTACCTCCTGGTACACAGGACTTAGTTTTATTCTACTTCCTGGAGCTCCTTTAATTCTCAATCTGTACATTTTATAATTTTACTTGCTCATCTTGCTCCTCTTCATTATAAATCTTTTAGAATTAACACTAATAAGCACATGATAGGTTGTTTTGAGATTCCTTTGCCAATACAATTAATCCAAAACTCTTTACTTTAGCCTCAGGCATGTTGCTGAAGGATGCTCATTCATTCCCAGATGCTCAGACCCAAAATAACCACACAGAAATTATATTAATTGCAATATTCTTTGGCCATATTTGGCATATTTCTGACTAACTCTTATATCTTAAATTAACCCATTTCCATTATTTTATATTTTACCATGAGGCTCATGGTTTACTGGCAAAGATTCTGGCGTGTCTGTCTCCTTCAGTGACTATATGGCTTCTCCTTGACTTGGCCTACTTTCTCATCCTCTATCTGCTTGGAATTCCTGCCTTGCCCTATTCTGTGATCTACTGGCTGAAACATCTTTATTCACCAACCAGTAAAAACAACACATAGACAGAAGGACTTCCCACACCACAGGCAGACTTTTTGGACAAGGACAAAAAGCAGCCACATTCCTAAACAAAATATCCCAAGAATTATATGTAGGAAACACACTGAAATTCTTCTCCTCTGAAACCTCTTGAGCCAGATTCCCACAGTTCAAATAACCTTTAGCACTGCTATCTTCCATGCTCCACTAAGCAGCGCTTAAAGCATTCAACTGCTTATCTAATCCGTAGTCCCAAAGTCCATATTCCTCCAAACCAAAGCATGGTTCAGCCTATCACTACAGTACCCTGTCCTGGCACCAATTTCTGTCATAGTTAGGGTTTCTATGACTATGAAAAGACACAATGATCATGACAGCTCTTATAAAGCAAAACATTTAATTGGTTCTGATTGCAGTTTCAGAGGTTTAGTCTAACAAGGTCACACTTTTTCAATGCCAGATTCTATAGACAAATCCTTCAAACATACGAGTCTATGGTAGCCATTCCTATTCAAACCATAACAACAGGTCAGAGGTCTGATAAACAGACATACTGCAAGTTATTAAAGTTTAGGGATGAGGGCTAGAAGCAAGAGAATAGCAAGGCAGAGATAAAGTGATAAACTAGATACCCAGAGTTTGAGAAATCTAGTCAAGGTATGGGCAGGAAAAAGATAAATAAAAAGAAGTACTATAAGCCTCAGCATATCTTCTATGAAAAGAAATAATTGTAATGCTTCCTGTATTTAAATTAGTGGTAAAAAGGATCCATAAATTGTAATAAATATGGCATAAACAGTAAACTACAATAATCCAGCTAATTCATGCATTTAGTATGCACTTATTGAACATTTTAGAGAAAGCAAAGTACAGATTTCAAAAGAAAAGAAGGAAAATGTGAAGCACGGGTAAGAGCAAATAATAACACTTAGGTTTGTGAAGAAAGCTACCCTTGATAAGCAGTAGGAGAGTCAGAAGAACCAAGACGGTCCAGATTGCAAACCTAGACAGTAACCTCGGCTGGAAGGAGGAAGACATCTAAGCACTAAACCGGAAGTTTTAACATGTTCAAACAGAATTGGATCCTTAATGAATATTACCTAATTTGTCTCAGCTTAGTCACATGGATGATGTCACTCAAGGCCCAGGAGCCAGATGAGACTGTTAAGTACTATGCTGGAATAGGTTAAAGGGTGTACTAGTATCTGGCATTTTATTTGGGGGTTAAACACCTGCCCTGCAGTGTTCTAATGCCCCTGCTTCCACCTCATGCGTACTTCATCACCCAGTTAATGCTGTCCTAGGCATCAAACCCAGTTTCTTGTGCATGCTAGTCAGGGAATCTGCCAGGTGAGCTACATCCCTAGCCTATTAATTTTCTTAATCCAAGAGTAAGAAGTGTAGGTCAGGAAAAATGATAATGCTTACTCAGGACGTTGTCCCCCATTGCTCTGGAATTACAGTGATTCATAGTAAAGTGATTTCTGAGTTATGTGGGATAGAACCCTACCAATGAGTGTTCAATATGTGTTATTAAACACATCAGACCAGACACTGATGTAGGCTTTGTGAAACCACTAGACCGAGGCTATGCAGTGATACCAGTGACAGAACCTGAGGCCACCAATGACATGCTGGCAAGGCAGGGTTAAAGTTGTAGTGTGAGGAGCACAAGAGCTTAAAACAATAGCTTAATAGCGTGGAACTAACTGGTGGTTAATGTGAAAATAAGCCGGATGCTTGACAGTGGAGGTTGGACTCAATAGGAGATGCCTTATGAGGAACCCTGAGTTCAGAACATGCAATGCTAGACATTAAGGCTATGAAATAGCATGGAAATGCTTGTCCAAAACATATTATCAATATTTACATTTGGCTTAATTAAATTACATAGATTCAGAAACTCGGGTCTTCTGTGGTGCTGGTTACATTTCTGGTACTCACTAATGGTCCCATAGCTGATGGCTCCCATGGTGGATATCACAGAAATAGAACAGGCCCATCCATGCAGAGAGTTCTGCAAGGTATTTATGCTCTGTGGTGTATGGTATCTGATTGTATAGTAGAGAAATATAGTTCATCTCTGCCAGAAACAACTACAAATCAGCTTTGGTAAACCATTCTACTCAAGTAAGCCTCTTGCAACCTTATGACCTAATTTTGCCAACATTGACTGGAAATAGGGTTCCTCTACCCTTTTATATAGAGTAAAATACCCTCATTTATACAGATGAGGACATTCAGTTTTTGTCACACGCTTTACACTAGTATTAAAAAGTTGTAAATTCAGGGTGTGCTTATCTCCAAAGCAATCTATTTAAGCTGTGTGTCAAGCATCCTAGAACACCATTCCCAGGACAAAGAGGCCTCCAAAGGACTCAGTGATGGGAACCTCTGACTGTTTGTTGTGAGCTTAGCCTGACTGTGTGTGGAAATAAATACCCTGCAACTTTTAGTTGTTTTTGTGATATTGCTTCAGCCGGATCATTTATGTCTTCTGCTTCAGCTTCTCTTAGACTTGGAATTGAACTTAGGGCCTTGCTTATCCTAGGCAAACAGTCTTTCATCAAGCAAATCGCCCCAACCTTTTTTGACTTGCCTTTGAGATTGGGTTTCACTGAATTTCCCAGGTAGGCTTCCAATATGTCATTTCCTAGACATGTGCCATCAAACACTTTGGCAAAACATCCTGAACTTTCAGTGTTTCTCATTTGTAACCAGACAATTATTTGGTTTTCATTGGTCTACTTGGTTCTTTTAATCAGATAGTGAAAATAAACGAGTAAATTTTACAAAATATACACATGTTACATAACGAAATCTGATTCTTTTTAAGCAATTAAAAGATTTGCTGCAACATCTCTAGCTTTCTCAGTGATTTCAAGATGATTTAATGGGCCATCATCCCTACCCTCTGTGTTCTGACTTTTTTCTTTTGGCGAATGACAGATCTAAAAAAATAATACTCCTTTAAAGCCACTTAGAATTTATTTTTTTAGTCTTAATTACATCACATGATTTTTCTCACAGCTTTCCTACCTTGCTCATAATTTACCAAAAAGGTTTTTAGAAATAACTGCTGAAATTTTGTCATTTAAAATCTTTTTTATTTACTGACAAAACAGCCATTTCCTACTGAATATTTTGAGGTAAGAGCATCTCAGGGAAATTTTCAGGCTGTGAGATGGACCTTCTATTGTCATGAGCACAAATATCTTGGGAAATCTTGGATCATTTGTGATTGACAGTTCAAAAGTACAGTGATCTGTTGTGTCTAGCCATGTCATGCCAGAGAATACTAAATCAATAGTAATGCTATCAGAACCAGAAATCAAATGCAAAATAGTTCCCTTGGCTTCCTGCATAATGACATTTGCTCTTTTGATAAATTACTAATGGGTTCTTGGACAAGAGACTGCCTGGAAAAGATGAATCGGGGCCTAAATGGAAAGAAGGAGGCCATGATGTTTACAGAACAGAATAACAAAGTCTTAAGTTAATGTTGTACATAAACTATGTCAAAATATAACTGAATCTCACTTGTGAAAAGACATTGGTAGAGGCCAGAGAAAAACTTTAAATCAGTTCCATGGTACCATGAAAATTTGGTTGGATGACCCATTGTCAACTCTCAAGAAGTAAGATAAGCTGGCAAAACCCAAAATGCAGTGATCTAAGCCAACTGAACTGATAAATACTGCTTTGTACCTAACGCTACCTAGAACACCTGTACCATTTACTCACGAAATGTGGAAATACATCATTACCGCACCACATCTGAATAAACTTGGCTGCTCACTTGACTTGATTTGGGGGTTAGCATGATGCCATGAGTGTATCTTAGAGAAAACATGGAGGTAGTCCTTATAACAATGCCCATTGGTTTGTCAGTGAAACTTTGATTATATTTATGAATCTACAAACACATTCAACATTGTCTTAGTTATTGTTCCATCACTGTGAAAAACATCATAACTAAGGCAATTGATAAAAAAAAAAACATTTAATTGGGAGCTTGCTTATAGTTTCAGATGATGAGTCCTTGATCATTATGGCAGAAAGCAGGGCAGGAGGCATGCAGGCATGGGAAGCAATAACTAAGAGCTTACATCTATCTGATACACTAACAGGAGGTAGAGAGAGACTGGGCTTAGGGTGGGTTTTTGTGACTTCAAAGCCCACCCCCATTGAAACACCTTTTTCAATAAGGCCACACTTCCTATTCCTTCCTAAAGAGTTCTACCAACTGGGAACTAAACACTCAAATATACGAGCCTGGTGGAAGGGGGGCGGTCAATTTCATTCAAACCACCACAGACATTAATGTGTATATGTATGTGTGACAAAAGAAACCTGCCTTGAAGAATTCGCAAATACTAAGATTTAAAGATGCTAAAAATGAGTGGCAAGGGGAGCTCTTTGTCTGACATGGTTGTAGTAAATAGAATAATAGTAAATAGAATAATAATAGTAAATAGAATAACAGATGCTAACAAGCCACTGTGGAGTTATCCACCTATTATCAGAAAGCCAGATGAAATCATATGAGCCATAGTGAATAAAACAGCAAGACAGCCCAGGTACCTTTGTTTGTAGGCTACAAAGTGAGTGTACCTTAAATTCAAGACTCTCTCTGATTCTAAAATTCCTCTATACCAGTGGTTCTCAACCTTCTTAATATTGTTTAAGTTATAAATTAAATACTTTAATACAGTTTCTCAGGTTGTGGATGGTGGCAGTAGAAGGGAAGGAGGGACTGGAAGCGGGGAGGACTGTGGTCGGGTTGTAAAATAATTGAAAATTTTTAATTAATTAAAAAAATGTTCAGTTAAAAAAAGTGAACAGAAAAAATGGTTAGTTTGCTGCAAATTCCAAAAGATCATTTCTCTCTGCTGCTTACCCACGCTCCTCCTCAGAGAAGGCTCTCGGAGTTGCTACAGTGAGAATGCTTTACTTCCAACCACCTTTGTTTTACCGAGTTCCAAATGAAAGGAGAGGAGGTGGATTTTATATTCAAGGATTAAATGCAGTCAGGGAATGAAATAATGAAAAACCTTATTTGAGAAGAAATAACTCTTTGAAATAAGGGGCTACCATGTGTCAATATGTCATAGACAGAGAAAGTGAGCCTTTGATTACTTAGAGGTAAGGTTGCCAGAGGGCTTCTGATTTAAATTTCTAAAGCTTGATCACTGCATCAAGGGATCTTGACTTTTATTCTTTTGAGAAATTATACAAAATATTTTTTGCCCACATTTGTATTCACCATACCACGCTCCTACCTGTGGCCTTTGTAGCTGTTCCCGGGCTTGCTTTCTATGTAGAACGTCAGTAGCTGAATTGAATTTGGGCATTCCTGAAAAAGCACTGACTTTTAGGGAAAAGACCTTGAAAGTTGGCTCTAAAAATGTCCAAAACTTGCAAATGAGTGTTAGTAACGTAAACAAACAAGAATAAGGACTACTCAACTGAAGCACAGCACAGCACAACCAAGAAATGATGGATTGGGTGAAAACCATTCAAAACAAAGAGCTCTCAGGGTTAAGTACGCTGGTTACATCATTTTCATAGCTACACACTAAGAAAATGCTCGGAAGAAGTGCATCACAAAGGAGGGTGGTGATCAACTGTTCTCATCAGCCTTACTGGAATCCCCAAGAGATACCCTTCTAAGAGCATCCTGAGGGCAGTTCCAAGAGGTTTAGCAGAGGAGCAAAAAACCCATCCTGCAAGTGGGTGGATGTCCCAATGGCTGAGACCCCAGATGGAATAAAGCAGGAAAAGAGAGGTTACCTGAGTGCCAGCACTCTCTCCAGATCCTCCTGTCTGCACCCCCCCCCCCACAAATCTACTCGGATGGGAGCTGCATGCTCCCAGCACCATGGATTCTACTATGGCTCCCCCACTATAATTGTCTCTATCTCGACAAACCACAGAACAAAGTCAAACCTCTTTGCTTTGGTTATTTTCATCAGCTGTGTCGTCAAAGCCATGAAACAGTAATTAACACAGCTGGGAAACTTTTGTAGAAGGGAAACTTTGCAAAGAGATTGAGGAGAAATTTGTTTGTCACTATATGCTCCTTTCTACTCAAGTCATTTCAATATAAGGCTAAATAAGAGACCAAATGACAGAGCCATTGAAGTCCTGAAGTCCTTTAAATGTGTTACTTATTTTGATATAAAATCATTTGTATTTACTAGCAAACTTAGAGGTAAACTAACCATGTATCAACTGGTCATCTTTGAACTCATGTCTATAAAAAACATAAAGATTAAAAGCAGTTTGGCTTAAAAGTGAATTTGCAGATTAATTTCCCATTGTGACTTAAATTCAGCTTATTACCCTCATGTATGAATTACTTATTGTCTATAAAAGTGTAAACCAACCAGGAAAAGCCTCGGCACTATCTCCATTTGTTTATCCCGTGGAGACAAAACTCTTATCTAGACAGATCAAACTTGGAAGTTGGGACAATTCTGCCTTCCTTGTGTTGCTGTGACTTCAAAGCCCACAGTCTGGGATTAGGTGAAAGCCTGACAATTCAGTTTCCCAAGGGAGCGCCCAGCAGTGGGTCACATGACGCATCCTGTATTGTGTTCCCACATCTGCTGTTCTATACACACCAGAGCTGCTGTCTTGGGAATAATAGGCACCCTTTCATCCTTTAATGCAGACTGCCATTGTGTGAGCTTGAGTTGGAACGTGGCGTTTCCCGCTGTTTTCAGCTTCGCATATGGAATAAACAATGCATTATTTTGGTGGTTCTGGATATTGTGGTATTTCTAAGGTTTCTTTCTTGGTCCCTTCCCCTTTGAGTTGAGGTGTTCTCTTCCGTCTCTCTGCCCCTTCCCTATCTTGAACTTTCTTACACAGCGCTCACCGTTTCTGATCCGGTAAAGAGTGACAGGAGGACACGAAGGCCTCAGTTAAACAGCACATGCTGGATGGTGCACCTCACCCTGGAAAATGCAGCTGTCACTTGGGAGTCCGAAAGAACTTGCGTGCAATTCACGTCCCCCAAGTCCTGAAAAGGAAATTGCATGTGGTGTCAGCGCGGTTCACTGATAAGATTTTATCCTTTTCTCCGGCTGATCCTGATAGAGCTGCAGTCGGGTGGGCAATAAATAAAGAAGATTTATTATGGCCTGGATTGGTTAGCTAACAGTACTTTCTCAGAACTATATCAAAACGGAGCCAGAAGTGTTCGTCTTTCAAATCCGGAGCGCTCAGTAATGAATAGCATGTTAGGGGGAGGGGAAGCGGAAGAATTCATCCCGGCAATTCCTTTTAAACAGTGAACATTTCCCACACAATCGGCCTGATCTGAACAGACGCCTAAAAATCCAGGGGTTGATAAATTATCATCACAGCACCTGCATCTTATGCCTCAGGAACTTTAAGCAAACCCAAGGCTGTACTTGGGGATTAATTGAGCATGCATAATTTACCACTGCAGTTTACATGAGTGTAAGTATTTTTCTCATTCTGGTAAATAGACATTTTCAGCTCTAGGAGAAAAGTCAGAATATTGCTGCGCAGTGAAATGAGCCATCAGCCTATTTGGCTATTACAAAAGAGAGAGAGGGAGAGAGAGGAGAGAGGGGGGAGGGAGAGAGGGAGGGAGGGAGAGAATCCCCATATTTACCACCACCACTGATCAATTTTTAAAGAAATGATTTTTCAAGTTTAATTTGCTTTTTGCCATCTGTAGGTATTTATTTTCATTAACATTTATTGTGTTGATTTTAACAATTGTGTGCAGTCAGTACTGTGTTTTTTCCCACTTAAATGATTCGTGGAATATTAATCTAGGCAAATACTTTCATTGTGGTTGTTTTATGTAGAAAGAGGTGAGGAGCACAGAAGTAGTCAATGATTGTTACAGAAGGATGCCAGTTTTTGAATACCTTGTCACATGTTAACACCAATGGGCTTTGGATAAATTTGCTATTAGTGCGAAGTCCTGCTTTTCACCTTTGTAAACAGAGAGCAATAATCCTATCCCATAATAGTTCTACTTCACATCTCATCCACTTCAGATGTGTGTGAAAATAAAATATAATTTCGAGATGGGCCATACTAAGTCAACAATAAACAATGTGCATGCTGTAACTGTTTGATTAAGGTAAAATTTATTTTGTAAACTTTAGTGATACATTCTAAGCATTTAAGTTAATAGGGCAGCATATTTATTGCTATATGCAAATGTATTTAATTCTTAGCCCTGAACCTAGAGCATCCAGAAAAACTGTTTCCATAAGTTTTTCCCTGTGACTCTCAGACATCTATGTGTTCACAAGCAGGGAGGTCACCTAACAGTGCTATCAGATGTGTCAACTCTCTCATCTAACACAGTTCTGGTCTCTTTGTTTAAGAAAAAAAAAAAGGCCCTTCTGGGAAATGAAAGCATAAGTGTAATTATTTAAAAGAAGTATAGTATTTCAAATTTATTAATCCCTGTTTCACAATTGGAAATCATATAGACTTCTATCAATGCAGTAAACATAATCGTAAGAGGCTGAGTTTAAATTTGATTCTCTTATCTACTCCGTTTCCTGTAATACATTACAATTTAAAAGTATTTTTATTTTTGCTGAAATTTGATTTCGGTACATGCTAATATCTCAGAGTTTCCTATTTCCAAAGCACTGTGAAATAGTATAAATGCATTTAAATATAGTGAATTGGTTGCTTGCAGGTCTTTGGTAAAATTTATCAGATCTCTTATCTTCTTGTAGCAGAGGTAAACATATCTCTATAGTGAGTCTAATGTTTTCATATCACACAGCTCCTAGGGGTAAATTGTAAAATCCATCTTGTGCTTCTTTTGGTGAGAATTACAGCTTTCAGCCAGGCGCAGGACGGTTCTGAGAAAGGCATGTCACCTTCCTTGCCACTTCTCCCTGGCTTTATTGATGTGCCTGTCACCCTAGAAGCCTAGTGAATTCAGAAATGAGGCTGGCTTCCTGCTCACCTATTCACCGAGGTACATTTTCAGCAGAGCATGGGAGTGACACTGGTAAAGAAAGCCAAACGGTGACTCTCCATAAGAGCAAGCCTCTGACACCGAGGCTTCCCATCTGTACAGGAGTCTGCTCATTTCCTGAATGCCAAGTAGGAAATACTGAGCCTGGATAGGTAGCGGGGAGAATCCTGAAAGAGAGAGGGAGAAAGAATCACCCCTCTAGTTGCTGATATTTTGTTCTCCCCACATCGTTTCCAGTCGTATGTTAAAAGTGATGTCATAAAACCGTCCATGACTGCTATAGACACAAATAAAGTGAACCATTCCATGGCCAACACAGAGTTTAGAGTCAGACAAACCAGGATTCTTCATAGTTCATTAACTCCAAGAAATAGCGAACACCCATTTCTTCTTCTGTGGAGTGGGTTAAGTGGTACTGCTCTCTGACTGTGAGTAGAGTTAGTGAGACACTTCGCGGTGCCCTCTTTCTCTATGAACTGGTGACTCCTAGGTTTCTCTGCACTGGGTACATGGACTGCGTCTTCTCATTTCTGCCTAGAAATTGTGAGTTTGAATTCACAGTCAACAGTTCTTCCTCATGTTATGGGGTGTCAAGTTTGCAACAGAAGCATTTTCAGGGAGAAGATCTTACTACTGATGAACAACTCCTTCCATAAGAGAAGCAAGTGAGCGAGTGTCGTCACTGGGGCTTCATTGGTCCTCCAGATCTCAAGAAGCATTGCTGTTCTCTGCTCAGTGTGGTTGTGTCTAACACAACCTTCTCAAATATGGCACAAACAAGGATGTCAAAGATGAATGCTTCACAGGGGAGGTCTTGAATGAAAACATAGCCTCAGCAACACTATCTAGATATTTATTTCACTCAGTATTATAATTGCCACCAAATTAGGGGTTGCCAATCAAAGTTGTCTCATAACTTATGTAAACGATCATTTTTTAGGTATATTACTACCACTACCAACAACTAACAATACCTCTCTTTTTTTCTCTCCATCTCTTAGACAAGGTCTCATGTAGTACAGATGCCCTCAAACTTACTATGTAGCCTAGCTGACTTCAAACTCTTGATTCTCTTGCTTTTACCTCCCAAATATTGTTACCACACTTCTTTGCTACAGCATGACTTTTCATTTAAAGAGAAACACTGTATAGTGTAATGTGAATATAGTACCTTGTCTTTGCCTATTAAGGAGTTAAGGAAGGGGAATAAGAGTCTCCAAGGACTCTTGGCAAACACAGACTTTGTCTGTGATCTTGAGTTTGTTAATGAGAGTCGTCGTTGGGTATTGACAGCAGAGTGGGAGCGGGGAGTATTCATTCATAATTCCTTCAGTTGTGGTCAATGACTGCATCATGCGCTAAGTGTAGAACTGACTTTAGAATACTGTGTTTTCTCTCATTGTCGAGTTGCAGAACAGATGGAGAAGCCAGTTTTTGTTTTTGAAAAGTCTGGGATTCTCAGCTGTGGTTATAGGTTTGTCAGCATAGCATATATGAAAAGCAACAGTGTTAACCTCCCCCAGGGAGCCAGTGTTATGCACAGTCATATGTAATCCTCCACTGAGGATACCCTAACTACTTACTGTCTTCGAGTCCATAACCTAAAGCAAATGGCCATGCAGCTGAATTGATTGAATATATAATAATAATGACTTTATCAGCAATTTTCCTAACCTGTTAATTATTATTCTGTTACCTTATGCTTAAATACATCCTGTATCCAAGATGAGTTTGCTATTTTAATGAAACCACCTTGAAAAGGTTCCTGTATTTAAATTGGATCGAGAGAACTCAATTTAAGTGTTTTATGTTAAAACATTTTCTCTTGAAAAATCTATGTTGTATGTTAGGACATAAAAGACTTTGTATAATACAGAGAAACTCTACTTATTTTACATTGTTTGACCTAGAATTTTGCAAATTTATCTGGCTGTCAAGTGCTATCTAATAAAAATCATGACTATCCCCTAGGTACTAATAATTCACGAGATTCACTTTGGGAGCTGTTACTTACTGTGATATACATTCCTGTGGTATTTTCTTTTTATCACCCATATTCAATCATAAGTGCCCTGTGTTTTTATAGGAGAACAAGCCCATACTCTTTCATGGGTCAACTCATTCCCATAGCCTTTCCTTACAGTGAGAAGCTCTGGTGATAGGGAGGTATGAGAAGTGTTTTTTTTTAATTTATATAAACATTCTAGAAATTCACTTCTCCACCATCTTTGAGTAATGTTCATTGGTTTAGTTTATACTTTGAGACCTATACTCAGATTGTTGCTTACTCTGTAGACTTAATTCAACTATCATCATCATCATCATCATCATCATCATCATCATCATTGTTTTTTTGAGACAGGGTTTCTCTGTGTAACTGAGAACTAGCTCTTGTAGACCAGGCTGGTCTCGAACTCACAGAGATCTGCCTGCCTCTGCCTTCCAAGTGCTGGGACTTAACTCCAACTGGCAAATTTTGTTTATTAAAATGAAATGTCTATATTAGGAAATGTCCTAAATAAGTGGTTATCTTTATGCAAGTCTTCATATTTTAATGTCTGCAGTCATTTAAGATATATAGGTTTTAATGTTAAAGGGATACAAAGAGAGATTTTATGCAGTCTTCCTTCAAATCATATAAAACCACCAGGAAATGTGGAAGCCCATTTCATCACATGGCCCCTCTGAGAACCCCTTTTTTCTTCCTCCATGTGTATTCCACCCAAAGCAAGCCTTCTCTTCTGTTTTCGGTCTTTTGACTAGACTCTCCATTTGCAAAGTTCCTCAGACTTTACGCAGAGAAGGAATTTAGATTCCCTGCAGGCCTCTTTACTTTAGCATCTAGTAAACCAATGGTTCAACAGCCCCACAGATTCTGCAGTTTCACAGTCTCTAAGGTCTGTACTTTCTATCTTCCCCCTGCCTTCAGGGAAAGACCATTAAAACTCTACCCAAACTAGTACACTGATATCAAAATTAGTGCAAGTAGTTGAGGCTGTCTCCACAAACCAACCTCCCCAGTAACTTTCCCAAACCTGATCTTGTCCCTCTACGGCTCAGAATCCTTAGCCTGACATCTAAGGCCATTCATTCTTTTTGCTCATCCTCCTATTTCCTCTCTGTACTTGTTTACAACTTGCCTAACTGTATTATTCCTTGAAAATCGGTTATATCTTTCCATCTTTGTTGGTTCTATGACCTGTGCTCCTCAAGGTCCACATACTAAGCATAGAAACATGTATTGTTTAGGAATGTGACCCTGGGAACAGCTTCTATGGCTCACTTTTGCCTATTGCTTAGTTGTGTGACTATATAACTTGTTTGTCTGCTGATTGCTTGTTTGCAAAGTTGGACTAATATCATTGGCACTAAAGAGAATATCAATAGAAATTGAAGGGTTCCAAAAGAAATTGCTTAAAGATTGAAGTATTGATCGTCTCAGAGCAACTTTGTCAAAGCAGCTTCCCATTGCTATGACTAGTACCTGAGACAGATTAGTTTCAAAAGAGAAAATTCATGTGATTGAATAGTGGAGGTTGATAGGCGCGGCTGCTCAGCACAGATGCTGTTGGCCTGTGGTGGCACCATCCTTCCTGGAGAGAGCCTCAAGAGAAACTGCTGCTCCTAATGCCACCAGGAAGTGAAAAGAGAGAACCTCAATATCTCATCAAGGATACAGCCTCACCCAAGTAAGCCCCAACTTCAAAGAGCTTGGCCATCTCTCAATAGAACCACAGGCTGCCAAATAAACCTAAACCATGAAACTTCAAGGAATATTTAAACCCACGCTATAGCAGGAATTTTTTTGTGAAATGTTACCTTTTAGTATGAACCTTTTAGGAAAACTTCATGCTACATTGCCACATTGTACAGAGTTTGTTCTTTTCTATTTTTGTTTTTATTGAGACAGAGTCTTACTGTGGAGCTCTGGCTGACCCTAATCTTCCTAAAGAGACCAGGTTCACTAAGGGTTTGTAATCCTGCATTTGCTTCCACGTATTGGAATTGTAGGCATGCAGTACCACGCCTGGCCACTGGGCTCTTTCTAAATTAAGGCTACTTGGCCCTTTAAATGCTTGGTCCCTGAAATTTTTAATGGAAAATCACCAAAAAATTCATTCTTTCCTATTGTACCTGTGCTGTATTCAAAGTCATATTAGACCCATACCTGTCAGAGTCGAGAGGCAATCATGCTAGCATCTTGAAAGAGGAAATTGTGAGTATGTACGTGACAAAGGTTAGCCTGAGATCTGCCCTTTCAGTTCTAGGCCACTTCATGATGACTGACCTTACCTCTCAGACTTTATCCCAGAAGCCCTAGTAGATCTGTTTTCTGTACTTGGACTTACAGTTTCCCTATATTCTTCTTGTACACAGAAAATGAACCTGACTTATCCAGCTATGATTCCTGCATTAACTACATTCAACTTTGCATCAGTGGCCTGGAAATTGGCAAACCACAGTCTCAGTGACTGACTTCTAGACTTGTACAGAAGGCATCTTATGGACTCTTTAATCTCCTGACTCATGTGCCCATTGCAATTTTGATAAGCTATCATCAAAGATATATCTATATTTGATTATCAATGTGATCGCCTAGAAAAGCCTACCAGGGAAGCTGGGATGAGTGGAAAGTCACATAGGCAGGTCAAGTGGAGGCAAAACAGTCGTGCATACTGTCACAGTCACTATTGTTTAAAGATATATCTGATAATACCATAACCTTTCCTCTAGAGCATGTCTGTTTCACTTATAATCTTTCCCAACCAAGAATGAAAAAGTTTTCTGATCAAGCATTTTGAAACGTATTGTCTCAATTTCAAGGTTACTTCTCAAAACAAAAAGTGCTCTCACTCAGTTTCTGTCGATTGAAGAGCACAGTCTGAGAAAGCAGGCGTTTACCAGTAAGGTCTGACCTAGGATGACGCTCAATATCACCGTTCTGAGATACTCATGAACCATACTTCAGATGAAGAACCAATCAGTATTTTGATTGTAGTCACCAAGGTAAAGGTCTGGCTTTTGTGATGTGAAGCTTATTGATGAGATGTAACTGATAGCATCCTGAATTATTGAAACTCAGGATCCCAAACAGGAAATAGCTGAGAGGGATGATTGGAAATGATCCGAATTAACTTCCGTTATAGTGCACTTTATTCGATAGAGTCGGCTGGCTCTCCTCAACTTGCAAGGTCGCAGGGAGGCAGACTGTTTTCTTTTGACTTTCCACTCCGTCCATTTTAGTTTCCGTTCATAGAAGATATTTGTGTGCTAATTTCCCATCCCTTCCTCAGAAGGCCAACACTTGTCTAAAGGCATATTATGGTATCTTGGGCTTGGTAAATGTCATTGCATGATACTCTTTTTTTCCGGTGGTTCCTTTTCTTGTCGCACCTCTGACATTGCTCTGTGTGTTTCCTCTCTGCACACAAGAGGAACAAACATCCCCACACTGCGATAAACAATTTGTGTTACACTTCCCTCTCTTAAAATTAGTGTTCTTTTGAGCTGGGTTACACACCATTTGTACCTTCTCTTGACCACCCTTAACCGTGGACAGCTCAGCTATGAAGCAAACAGTGTTACAGTGAACAGACACGATATCACTTGCGAACGAGATTAGATTACTTACTGTATCAGGACAGTGCTTAGATTAATTATTTTGTTTGTGTGGTATGTTTGTTAAGTGGTTGCCTGATTGCTGCCTGGAAGATGGTAATGCTTGTTACATTTTACCTTGTGGTTTCTGTGGGGAAAACATCTTTTTAAGGATCCATCACTTCGCAAAGCCCAGGGGGCCGTGGTTGACAGGAGAATGCTGTGGTAGAGCTGGAAAACGGAGAGCTGGCTGTGGGAAATGAGTTCTTTAAATATGCACCTACAGCGTGGCTAGAGTAGCCATCACATCTGTTAACATCAGGGAACACAATCGATGATCAAATTGAGTTAATGTGAACTGAACATTTGAGCACCCAACACAGCATTCAGATTGTAAGGCTGGGGGTGAATAAGCTCATGAGATTTCCTCAGTATACAGGAAGGTAAAAGAAACCAATGTCCAGTGATTTTTTTTGTTTTTTGTTTTAGCTTTTTCACTGTTGGGTTACTGCCCTCTCAGTACCCAGTCCAGTCCCTTCCTCTGTGAAGGGACTTAAGAAACACAGGGCCTTCTGAAGAACTCACAGGATAGACCGTAGGGGTTGTATCGCACTCAAAAATGTGCATTATCCTTGTATCCAAAGCTCACTACCAGTGGTGGGAAAAGGTTTATGATATCAGGAATCTTGCAAATTTAACTAAACAACACTTTTGAAAAAGATAAATGATTTATGGATTAGAAATAGAAATTGCCTTTTGTTTCTGAAAAGGCTAGACCAAGCACTCAATGATGGGCCACAAAAATTGCTGCTTAGGCAAAATAGAGTGCTAATGTTTGCCTGTGACTCTGAATGTGTGTAGTTATATCAGAGGAATAATTTGGGACTCAAGAAAGCTTCATATATCCCTAGGGAAAAAAATTATACCTCTGCCGAGAAGAGAAAAACCAAAGATTATTTCTGTTTTTGTCCCCCCAGACATTTGGACCCATTGTCATTTAGGTCCATTGATCATAGTCATAAATGACAACTATATAACAGCAGATAGTTAGAAATAGGCCAGTGAAAACAGCGAGGCTTTTAATGTAATGAATTAAAACTAACAGCGTTTTAACTAATATTCTCCCCCAATCAGCACAAGAAAATAACCCAAAAATTAAAATATTGAAACTTAAAAAAAATGCCTTTTTTTAAGTTGGTCTTTCCTGTCTAGACAGATGTCAGAAAGAAAAACCATTTATAGACACAGACTCATGAATACTCTTTAGTATTTAAAATAACTTTGAATTTAGATTATTAAATATGAATGACCACCATGCTATAACAATACGTGTATTGCCCTAGAGAAAACAGCCCAGATCATTGGCACTGGGACAGTGACAAATGAGAGAATGACAGAGATGTGACATTTGTTTCTGAGGTAGCTTCTTTTCTATGGTTGCGAAAAAAAGCTGAAATAAAAGAAAATGCATTAGCCTAGCTGAAAAAATGTTTAGGGCCTTTTTGATTAAATTTTTCTTTTCCTATGTGTCTGGGAAGCTGGAACTGGACTGGAAAAAATTCTCTAAACAGCTTCCTTTCTGATTAACTGTGCCGTGGTCTTGTTGAGGCCACTGATCTGAGTTCAACACCAATTTGGAGCTCTAGTAACTCAAGTTTTTAAGCAGTTACCCCAGACACCCCTCCATCATGACAGACTATTGTCTTAGGAAGCTGGGCTAAGACTAGTGTGATGATAAACTTGCCTATAAAACAAGTTTTCTGTGGTTTGGAAGTTCGAGGTCAGCATATTTAGAAACAACATGGAACTTGTAGAAATGAACTCAGTTTATCAAAATATCCCAGATTCTTACTTTCCTTGGCCTTCCCATACAAGATTGTGTCATTTTGAAGTAAAAATCTACTTAACAAAAATGGACAGCTTTTGATAAAAAATAAGTAGCCCATAACTCATCTCCTAAAACATAGCAAATTTTTGAGAAAATAAAACCATCCATTTGGGGAGTCATTGACTAGTTCCTAAGTTGTTCATAAGTTGTCTTACTTGTAAAAGCAGCATGCTAAATGTATTTGTGATAGTGGTATAACTTAAAATTAATGAAACTGGCTTTCATGTGTTATTAACATCTTTTCATTACTTTATGCTCACACCTCAAACATCTAAAGGTCCTGTATTTCATAGCACAATGTGACTGTCCCTTATAAATGAAAAGGCGTTGTTGATCTATTGTTATTTCCAGCCCAAACTTAGATTAAGTACCTCTTCTTTTCTCTTGGCCTGTCATCATTTTTATCATGTAACCAAAGATGTGTCCTGCGTGAATGGTTCTGCCTATTTTCTAGAGCCACAAGGTGCTAAATATTCTCATTCATTGTAATTTAAAGAATAAATGCATTTGCTGTGTGTAATGACTCTTACTGGACTCTACATCCCAAGTTTTGATTTTTATTTATGCATATGAAGGAGAGGCATAATCCCTCTAAAACCTTCAAAGAAATTGGGGTTTTGTGAGAGAACCTGTAAAGGAACAAATAATACCCAAAATACCAGAAACTAGGGGATGTAATTCACTGGTCAAACACTGGTTTAATACTTGCAAGGCTCATGGTTCAACACTTGGAAATACACACACATACACACACACACACATATCACACAATCACACATATACACCATACATTAATCACATACACACTCACACACCACACATATACAATGCACTATACATGCATACCCAGCCATACCAACACACCACACCACACACATGTCACACACTACCACACATATATATCATACACTAATCACATACACACACCACACACCATTCACTGCACAACACATGCACACATAAACATACATCACCACAAACGCACACACACCAGACATACAACCACCACAAGAAACACACATACAAATAACAGACAGACAGACAGACAGATAGATAGATGAGAAAAGAATATTTAATGCCAAGTAAGTTATACTAGGTAGGTTAGAAGCCTGTCTCAAAAGACACCGAACAAGAAGTCAGAAAGGCTGAGGGAATATCCAGGCTGGAATAGCTGCATTGGCTCCGATCTACAGTAAGGTCCCTGTTCAAGTATTTCCTTAAGCATAGAGCGGAAGGAAAGAGGAGTAAAGGTGAGAGAGGAAGGCTGAGCAGAAGAGGCCCTGGACAGGCTGTGCAAGCTATCCTTGTAGTTTTTCCTTGCAAAAACAAAAACAAAAACAAAACAAAACAAAAAACTGGAGTATAAATGAAGGGTTTAATCAAGAGAATGACTTCTGTCTAATTAGTGTCATGTTCTAACAGAAGTAATCATCCACACTTCATGCCTTCTCTATACCTGTCAATATGTCTAAACTGTTATTTCCTTCATTGTCTTCTCTGAGCTCGCTCCCATTTGTGACAGATTTGACTTTGAAGTGTTTTGGCTCATCAGAAAGACCCAGAGATTTGCCTCTCCGGTTCTGATTTTCTGACTTCTGTTTTCCTACTGGAACTACCTGTTAGACGTCTATTTCCACGCTAAATTAGAAAGGTAAACTCTGCCTTGAAATGTACATCAATTAAAATGAGATAAAAACACTATTCAGATAGCATCTGCTGCTTGGATCAAAGAGGTGGTGGAGAAGCAAGTTTAGGTTATATAGTTCATCACATCCAAACTAGAGTGATTTAGTAAGTTCACTGTGAGAATGCCGTAGAAACCCATTGTGTTAGTTAGCACCAATCTGTCTCCGTGCTAAAACACCTGAGTAGATCTGTTCCAATGGGAGAAAGGTTTGTATCGGTGTCCACGCTAAGAAGTTTCAGTTGGCAGCTTCTTTCATCTACAGCAAAGCAAAACGTCCTATCTGGGAGCTTCTGCTGTGGCAAAGTCGAGAAACAAAGGGAAGGGACTAAATCTAATTCTGGAGACATATTTAGAAGATTTAGAAATCTGCCTTCTATTGTGTGTCAGCTCCGGTTTCCTTTCTACTGTTGTGAGAAAACACTCTGACCCAAAGCAAGTTATGGGAGGAAAGGATTTATTTGCCTTAAGATTTCAGGTCATAGTCCATCATTGAGGGAAATCAGGGCAGGAACTTGAAGCAATCCGCAGAGGAAAACTATGTGTTGGCTTGATCGTGGGGTCACACTGAGCTTTCTTTTTTTAATTAATTTTATTGATTTTTATTGAGCTCTACATTTTTCTCTGCTCCACTCCCTGCCCCCTCCTCCCCTTCAACCCTCTCCCATGGTCCCCGTGCTCCCAGTTTACTCAGAGGATCTTGTCTTTTTCTACTTCCCATGTAGATTAGATCCATGTTTGTCTCTGTTAGGGTCCTCATTGTTGTCTATGTTCTCTGGAATTGTGAATTGTAGGCTGGTCTTCTTTGCTTAATGTCTAAAAACCTCTTATGAGTAAGTATGTATGATATTTGTCTTTCTGGGTCTGGGTCACCTCACTCAATATGATGTTTTCAGATCCATCCATTTGCCTGCAAATTTAAAGATGTCATTTTTTTCTGCTGTATAGTACTCCATTGTGTAAACATACTACATTTTCCTTATCCATTCTTCAGTTGAGGGATGTTTAAGTTGTTTCCAGGTCCTGGCTATGACAAACAATGCTGCGATGAACATAGTTGAGCACATGTCCTTGTGGTACAAAGGACATTGTCAACAAGACAAAATGACAGCCTACAGAATGGGAAAAGATCATCACCAACCCCACATAAGACAGAGGACTGATCTCCAAAATATACAAAAACCTCAAAATTGGTCATCAAAAGAACAAATAATCTAATTTTAAAAATGGAGTACAGACCTAAACAGAGAACTCTCAACAGTGGAATCTAAAATATCTGAAAGACACTTAAGAAAATGCTCAACATCCTTAGTCATCAGATAAATGCAAAGCAAAACAACTCTGAGATTCCATCTTACACCTATAGGAATGGCCAAGATTAAAAAATACTGATAACAACTTATGATGGAGAGGATGTGGGGTAAAGGAACACTCCTGAATTACTGGTGGGAGTCAAAATTGGTCCAGCCCCTTTGGATATCTGTATGGCGATTTCTCAAAAAAATAGGAAACAACCTTCCTCGAGACCCAGCAATACCACTTTTGGGTATATACCCAAAGGATGCTCAAATGTACCACAAGGACATATGAGCTGACTTTCTAATACATCACAGTATTACCTGCCTAAGGATGGTACTGCCCACAGTGGTACCTACATTAGTTAATAATCAAGACAGTTTCCATAAGATATGCCCTCAAGCCAATCTGACTAAGGAAATTCTTCAAGTGGGACCCCCTTCTTAGCTCTAGGCAGTGTCAAATGGACCGTTAAAGTTAGGTAAGACAGTGCCTGTGTCAAAAATTCATTTTGTGTTTAAATATTATAAATAAATAGGGAATATTTTCTAACCATATAGTGTTTTATTTCAATCTACCAATCGACTTCTCAGTGGCAGAGAATGCATTTCGGTTTTTAGAAGTAAGTATTGTAAAGTGCTTATTAGTGTCAATGTGTGCATACAAGGTATATATATGCATATGGATGGAGGCCGAAGAGAGACATCAGCTGTCTTTTTTTTTTATCATTCTCTACATTTAATTTAATTTAATTTATTTTTGGTACAGGGTCTCCCTGAATCTCAACAGTTAGGATAGGAAGACCAAACAGTGAGCTTCAGCCATTTGCCTATGTCCCTCACCCTGCCCACATCCTGCCATTGCTGTAGTTATAGTACCAGCTACCACACCTAGATTGTTATATGGATTTGGGGGTTTAATCTCAGGTCCTCATGCTTGCCCAGCAGACACTTTACTGGCAACCGTCTCACCAGCCTTTGTTTCATTTTAATTTAAGACAATCAAAGAATCAAGCTGAGAGTGTTATCATTTTTTGATAATTAATGAATGACTTGAATTGCTACACAGCTTTTCTAGTAAATTGGTTTGGAGTCAACTGAGAATATATCCAAAATACCAGCTTGACTTTGCTCAACCAATTTGATCTCTGTGGGTCAACATGGTCAAAGAATGGACACAGTGTAAGGAGGTGTAGAGCCCTCTTTGCATGGACCAGGATGGACCCGGATTTGAGAAAGCTTTGCATGGGTTAGCTAGGGATGAAAGTCAGGTAAGGAACCAGTTTCTTTTCCCTGTGACCTTCACAATGAGCAAGTATCTTAGATTCCCACCTCAACCAGAGCACTTCCTTTCTCAGGCTTTCTCTGTTTCACTAGCCTAGAGCCCAGAGTGACCCAGGAAATCTTCCTCATTCAGTATCATTTAAAACTTAGAACTTTGTCAGTGATAGCAGGACCCCTTAGCTCATTTAATTTTTTTTGAACGAATGAGATTAGCATTATGGAAACGAGACTCTTAGGTTAATCCCTTACCCTATCATGACACTGGCAGTCTTAGGCTGTGCAGATAGGATCATCAACATTGAGCTTATAGGATGAATTTCATTAAGTTGAATGCTCTTGCTGGGATTATATGTTCTTTTATTTAATGTTTTGCCCAGGGTTATTCTTAATAAGCACTTTAATGGTTCTAAAAAGTTCTTGTTTCACTTTAATAGAGGTTGAGGGAAGAAAAAAATCACATGGTATTGCTAGAGAAACTGTCATTACATTTAAAGAGTGCAGGGTATCTCTCTGAATTATAAAGTCATACTCAAGCCAGACAAAACTGAAAGAAAAGAAAAGAAAAGAAAAGAAAAGGAGAGGGAAGAAAAGAAAAACTCAATGCATAAGACTGTGGATAATGCATTTTGTTGAAAAGATAAGAAACTAAAGTGGAATATCAATTTAGATATTTAAAAACTCGTTGATATTTTGTGTTTAAGTATGTGTGTCTGTGTGAGTGTATGTGCACCTCATCAGAACAGGTACCCACAGGATCCAGAAGAGGTTGTTGGGTCCCCAGGAGTTGAAGGTATGGGCAGTGGTGAGCTATACAACGTGGTTGTTGGAAACCAGATTAAGGTCCTCTGGAAGAGCTAAACAGACTCAAACATGCAGCATCTCTCCAGCACCTAATTAGACTTTTTCAGGGTTCTGCATATTCATCCAGGTGTGGTTCATAAATATGATAAATGCTCTGAAAGAACCTATAGTGTGGCAAGCCATTATCTGTGTGTGTTTGCTCTTCACGGCTGCTACTACTATCTTATTTTCCAAATTGGAAAAAAAAAAAAAAAAAAAAAAAACGAGCCATGGAAATACAGCATTCACCTGATTTTCTAGTTATAAAAAATGCCCACACAATCTGCTGCCCATCTCCATCGGATCTGAGTGGTTACCATGCAGAAGGCATTTTTAAAAGGAGAGTTTGGGGTTCCTCTCAGTGGGTGCACTTTGACAGTCCAGGCTCAGAAGGAATAGACTTAAGTACTGAAGTATGTCTAGAATATATTATTTTGTTACTTATTTTAATTCTTTGAAGAAGGAAATTTAGGATTATACAGAATACAACATATGTCGTGTTCAAACTCCATAAGGAAAGCAGAAAGCAAGCTAAGTAACACAATACTTGAATGGAGCTCTAATTTGATGGATCTAAAAGCACTTAAAGGAAAGATTGATCTAAAACAAATGGACTTTTGAAATGGCTGAGTGGAAATCTGAAAAACATCAAGATTGCAAGCACTAGTTTCTATACATTTTAGTAATTTTATTATTTTTATTTTAAAAATGTATTTTGCTTTATGTAGCAATAAATTTACATTCAAGTAGATGTCTGTGTGTCTAAATAATTTTCTAAGTAGACCCATGCAACATATGTATTCAGTGATTAATCATGTCTGGTTCCTATTATGTGGAGAAACATTACATTAATTTCCTTGTTTCAATTTCCTTCTTTTTCGATGTTATTTCTTGGTAGATCTTTTTTATACATCCAAAGTTCTCAGACATTCTGAAACTTGCATCTTTAAGTTCTTCCCATCTGTTTTCCTGACCCTTACACACTGTCAAGGATGTTCACCAGAAAGAGTTCACACTGTAAATAACAGAAAAACACTGGCAAGACTCTCTGAATGTATCATTAGTAATTGGAAACAGGGTGTGGAAAATTTAAATGTGGATAGGTTAGAGTTAATAGCCCACATAGCAACCAGAATCAGATACACAAAATACCTTAGAAGTTATTTAGTTCAACTCTGAACTTGTTTTGGATAACTTTCACTGATATAAAACCTATTGGAACTTATTTCTAGATAGTTTCCCTCAAGCTATACTCTGTTTTTCTTCTCCAAAATATTACTTTGTTTGCCATGAATAATTTACACTTTGTACTTTTGTTTTACCATCATTATATGTTCTTTTTCATGAGATAAAAATCCGGGCTTCCTATTTTTCTATTTTCTTCATTCACACATTAACTACTTCTCTCTAGAGTGGGAGACGTTTGTGTTATGGCTACCAAAGGTCTAGGCTACAGAGTTTTTTTTTTTAAATTTAGTATCTATTTCCATCTATAACTGAGGTTCTGTATCTTTATAGTTTTCTTTATATCTTGAGTCATAAATGTAATTCAACATTTTGTCATTTTAATATCATCCTGTTGATTCAAACTTCAGAATAATGGAAATTTGCTATTTAGGTCAGAAATTGACTGTAAATACTGAGCTAGGTGAAAGGGACACCACAGAACTATGATTGTTCAGCCATTTCATTCTCTCTTTCTAAATGCAAATTATAGGTTATGTATGAAAGGACTCCGGGATGAACAAGGAGATCTACACTGGAGATTAGCATGTTGTTTCTGCCTCCAGGATAGGAAACAATGCTTGAAAAATGAAAACACTCATTTGGTCCTGTTAAATTGTAGTTTTCTATGACCACATCATATAAAAACCAGTTAGCTCCTTGGTCTTCTCAGATTTGCAGACGCCCTATTTAGACTGGCCCTGACAAGTCGTTTCTGCTAATATAGACCATACAGAGGCCGATTCTGTTTTTGCTGGCTGTTTTCTGAGACTTCTTTGTATTGATATTTCATACCTATCTCAGGAGCTAAATGAGATAATAGCCTGCCGTTTTCAGCAGCAGCAGAGAGAGGGCCTGCCCTCCCTCCAACACCAGCTATTGCAGGAACAGCTGCTATTCAGCATGAAGTTCCGCTTAACACCAGGGATGAGGCGGGAGCAAATGCAGCTAGAGCCACGGTGTGTTGGCAGAGTTGGCCTGTGGCTTTTGAAACAGGGTCTGTCACAGCAATCACTGCAAGCATTTTTTCTTTTTCCATAACATATTACGTCCAACAATTTTAGGGCCGCAAGTCTTTATTGGACACCCCTACCTATGAGCTCTGAAAATCAACAGCAGCTCCACATGGCCAGGAAATACCATTATCACAATACTGTTAGTCAGTACCACAAAGAAACAACTATTCCCAATGCACACACACACACACACACACACACACACACACACAAACACAGTAGCTCCTTGTATACCCATTTCTGCTTCCTCTGTTGACAGGACTGACAGACGGAAGTCATTGATTCAAAGACAGTCCTTTGCATAGAGAAAGGGCCTCCTAACTAGTACTACAATGCTTGATTTATGAGTTAAGGAAAGTCAAAGAAGAGTGCTAGAGAATTCTTCAGTGAATTAGAGTCTCAGCCCAGGTAATTAGGTTCAAAGCATTGAGCAGTTATGATGGATCAGAAGCCAAAGAAGTAGATCTTAGTTATTTTTAAAATATCACTTATGTTATTAATCCTTTAATTCATTGATCCAACAAATATTTGCCAAACTCCTGCCATGTGACAGTCCATGAAATTATGAAGATGACCAATTATGAAGGTGACCAATGCAGACTAAGTCTCTGTCCTCAGGAAACTGACAATCTAATGAAAAAAAAAAAAAACCAAAGACATAAGATGGATACAAAATGATTATTTAACCATGCAACGTGGTAAATGTTATGTTTGGATGTTAAGTTTTCTTAAAGTCCTCAGATGTCTTTTGGGAGCCAGCTTGATAATAAGAAGTATATCAGAAGAAAAAGGCTGACAGTTAAAAGTCCTCTCCATAGACGTTCAAATAAATACTGCTATTAGTAAGATATCCTTCTCCATTGTTGATTTTATATATCATATTCATTATCAGTGATCTAAACCATTCACTAACAACTGAATCACCATGTATAACTTATGATTCAACATTCAAAAAATGTGAGGCAAGCACAAGCTTTACACTGCCTGCTGCCAAGACAGACTACATACAAACTTCCATGTGGCATTTAACCGCATGGAGGAAGAATGGGTGCACAGTAACATGGAGGTCAACTTATCCAAGTGCTATTTACATATTTCAGGTTAAAAATCATAACTAATGGATTGATGTATTCTGAACTATTAATTTTAAACAAGGATTTAAACAACTATTTTCCAAAGCTACTGCATATGTTTTACAACACTTAGCAAGCCAGCTGAAATCCGACTGTTTTTAGAACACTCACAGCAAATGAAAGGAGAATGAGAGGGAGACAGGGCAGAGCAGCTGGAAGGCCAGGATGGAGCGCATGATGGTAGGTATGACATGAACAGCCCAGCTCAGAGAGGAAAAGGCGCCTAACCAGATATTTTAAATACAAAAGAATAAAGTATGTGTGAAAGGCAAATAGAGGTCATTTGGTAAAAACAGAGATATTATTTATTGTCAGGAATAAGAGCCGTGTGGGTTTTGAATACCCAACTATAGGCTTTAGATGCTATTTGTTAGTTTGTGCCAGGGAAGTCTGGGAGGCAAGCGAGTGGTAGATCAAGGTAGAAACCAGCCTAGCCATACAATGGTGACAGTAAGTTACTAAAAGTCGTTGCTGGTAATTGAGAAAATAAATACATGAAGTAGACAATTGAAATCACTTACACTTACCTTGTTGAATTCTAACAAATTGCATGCATGCTTCCTGGTATTTAAATTCTGTTGAAAAAAAGAAAGAGAGACAGACAAATGGAAAACTATGCCTTCTTTCACCCACCAAATGCAGGAAAGGGAAGTAGACAGAGGATCATTTGTCGGTCGCTATTTGTGGGTGGTCAACAAAGTTAAAACATCATTTTGTTTGCTGGTGCACAACTTTAACTAAACAATGAAAGCTTATAATCAGAATTACCCCTGTATTAAGAACTGAAGTGAGAAATTTGAGGGGTCCAGTGACAAAGGACGAACTCATTCTGTACCGTAAAATGAGGCAGGGTTGGCGGCTTGGACATGTGTGGGTCACTGTGCAAATAATAGTGCTAAAAGTTGAAGACAGCCGTAGACTCGATATTGCGAGTGCAAAGAACCCTGGGGCTGTCAAACATGGCGAATTCCCATGTGCTCATTCAGAATATGTGACGACACTATAACATCTCCTTAGAGAAAGGGCACGTGAATGGGAATGAATGTGGAGGGGAAGATGACTGGAATTCCAGCTCTGGCACCTTCAGTCCCTCCCCTCCCCCAGCCTTCTCTCACTCCTTTTCTCCTTCCCTCCCCTTTTCTCTCACCCCTTTCTTTGTCTCAGTCCCTTCCCTTCTTCCTCCCTTTCATGCCTTCCAAAGTCTTAAGAAAGGCAAGCTAAATCCTAAGGCCTGTGCTAATTTTCAGGATACATTTTGTACTCTCTCCATTTAGGCATTAATCAGGAAGTTGGTCTTTTAGAAGCGTGAATCATGAAGAGCGAATATGAAGCGTTTTAAGAATGTAACAGGGAAGATATTAGCACTTTGGGGACAGCTGCTTAGTGGAGGGAACGAGCTAATGAATACTCTAACTTACCCAGTCCCTTTCATCCGTGGTAATTAGCCTTAACAAGGCAAGTTTTAAAAAAATCTTCCCAAGTCTTGTACAGTGTAACTTCCCACTTAGCATTTCTTGTCTCTTTACAAGCCATATAACCTGAGGCAATCCAAGGTACTCCCCGCGGGAAAGATGTATTTGAAAGCTATGCTTACGGCACTTGCCTTTATTAATTTTATGAAAAAACCCCACAACTTTAACATGCATTTTTATGTTTTGATAGTCAAGAAGCTGGTGTTTGGATTTATATTTTGTTATATTTTATTTTATAAATATAAAGTATAAGACCACAGATCATGACCCATGTGTATTTTGATTAACTTTGATGAAAAGTTCTCAAATAAATATTTTGAAAAAATATATAATTCATCTTAGGGGAAAGAATATCATAATTCATTGCCACATCCAAAAGAATTATAGGCAGCCTTGAAATTGATAGCTGTCAGTAGGTGACAAAAGGTTTTCTGAGTTTTCTTAGAATTTGCTTAAGCATATTCGTGTGACTGTCTTTCCTTACTGTCTGTACAGCAGGAACACACCACCCCCCCCACACACATCTTCCCTGTTTCGGAATTCGTAACCCCCAGAGCTTCTCACTCTGTTGCACAGTTCTAAGTAGTCACTCCTTAATGTGACAGTGAGGGAGACTTCTTATTGATCATCTTATCTGCCACACAATTTATTGGAGGTTGACACACTCCCTGCCATTTTTTTCCTTTGTGGAGACTGAAGGGCCCATTTGTTATAGAAATGACTTCATTAAGAAAAAATAATAAATAAAATAAAAACCCTCCCAACTTCAGCAGGATTAAGCCATTTGGCCTCAGAGTCAAATCCTTCGCAAGCTTATGACAATTGATGTTTCCTATCCTTCCCTATGAAGTTAAAAGCCTATATATGGATTTTTCTTTGATTATTTTTGTAAGTGCTTCTTAGACGGGTTTTATATCACTGTGTATCTCTAAAGGGAATTCTTGGTTATATCTCCTTGTTTTTGTACCCTTGTACTTTGGCAACTTAAAGCAAAGAAAACATTTAAAAGCTCTTCAACTGATATCAACATTTTATATATTTACATCAGGCTGACATACATTTAGACTACCTATTTCTATTTGTTTTTCTGTTAGGACTAGACAGAAGTCCAACTCCACCTCCAATTAGCCAGGGTTAAGGCAGAAGCTGACCCCTTTTGGGGCACTTGACCCACTGTGATTTTAATCAAACATGCAGACAGGATGTTTTCTAGGTCTTGGGTATAGCAAGGGATTCTGCCTGTTTGTCTTCCACACCTGATGCTGAACCTCTTCTATACACCTTTAGTCCCTGTTCTTTCTTCTAGTGCTTTAGGTAGCAGACACCAACACATGTTTGTTGAGCAGGCTGATGTGTAAATGGATGAATGTTGCTTGAAGGACTAATCTTGGCATGGTGATCCTGTCTTGTTTTCCTCATTGCTCCAGTATATCTAACCTAGTACAGACTCTTGGGGAAATTGATTCTTGATTTCCCTCCAGAATTATACAATTGTGGAAACAAAAAAAATTATAATAAATACATGGTAGAATAAGGAAGGCAACCCAAAAACTTTACCTTGGTACTTTGGGACACTGTTAGAATAACTTCATCCTTCCTGGTACTTTTCCAGGAAAGCAAGGATTCCCATGAATAAAATTAGACCATGATACTACTCCATCTTTGATTCCATTGGCGAGGCAATGGGATGCAATGGTGAGAAGTGGTGGAAGTGAGACTACTCGTCAAAAGGAAATCAGATAACCGTCAACTATGATTAGTAGGATAATTACGTACTGAAATTTTTCTATCCAAAATTAAGTGTTGCAAGTTCACACAGCCTAAACAAGGAAATCAATGTCACATTGAGATGTCAGAAAAGCAATGAGTTCTTTCTTTTAACTAATTATTAAAACCATGTGTTTATTTACTCTAAACCAGATAGTGTTTTGATAAATTTTAAGTATTAGGACCAAGAACTATAGGTCCAGTGAGTTATGCTCCCTTTTTTTTTTTTTTTTGTTAGAAGCATAAGATACGTGTTATTTAGGAAATGTAAGGCATTAGGCAGACCTGTGAGAACACAGCAAAGACAAGGGAAGGGCACTCTACCGCTTTGGTGGTTGGGCACCTCTACTTAATTTAACTTCCAGCAGTGACTAACATATTTGAGAAGCATACTTTGAATTTAAATATTGAAATCGATTTTAATTTCTCTGCTCTCACCTTTCTTAAAATTAATCGTTCCAGCCCCGAAGCTTCCCCAGCCTTGTCCTCACAGTTCTAACCACGTGCGGGTCCCATTCAAGAGTGACGTTGTCACTGCTTGCCTTCCTCCTTTGATGAGACCCTGGAGCCACCTGCCTCATTCATCTTCTCTTCCTAAATAGCTAATGAAACTTCCTGAGTGGGTGACCAGAAATGGGGACAGTGAGAAACACTCTCTTTAAGGGCAATGTCAAGAGAACATGCTAGGCTTTCTTTTTTTTTCTTCTCCCTTACTTTAGAGTTGGTGTTCCAAGTGGGTGACTTTGATGAAGTCATTTAGCCCTCTGACCTAGTTGCTTATTCATAAGATGATGAGAAAAGTCACAAAGAAAAATCAAATGGAGGTGGTGTGTGGGCTGCCTCCGGTCTGTGAAGGCTATTCCACTACTTTTACTATGTTGGCATTTTAGCCCGTGGGAGAACTCTCTGGTTTCCCCTTCCCCCTGAGCATCTCTAGTGAAAACCATTGCTTTTACCTCATTTCAAATTGTGGGTCTCACCTATAGCTTTATTTCCCTTCATGTTGACGTGAATTATTTTCCTTCATGTGTTTACAGCATCAAAGGATTAACTAGTTAAAAAGCTATTGATTTTACCATTAGAAATTATAGTATCACTAGTTCACAGCACTTGATGGCACAATGTACAGGAAATTCAGTAAAGAGGAGCTCAGAAACTCTCCCTCATTTGCATTATCAAGTGTGCATTGACATGTAAAATGGCTCCACTGAGCCTCATGTTTCTCATTCTGTTGAAAAGGAGGTAAGACCCTGCCTGTTTTGGAGACTGTTTTGGAGATTAGCAAGATGATACATTTTAAACGTCATAAACGCTGTATCAGGTTGTCAGAAGACTTTCAACAAATGTGATTATCCCAATGGAAAGGGAGAGCTAAGTGCGGGATGTGAGACTACTTGGGGGTGACTCAGGGAGAGAGAATGGATCAGATGTGAGGGTTCAAGTTGTGTTTGCCCCCTAGAGAGATGGTTACACAGTTAAAGCACTTCCCCCAAACAGGAGAACAGAAATCTAGGTCGCCAGACTCCATGTAAATACTGGGATGTGGCAAGTCCCTAGTAATTTCAGTTTCAGAAGGAGAAAATTGAATGTCCTGAGTAAGATGGCTAGCCAGACCACCCATATTGCAGAGCTCTGGGTTCGCTGAGACATGCTGCCTGAAAGAATCAGATGAAGGAGGCTCTAAGGAAAATTCATAACATCAACCATGGGCCTCCACATCACACATGCTTACACATGTGAACACGCATACCCCCCCCCCCACATACACCATACATGCATACACATGAGAAAGAAGACAAGTCGAATTCGCAATAATGAGTAAAGGCCCCATGCCAACAGTATAAATCCACTAATCACAGCAGAAGCTGTTATCAACTGTGGGTTGTTCCAAAGTCTCGTATCTACTCTTCACTTCCATTTTACTGCCCAGTTCTATCAACTGTGACGTCCAAATGTCTTTCAAGCCTACATAAATTGTGCAGTTCTTACTGCACTTCTCCGTTCCCAGAGCTTCTTTCCACCCGCGATCCCTCCAGGAGCTCTCTCTCCCTGGAGGCACTCACTGTCTTGCCCCGAGGTGTCTAAACATATCACATACTTAGTGTTGAGCACTGTGCTGCTGACTGACTTCCCTTTCCTGCCAGAGTCCGCGCGAAGCACATGTGCGTTAACCCTGAGTCTCCTTTCCCGGCCTTGTATCGTCTGTCTCAGTCTTGCTTTGCCTATTTCTCTCTGTCCAGAGACCCCCGGTTTCCACCAATTCCTGTATCACCTGGATTCTTCCTGCATCCAGCTCCTACCCTTAGTTCTTCTGTCTTCTTTCTAAAACCAGCCCCTACTCTTTTGGTCCTGAATACCCTCCCTCACTGACATGAGTTTCGCTGTTGCAGACATCTTCCCTCTTTCCTCATATTGTCATTTCTCTCTTTAAATATATCATTTATACAAAAGTAAGAGAAACCCCAAAACTTCCCTTCCCTTCACATCTTCTCTCCAGCACTATATTTCTTAGCAGTCAAAATAAAATGCTGGAGGGAATTATCTAAACCTGCTTTCTCTGCTGCCTTGTTTCGGATCTCTCTCTCTCTCTCTCTCTCTCTCTCTCTCTCTCTCACACACACACACACACACACACACACACACACACACCAATTTAATTACGCATTTCTTCCCAAACTTTAAAGAGAACAATTTTTGCTAAAACCAAGCGTGATGGTGAGAATTAAGATTTCATCTTTTTGTTTATTGACATGATGATTGTATGATGCTGTTTTATCTCTTTTTGCTGGAGTTCCCGTCACTTATGTTTCTGTTGCCTCCTGTCTTCTTTTCAGCGATTCATTTCTTGCTGTCTTTTACTAACATCACTGTATCTCTGAGGCTCTTAAGAAGCATTGTTCTCTCTTTACTCCCTGTCTTTCTAGCAAGCTAGTCTCCTGGCTTTAACAGTGAACTATTTGTTGAGAATTCTGTCTGACTTCTTACTACTAAGCTCGAGAGTCACTGTCTACTTTATATTGCTCACTATGTATTAACTACTTTAAGACTAACTTACCTAAAAGCAAAGTAATTCCCATCTCCTGCCCTATATCATTGCATTCACTGACATTCCCATGTCATTCTCATTTTAGTCTGCTTGCTGCTTAGAACAAAATTTGTGTGTGTGTGTGTGTGTGTGTGTGCAAAAACCCAGGCCCTTATACAGGCTAGGCAAGTGCTCTACTGTTGAAATACTGTTGAAATACCCTGATCTTTATTACATCTGAAATAGTGCCATGGCATTCCTTGTTTATCTTCTCCAACATATTATATAAATCTAGGCTTCCAAGCTACCGTAATCTCCCTTTTGAGTATATTCAAAAAGAGCTAGTTTCCATTTCTTCTCTGTTTCCTATAGAATTTCCTCAATTCTCTGCCCTTTCCCACCATTTTAGTGAAACTTTGTTTTAACAAACTTCTAGAGTACCTCCACCTTACTATTGGCATTTCCAGTTCTGCTTGGTCTTCTATGTTTACCCCAGTCATAGTATTTACCCCTCTTTAATATAGTGCATTTGTTTATTTGTTGGCTACAGATACCTGCATGACAGTAGCTCTGGGCCAGCACAGACACCATAGGCCACCATTTATCTTTTATCATCACCATGGAATATGCTTTTAAAATGTGTGTTGTGTAAACAAATGAATAGATGAGTCCCCTAGTTGGCCATGGGAAGCTAAGACAGAGCTACCCCTTGGAGCAGCGCAACTCAAATGTATTACCTCCGAGGAAATATGCTTGTGATCCGTGTGTGTTGCACTGTATGTTTGTTTTTAGAATACAATATTTCTGACTTACATTTTGGCATTTCTTTCATATTCAAACATTGCCTTTAAGTATCTCACATTTAATCAAACACATGGCATCTGCAGCTCTAAGATGGTTGCATCCTGATGGTCTCACAATGGTGGCCTAAGCAGTTGTTTTGCTTTTAGTATAGCTGGCTCGGGAATTTCTATTTATGCTCCAAATGCCATTGAAAAGCCACTGAATATTACACAAAGTATGCCAGTGTGAGAAATATCATCAACTGCCATTTCATTTCAAATTGGGCTTCTGCAGAGCAGACTGTTCCAAATTTTGTGAGAAGTGAATCCAAGTCACCTTAAGCAGAAAGACGGATGCAAAACACTGACTGACATTTTAAAACAGAAGACAGTGTGTTAAGCAATGGGAGTCTCATATTATCCTAGTGACTTCTGGGTATTTTCTGAGTTATCACTTGGGTTGGGATTCTGATAGTATAGTCCAAATTGTGTTATAATTTCTGAAAAAATTGAAAATTTATTTTATATATTCATGGTTGATTTAGGGTGTTTTCTATCCTCTCTTCTCATCTCCTCCCTTCCCCTCTTCTCATTGGCTGATGATTGAGCCAAGGGTCTTACCATAAAGCTGTATCCCCAGGCTTATTTTTTCATTTATTACTGTGATTTCAGAATTCACGCTTTGGGAAAAAAGAATAATGATGCTTTTATGGTGGTTGAAATAAGCAATTCACATTTACCATTCAATATGCATTTACTAGCATTTGTGTTGTTATTAATGGTTCTATTATACTGTAATTAGGGCCATTCTCTGTTGTCCCTTAATTGGGGGCTGGATTCGTTGCAGGATATAAACGTCCTAGTCTCTTTGTAAATGTGATTCTACACACTATGATTCTGAGTGTGTAGAACTACTTCCCACAACTCCAATGCTTGCCACTTTCTCCTAGTGGAGGTCTGGTATATTTATTTCTGCTAAAATTTGACTTTTGTCAGTGATAGCATATTATAGAAAGAGCACAAGTTTGGGTGGTGCAGTGTTTAACATATGCTGTTATTAAGTTTACTGTATTGGGACTGAATATAGAACCCTGAGCACAGCGGGCAAGAGCTCTCTCACCGAGCCAAATCTCAGCCCTTATCGTTATATACATTTTAGAAGAGAACATTTATATTTCTCAAACACCATTTGTCCACACTAATATTCTATATATACAATATTACTAATACTAAGAAAATTAGACTACATACAATGAAGGAATTATGAAACTTTTGACAGCAAATATAAGCATGCTCAACCCAAGGATATGAAAAGCAGGTCACCACAAAAAGGAGGCAGAAATATTTAGATCCAAATTGTGAGGTTAAGGCAACTTAGTTACAACAGTTTTGTCAAAAATATCTGTTGAAATGTTCAACTTCCTAGTACTAAATGTCAATCTAAAATTCTATAAAGATTGTGATGCTTAGATTCCAGTTAATATAATCAGTCCCCAATACATTTTAATTTGGATCAATAAATCCAGCCTCAACAAATACATACTCTTCAAGCACTTATTTATGTGTTCGCTAGTTTGTTTATGACTTCTGCGTATTTATTCCCCACTTTGTTTCAGATGCAGCTTATGAAAAATTAACATTATATACTCAGAAGTTGTATCCTAAACAACAAAAGCATGTTACTAACTGGCAGATAGGAAAACTTCAAATAAACCCAATGAGCATATGGATGAGCATTCTAGACAACTGCATGCAATACCACGTGATGCACTGTATCATAAAGTTTTCTTCTCTGTGCACTGACACTTCAATAAAAGGAGAGAATAGAGATAAGCTTGCATATAAGTTACCACACAGAGAAAGGATTTTGGCTCTCAGACTTTGTTCAATAGATATATCCTCATCTTTAGGTCAAAATTGATGCCAATCTAGAAGAATAAGATAAGGCACCAAGCACTGCAGATAACAGTCCCAATCGTGTTTACCTCATGAATATATATTAGTGGTTCTAGAATCTAGGGCATGCGCTGTCTTTTAAATACATTGAAATAACTGACATTAATGAAAAGAGGGAATTATGGGGAGGTAAGACCTTGTTCTGTCAAGTTTAGTACCTCTTCTAAAAACAATAATTCATAGTTTTAAGCTAAAACAGTCTCTTCCAGTTAAAATTTCCTTCTGACCAAACAGCGACGTAAAGAACATTTAAAAGTCAAATGGAAGTCAGCTTTACCGAAGAATCTTCGGGTTTTCTCAGCGACTCTCTGACAAATGCTTAATGAGCAGTGTCTCAAGTCAGTGTCCTGCTTTCCAAATGGCTCAATTACAGCTGCACTATGTACTTTTGAATAATGTCATTAGCAACATAACTAACAACATCACTGGAGGGATTACAAGGGGCTCCCTCGGTCCTTTCAGCTCGCACTTCTTTCTCTTTGTATCACAGTGTCTAAGAACACAGAATGATAAGCAGAATTTCTCCTCGGAGTTTATCTGAGAAATTAGGGATTCTTTGCCTGTAAGCAATGTCTTTTCAGCTCTTCGACTGGACTGGTTCAAGCATCTGATTCTTTCACAGTTAATAAATGAGCATTTTAGGGTGAAAAAAATCCACTAAGAAAATGATGCTCAAATGAGACCTCCAGGGCATTTTGTTCCAGTGAGTTCCCTCAGGTATGTGGAGATGGATGATGAAAGCTCCCTTGGGACTCTCCCCGGGGAAGGTTATTCGTGTGCTTCAGCCTGGCTGGAAAGAGTTGCTGAAAACCCTTAGAGGCAGCGACCCACCTTCAATGAACCCACGGTCTTATATGTATATGCACACAGTTGAGCAACTATAACATATTGTGTCTAAGGGAAAGTAACCGAGGGATTGTTAAGAGGTTTGTTAGTGTGCACTAAGATCTTGGTGGGTGGGTGGGCCTTGAAAATCATGTGTAGTATATAAATGTGGCTTCCACTGTTGATGTATTAAAAAAGAAGGCTTTATCATGGTGTAACCATTAAGTATAAAAGCTTAAGTAGTTTCGAGCACTCCAGATACACTGAGAAGTCCTATTAAAGTTGTCCATCCTACAAAATAACCTGAAGCGTCATAAATATTTAACAATTACTTTGTATATTCTTCCTAGCATTGTTTTCAGATACTTTACTTTTCTTTCATAAATAACCATTTCTGCACAGATCAATGGTTTTCTTCTTTATTGGTAAAGAAAATCAAATGTGCATGAATTTTCCTCTCCTGTGAAGGCTATTGGGTTTGTTTATGGCATTTATTTATTTACTGAACAGTATGAAGTCCTGTTACATGCTATGAGTAACTCAGAAGCCTATGTCAAGGCAAGGAATTTTTTGACAGCCATAGCAAGGTGTGGCCCAGCAGGAAGAGAAGCAAGGGAAGAAAAAGGCTGATCTGTGTGGCAGAAAGAGAATGGAAATGTAAGTGAGAAAGGGTCAGTTGCCTACTTGGTTGGTTTGTGAAATGAAGTGAATGTTTATAATCTTTATGAATGCTCAGAATTTTAGCCTCTCAGACAAAAGGGCAGTCAAATCTGGAAAACGCTTGATGTATAAGCATGAGGACATACTTCTGGACAGTCTCCAGAACCCAAGGGAAAAAGCGAACCTGGTGGCATGTGCTTGTAATCACAGCCCTGGGAAGGGAGAGAGAGATGGATCCTGGGGATCATTGGCCTTCCAGCTTTAGCCTACTAAGGGAGCTCCTGGCTAATGAGCTCCCTTATCAAAAGCCAGGGTGATGTCTCCTAAGATCATTACACATGCATGCTTATCTATGCTCCTCTGCATATACACGAGTGTATACACACACACACACACACACACACACACACACACACACACACACACACACACTTCAGCCCTTGAGAACTGGATGAGATCCCCCCAGAAAGTGAAAAATGTAAAGCAACAGCTGTTTTTTGTTGCTGCCTCATGCAGAAGGGTTATTTTTCTGGTTCCCATTCTAGCTTTCATCCAGAACTTGTATGGAACAGCTTAACTCACTATTTTATGCCTAAAAGATATGTAATATGCATTTGAAGAATGAACAGAAAATGTTCTCTCACCTCTAGACCTGGTTCTATGAATTCCATACTTGCTTGTAAAAGTTGTATTGCATCTGCCACTGCTCTTATTTGTGACCTTTTTGGTAACTACATGTCAGTTGCAGTCTTGCAGACTGTAGTATCCAGTTGCAGCTCCATGGGTGTGTGTTTAGCAAACTGAGTGCCGGCTGCGTAGATCTGCAGATTTGTAGTGAGAGCTGTGTAGATTTACCTTGCAGTAATATTTTGTTTCCTGGCATTTTCTTCTCTTACAAATTTCTACAGTGATTTATCATTAGGGTCTCATAACTGAATTACATGCTATGACAATCCGGTCAAAGCTCTGTCTGTGCTCTAGAAGCTTAAAACGTACCAATATCAAACATTCAGCAAGCACTTGCTAAGTGACGTCATATAAGACCCCTCAAAGATAGCTATTATTTAATCATAATTTGTAGGGGTTAGAATTTAGGGCTCAGGTTTCTCCAAGTCTACAGGTCAGCTTTCTTCAGGGGCCATTCTGGGCGAACAGCTGGGAGAATGGGAGGAGATTCTGTGCTAAGGACCCACAGGAAGTTTAGAGTGGGAACCTGAAAGACTTCTACAAGGGTACTGTTTGGAAGAATTGGCAGAGTTGGTAGAAGTAGAGTTTGGCTAAGTGCAGGGAAAGGATTACAGATGCCTGAGAAGCCCTTAGCCTGTGTTGTGCCCAGTTTTCCCAACTCAGTCACAGACACCGCAAAACTCATACACGATGGAGAAACTGATCATCCTTTCATTTTACATATGAAGACTTAGAGGTACCATGGTCAGATGCCTGCCAGGGCTGCCCTGCTAATGAAAGTTAGCCGGAGCACAGAGTGGACACAGGATGTGTAGATGCAGACAGAGGCGTGTTAGGAACTCTACGAAGAACCAAGTATATTGGGTCTGATGCAAGGCCTTTCACTCTGAGCATTCTGAGTGGGCAGGAAAGCACTGAAAACGAGTTGTCTTCTATGGCCAGCAGACTGCTGAGGGCTCAGAAGTGCCAGCTAAGGTATCAACACTTGCCTCTACACGGGCAAGTGTAGGAAGGACTGTGAATTTAGCATCCTGTCAATTTAGAGACTTCATCGGGAAGCTTCCTGACCACCCTTCTGGTGCCTGAAGTACCTGACTGGTGAAGATTTCTGTAGCTAAAAGATCTGAGAGTCCCCATTACCCCAGGGCACACTATAGCTTGAATATCTAAAGTCAGGAGTGCTCCCTTTCTAATCTCTACAAAGGGGCACTGAAACATTTTGCAAATACACGAGGCACCGAAAGTGGTGTGGCGAGGGCTGCTAAATCCACTTGAAGGCACCTGGAGCTCTAGGTAAGCTTTAGCTATTAGCCAATTCTGACATTTTAGAAAAGAAATACAATTCTGAATAAAATTAAAATACTGCAGGAAAGTTTGAGCATGGAGAACTGTCAGGGGAAACAGTTAACGGCTTCTGTTTTAACATCCACTTCCCTTTGAGTAGAACTTGGCTGAGGTCATATAGTTTTGGCTCTTAGAGGTTAAATTCAAACGGCTTCTTCAAAAGGAGCACATTTAACCAACTGTAGTTGCTGCATGCCCTGCGATAAAGGACATGTAGAAGTTTGTTGTGTGGGGCAGAACATACCTAATTTACAGGGGGGTTAAATGACAAGCCTTCTCTAAATTCCAGAAGGCTTTTTGAATTTGCATTCTTTTAAATAAACCAGTCTCTCTTAGAAGCAACCTTAAGTCTAATAAATAAATAAAACCAAACAGTTATTTCATATAGTGGCTTTCATTCCAGAAAGAAATGATCCAAGATAACACACGGCATAGCTTCTAGAAGGTAGCTGGGCGAAAAGCTATGTAGCGTGGTTTCTCGGTCCAGTATCCAGAAAGCCCACCATCCCCTGTGCTTGACCACAGTGTGCCCCTTTGGATATTTTCTCGTGAGTTTCACCTTGTTGACAAAAGCCTTTCCATTTCTTCCCCCCTCATCTGTGAATCCATTATTTCCTCGAGGATCCCTTGAGCTGGTAAAGACTACCCTCTTCCTTGATAAACTGCTTCCCAATTTTCTCTTAGCAGTTACAGAAACAGGATGAGATAGTCCTGTCGCCATCCCCCAGATCCCTCAAAAGAGCATTGAATACACTGTGCTGGGTCCATGCTCACTTGTTACCTTTTCCCAGAACTGAAGAGGGAATATTTTGGGAGAAATTGATTGCTTTTTCCCCCCTCTACTCCATTCACATGCAGGCAGTGATTCATAGCAAGAGCTTCGCCTTTCTGCTTGTTTTATTACCTCTTAAAAATTCGAATAAGTGCTCAAGAAAAGAAAACACAAGGTTGGGGGCTTTTTATTTATTCATTCTCACTGCCCAGAGCCAACCACTTAATCATTTCAGGGCTTTGATTTTTATGGCATTTCCATCCTAATGTGCATTTACCTTGCTTTCTTCATTAGAAATTTTACATAATATTGACTGGCTCTCCACTATGAAAGATAAGTAAAAAATAAGACCATGCTATTATTTTGACTAATTCTCTTTTTCCCATTGATCATTACTGATATTTTAAGCATTCTACTAATGGTTTGTATAGCATTAAAAGAAATTCTCCCTGTTTTTTTTTTTTTTTTTTTTTTTGCGCTACGAAGTTCAGCGAATGTGATCTCCTTACAAAAACGACTTTTATGCCCATACATTTTCTTTTTGCTTTCTTGCTTCCACTGGCTAGATTGTCAGTTACTCTTCTCTTGTCAAGACTGGCTGTTTTTACCGTTTATTCCTTATCTACAGTGTAGGCATTTGTGCTCTACCCTTTGCTCTCTACAGATCGGAATCATGGGTAGGCAAGGAGAAGTTCTTCATTTGTTTTTGCAGGTTTTTTTTTGTAACTTCTGGCGCTTGACAGCAGAAAGTTTGACGGGACAGCTGCTGGTAGCCCCCCTTAGTGTTATAGCTCTCTTTCAGGCCTCTGATAGTCAGATCCTTAATTCTATGTGTTACAGCACTGATGCAGACCTGGGGGAATAGGATTCCTTAGCCCTTCTTTGACAGCAGCGAGTATTGCAGTTTTCTCTGGGAAGACCTAGCCTATCAGGGTCCTCAGCCCTGGATAATGGGGAGTGTCAGAAAGCGGGGCGCCCCAGCACCTTGACTCTGAACGTTTGGTTACTTTCTGCAACGCCTGGTACCACGTTCTGCGGCTTTCCCTTCTCTGGCTCTTTGTAGCATCCTCTGCTTTCTAGACCTCAGCTCTTCGACTTCTCGCCACTCCTGCCTACCTCCCCTCATCCCTGCTCTAACTTAACTGTTCAGCTGCCTCTAGGTGTGACAGCCTCTGTCAGTGAGAGGCAGCTACTGCCATTTTTTTTAAAATATTGTTTCTGTTCTTTCTTTTAGCTTGACCTCTTTTGCAGCTGTCTATGTAGTTAGCCACTCTGACACTTACACAGCGTGCCCTGCCATCTGTTCAGCTTCACCTCGTCTGCAGCTTCCCAGCAGCCAGCCTGTCCACAGCGTCCTCATCTTGGCATACTGTCACTGCTGCCTGCTGCTAGTCGCCCCACTGCCACTTTGCTGGTTCTGCAGCTTCTTCCTTCAGCTTGGGAGGCACAGCTAGAAACAGGCAGAGCCAACTCCGGAGAAGCCTTTAATTGGACCTAATGTTCCAATACCGGGGGCGGGGACATAGAAAAGGGACTCCCAGCTTTTTGGCCAAGTGAGGAAGCAGCCTGCTTATGGAGCCAGAGAAGGGACTTTTGTACCAATCACGGGGACTCTCACATGCAAAATGAAGGTTTGTGTTTCCACCAATCACACTGTCCCTTTAGCACCAGCCACAGACGTCCCTCTGCTGTGCCACCTGGGGCAGGCAGTGTTTTACTTCTGACTGAGGTGGAAGTGGTTACAGGGTTGTCTAGCCTTCACTGAGGTGTGGCAACAAAAAAACGCAGAAAAAAATCTTTAAAATAGCCCTAATTGAAGGTGTGCCATAGGAGGTGGAATAATTAGCTGGAATCCTTGTATAGTTTTCTGAATGTGTCCCAGGAAGTATTTGTAATGGCAGTTGTTGGTACTCTATCTTGCTGCTTAGACTGAGAATCCTAGGTCAATCAGGAAGAGACCCACAGATGCCATTTAGGAAGTCAAGTTGCCCTGTATCCCAGTACTCTTGCTTATTTACAAGAAATGAACTTGAGAAACATCTTCAATAAAAACTTAAGGAACTTCCAAAAGCAACAAGCAATTTAAGGGAACTTTGTGATATTTTAGTAACAATATTTAATGCCTTCCAGAAAGTGGCAGTCCACCCTAACTGTTTCATTCTAACAATGCTGACTTCGGTGTTATAGTTTAGTTTAATATTAAGATTACATTTTATCATCTATACTACCAATGTCATGACTCTTAAATCACTCAAAATCATCAAGGTCAAATTAATTATTCTAATATAACCTCTAACTGATTAAAATCATGTAATTTTTGTCCATATCTACTTTAAATAAAGTTTCCAGCTTTAAAAATACAGCTTTCTTTCCTCCCTTTATTTCTTCCATCCCTTCTTTCTCTCTTTCTCTTTTTCCTTCCTTCCTTCCTTCCTTCCTTCCTTCCTTCCTTCCTTCCTTCCTTCCATTCTTCCTTCCTTGCTTCCTTCTTTCTTTCCTTTCTTCCTTCCTGTCTTTCTTTGTTTTCTTATTGATAATGGAATGTATTTTCACCATAATCTGAAGTTTTGTCTACTTAATTATAAATGTATTGAACATTCTTATTTTTATTTTTTTCATGTTGACTGTCCGCTTGCATTCAGCTAATGTAGAAATATATACAATAATTACAAGGAATAGAACATCATTGTTTACCAATTAAGGCAGAATTCCGTTATGAATCAGGAATGCCAATAGAGGCTCCCTAGGTTGAGACCAACATCCCTTTTTGCCCTCAGTGAGATGACATAGAGCTAAGCCAGCTACCGAGGCATAAATCTGGCCCCCTTTGTGTTCATCTGGAATGATTTAATAATTTTCTGACTCTCTTGTGCTCTGCTTTCTCCTTAATTTTTCTGGAATACCTCTTCAGCTTCCTTGGAAGGTAAAATGGAAATTTAATCTTGTAAGAATGAAAAGTCATTATCTCCCTTCTAATTGATAAGTGGCTGGAAGTGGGATTCTGGGCTCAAAAAAGTATTAGTTGAGCATTTTAAAGCATTGTTCCATTAACTTTTGATTTCTAGTGTGCTTATAAAGAATCTGCTTTCCGAATCTCTGTTCCTCAATAAATATGTGTTTGTGTCTGTCTGTCTATCTGTCTGTCTGCCTGTCTGCCTGTCTGCCTGCCTGCCTGCCTGGCCTATGTACCTGTTTTGCTTACCTTTTTGAATAATATTCTTTGCTTCCTTAGACTTGTTAAAGATAAGTAGTGGATTGGGCCCCTACGCCCTTTATTTTTCATTTGCAAATTATACTATGCTTGCATCATCTGCCCTTCCATTTCTTCCCTTTAATCCCTCTTACCCATCCTTGCTGTACTCAAATTTGTGGCTTGTTTCATTAGTTGTTGTTAAATGCATAAGTGAAACCTGATCAATCCCTATAATGTTACTTGTCTGTGAGTTTGCAGGGCTGACTATTTAGTATTGGATAACCAATCCCCAGGGAAGGCTGTTTCCCTCACTCTCAGCATTCCTTAGCTGTCTGTAGTTCTTTGGGTGGGACCGACGCATCGTGGTCTTTCCCCTGTCTTCCAGCATGTCTGTTGTTGTTATCCTTGTTCAGCTCATGTTTATTCAGACATGTTGGTGAGGCTTCATGGGTGTAGCTCCTCATATCACTAGGAGACACAGTCTCTCTGTGATCTTTAGGCTCTTACAATCTTTCCATCACCTCTTCTACGATGTTTCCTTTCACTTGTTAAGATGAATAATGTCTTGAACCCAAAAAACATAATTAGTCTATAAGACCTTTCAAATTAAAGATTAGTTTCATTTTTATACGTAAAATTTTTTTAAAAAATTTATGATCATTTCTTATTCTACATATTCTACTTTTGTCCTCTGAAAGTCTGTTGTAGTTACTCTGAATGTCCCAGGTCTGATCTCTGCATTACCACCTCACTTCTCCCTCTCTCTCTCTCTCTCTCTCTCTCTCTCTCTCTCTTTCTCTCTCTCTCTCTGTAGAGGTATGTGTTGTTGTTCTTTTACTCTGTGGGTCCATCAATTACAATTTTTATCCCATTCTCTGCTTCCTGAATTATTTCTGTTTCCTTAAAGGTCAGTTTTCTTTGGGTTGTCTTGAATTCTCTATGAATTTTTCCTTAATATCTCCTGATTTTTTTGGTTGCTCATTCTTAAATAAGAAAGAAGATTTGGGAAGTTATCATCACTTCCTTTGGCTATTTGATGAGTATAATGTCCTGTATATTTCTAAAAGAGTCTCATTTGAGCTCTCTATTATTGGTCAGGTATTTTCAACTGATAGCCTTCTGTTTAGGCTGACTTGATAAAGAATCAAGACTAATGGCTGCAAACCTCAGGACCATAAATGCCAACATAAGAAGGAATTTGCACTTTAGCGTTAGCACTCAGAATATTAGGATATCCCTAGATGGTTTATCTAATTAAAACGTAGTCATCTTATTTTATTTATTTAGTATATTATTTTAAAAATGGGAGTAGGGACTGATGCCAGACTGCCCATCCTGCTGTGTAGTCCAGTCCAGTTTTTCTTATGAAATCTTTACTTTCTCCCCACTCTCAAGTCCCAATTCTTCCCTGTGCTCTCATGGGATTCTTTAACCCCGAGGCTGGACCCATTGTACTTCCAACATTCTCACCTCCTCAACCCCCTTGAACTGTTGTCTCCCTGTCCTTCCCTTATCTCTTTTAATTTCCTTATATTGTCTTCCTTAATGGTGCTGAAATCCTGCACCTTTGTTGTTATGTGCACCATGTTTTGCAGTTCTACACAACTGGTACACACATAAAATATTACTGATCTAGGAATGTGGCACAGTGATAGAGTATCTTCTTTCTAACATAAATGGTAAATGAGTAGAACACCATTGGTTTACATTCCCCAATTGAACTTAGAGTTGAATGGCTAGTCTCAGCCTGGCTTCTTGTCTCATGAGCCCATTTGGTGCCTTTGATCATTATATTGAATGAAGATAAAAATAAAATAAAATACATATGCATATATTTATATTTGCACACATGTACACTTAATATACCCGTACATGAATGACTTTCTCAAACAAAAGAAAAATGCACACATTTGTTCTTTCTATCCTCCATATATCTTGATAGCTTTGATCAAGAATTTTCAAGGCAAGGATTTTAGACTTTGAGAGTTGTGCAGTTTTCAGGTTGTTAATATAAGAACTATGTGGTAATTGAGCCAATCTGAAATTAAATAGATGCTTTTCCCTATTTTCCTCAGCTACACATCAGTTTTAACTTCTGTGTCTGTTCAGAGAATGTGTAAAACTGTATTTTGCATAAAATGTGATCTGTACATTCTGTGTATGCTCCATTCACAATATAAGAAACTTACAAATCAGGTTAAGGTACTAATCACACTCTGTGGTTGGCTGACATTTTTTTTTTCCTAGTGAAAACCTCACAATTAAAGAAATAGTGAATTGATTAACATTTTGATAAAAGTTACCATACTGTAGACAGGTAATGGTGTGCATATCAATACAGCTTTTAAAGTACATGTTGAAAACACTGGAAGATTTGAGTTAGCATGAGACATGTCAGAGAAAACATGTCTGGTTAAAACATTAATTGAATCAGACACATGTTATTCTGGCATAAATTGGAAATGACCATTCGTCAACACAGAAAGGTTGCCTATATGTCTTTTACAAAAACAGTAAAAGGAGTTTGACTTATTTCCCGTTGTAGACTATTTGTTTGTTTTTCCTGTTTTTTAATGTGGTAAAAAAAATTCCAGAAACTCTCTTGGTTTATTCAACAGAAAACAACCTCAGTTGCCAAGGAAACAGCAGCCAAAACTGTTTCAAACGTCTTCTCCTTGCCAACCCTCGCCTGTCTATTCTAGCTTCCTTCTTGAGAGTCATCATCCTCAGACTTCATGCCAGCTGATTCCAATTAATGTCCCGGAGCCTGTAAACAGGTGTATTTTTGTTATCAAGATGGCTAATAAATAAATATATCAACATTTGCTTTCCATGATAGCCCCAACCCCGTTTGGAAATGATGTCCTCACCCACTTTCTGGTGAAAAGCACCATGTTTATGTAATGTGTCTGAACTAGTATCTCCTGAGGCTGCACTAGGGCCTACGCAGCCATAGGTTGGCACCTTTTTCTAGATAATCTGGGTTTTGGTTTCATTCCTTGGTATTCTGCCTCAGGATGAGGCCCTAACCCTAGCTCAGTATCTGGTGTCAATTTGCAATTGGTTCCGGCTGGCTTCAGATAGCACAGCTTCCTGCTACCTCCTCTATCCTCCAGATCCACTTCCCTCCATTTTGCTTCAGAAAAGAGTAGGTCTCCAAGAGGCAGCACAAACACAACAAAACAAGATACAATGAGGCAGGGCAAAATCCATATCAAGGGTGGACAAGGCAACCCAATAGGAGGAAACGAATCCCAAGATCAGGCAAAAGAGTCAGTGACAGACCCAGTCCCACTGTTTGCGGTCCAACAGAAACACCAAGCTAACAGCCATAGCATCTAAGCAGAGGACCTAGTGCAGACCCACAGTAGGCTGTGCTTGCTGCTTCAGTCCTGTGGACCATATGAGCCCTGCTTATTTGATTCAGTGGGCCATGTTCTCCTGGTGTTCTCACCCCCTCTGACTTCCACAATCTTTTCTCCTCTCTTCTATGGGGTTCCCTGAGCTCCTAGGGGAGGACTCTAGAGACATCCAATTTAGATTCTCTCTCTGTGCATAGTGTCTGGCTGTGGGTCACTGCACCTGCTCCTATCTGCTGTAGGAGCAAGACTCTCTGATGGTGACTGGGTAAGGAACTGATGAGTATAGCAGAACATCATTAGGAATTATTTCATTGACTATTTTCCTAGTCATGCTTGGTTCTAACCTAGGTCTCTGGGCTATCCAGTCTCTGGTTCTTGGCCATCCAGGCAGTGTAAGGCACGGACTCCCTCTCCTGGTGTCGGCCTCAAGTTAAACAAGATATTGGTTGGCCACTTCCACAAGTTCTAGACCACCATTGCCCCACTACCATCTTGCAGGTAGGAAAGACTATAGGTCAAGGGTTTTGTGGCTAGTTTTATGTCCAGGTTTCACTTTTAGTATCCTGCAGTTTAAATATATATATATATATATATATATATATATATATATATATGAACTGAGTGACTAATAGGATCAACTGTAAGATGGTAGATGACCACAGTTACGGGTGCCAGTTTCTCAGAAATTGTATTTTACATATTCTGCATTTTGTTTGATGAATATAGTAGACCTGTACACAAAAGGACGAATAAGAAATGGAAAGAAAAACTCCTACTCTAATGAGATTTCACTCAATAATTCTGGATGGCTCATTGGCCCTTCCTTTGGCTTAGAATGGAGACTAGGAGTAGCGGAAGACTCTTCATGAAATGTAATTTTAACTGGGTTAGTATAATTGCTACACACATATAAAAATATTTTCACAAAGATTACATTTTTGTGGGCTATTTGGGAAGTTCTGACTTTTCAAAAAAATTAGTTTATACTACGTGACCATGTAGGAAAACACATCCAGGCATGATTCTTCATAACTATCTAGTATAATACCAAGAAGAGCAGCTTAATAAGACAGTGGCTTCCTGAGGATTTTGCTTCATAATCTGAGAACACAAGAAAGTCCAGCATCAACTCAGTCTTGAGAGGAGCCTTTTACTCTGTCTGCTGCATCCAGACTTTTAATTTTCTCTGTCACAAGTCTGGGATCCTGTAATTGTTGATTATGTATCACCACAAAAACAAACAGCTGAATGCATCTCTTACAAAAGCAAGACCTTAGGCTCCACTGAAAATTGTTGTTTGTATTCATGCTAACCTTCTGTCTTTCAAAGGTTCGTGATCACAGGGACAGAGAGATAAAAGGTGGGTGGAAAAATGATGGGCTATAACAGATGAGAGGGTGGAATTTTATGGTACGAATAAGGCATGTTTTTAATGTAGAATGCAGCATCTTTGCATCCAATCAGAAATTCTAATTGTGGCGCTTCATTTTCGGTTAATCCTCTGACTCTGAAGCTTTTTAAAAAATGGCAGCAGTCACACTGGCAGCACAGAAGCTGGTCAGATGCTGTCCAGCGCAATGGATGCATTGTTTTCAACCTTGAAACTGTGATTGTCGTAGAAATCTTGTCTCTTGCATGGAGCCCACAGGTCTCTAATCAATAGCCGACAAATACTGCTCACGATGGTGGGCACTCCTGGCTGAGGAATACTGCTCACGATCGTGGGCACTCCCAGTCATTCCTCCCTGTGATCCCAAATGAGAAAGGAGTCTTCAGTTGTTGCTTTTGCCTTTGTTCTCTTTTCTATCTGGATGTGTGGCTCCTCGCCCTACCCTATGGAATTAGCGATAGAATTAAAAATAAAGAATAAATGTCAGCCTTCCCTCTGCAAAGAAGGAAGCACATCAAAGGGGCTCTGAAGCAGCTGTGGGGGACCTGCAGTCACTTTGTCATTTATGAAGGTGTTTGCTGCAAATTCCCTTAAGCAGGTGCATAAGGTTGAGAGAGCTATTTATATTTTAGCTCCCATATCTAAATTCATCTAGAAGCCACCTCCAAACACTTAATTCCTTAATTATCCAGATGCCATGGGAAAATGACGAACCCTCAGTGGTAGAGAAGTGGTTGAAGGTGTAAGGGGGGGGGGGTCATCTAATTCAGTGTGGTAATTTTCATGTCCTCACTAAATGATTAAACCTGGGGGCCTCATTTGTATTTTGCAGCCACAACCCTCTGCTTGGCAGCATGTCTGACAAGCAACTCACTTCACTGCTGATTCCAGTGGTGAGATCTCCTAGTGATCCCCAAGCCTTCTGCTGAGAAAACTGGAGCCATTCAAGGAAAATTTAGTAGCCGGAAGCTGACACTATCGTGTCACAAGCAGCAATTAATGAATAGCACGGAGGACCTAAGGCTCCCCAGTCGTTGCGTATCTGTAATTTATCCCTGGTTTTCAAAACATTTTACAGAGGTATTGTATGAATATTTGTAGTGGCTCTATCTTTAGGAAAGCAAATCGGGTTATTCGATAAACACGGGGAAGTAAAAAGACAAAGGAGTTGAAACTCACCTCTTTAGAACACGTCAGCAAAAGATGCCCCTTTGCCTGTATGCTAGCATTTGTCTGCTAATAGAGGGCTCCTTTGCATAGGGAAACTTAGAAATAATTATTGTTCCTCATTGCTGCACTTTGTTGTGATGTTACTTCAGTTCCAACGACTTTTTTTTATTTTAATTTTTTTAATTCTAGAATTTATCTCTTTTTTTGGTTTATTTTTTATATTTAAAAATTTCCATCTCCTCCCCTCTTCCTCCCCCTTCCCTCTCCTCCCCTCCACCCATACCCCCCCTCCCTCCCTCTTCAGGCCAAGGAGCCATCGGGGTTCCCTAATCTATGTTAAGACCAAGGTCCTCCCAACTCCCCCCAGGTCCAGGAAGGTGATCAACCAAGCTGAGAAGGCTCCCACAGAGCCTGTCCATGCAGAAGAGTCAAAGCTCAGCGCCTTTGTCCTTGGCTTCTCAGTCAGCCTCCACGGTCGGCCACATTCAGAGAGTCTGGTTTAGTCTCATGTTCCATCAGTTCCAATCCAACTGGAGTTGGTGATCTCCCGTTAGTTCTGTCCCACTGTCTCCATGGGTGAACGCGCCCCTCACGGTCCTGACTTTCTCATGTTCTCTCTCCTTCTGCTCCTCATCGGGACCTTGGGAGCTCAGTCCGGTGCTCCAATGTGGGGCTCAGTCATTTTCTTCATCTATCGTCAGGTGGAGGTTCTATGGTGATATGCAAGAAATTCATCAGTATGGCTATAGGAACTGGCCTTTTCAGGCTCCATCTCCTCAGCTGCCCAAGGAACTAGCTGGGGGCGTCTCCCTGGAAACCTGGGAACCCCTCTAGGGTCAAGTCTCTTGACAACCCTCAGATTGGCTAAAATCCAAAACACCAATAATAACCTTTGCTGGAGAGGTTGTGGGATAAGGGGTACACTCATCCATTGCTGGTGGGAATGCACACTTGTGCAACCACTTTGGAAAGCAGTGTGGCGGTTTCTCAGGAAATTCGGGATCAACCTACCCCAGGACCCAGCAATTCCACTATTGGGAATCTACCCAAGAGATGACCAATCATACTACAAAAGCATTTGCTCACCTATGTTCATAGCAGCATTATTTGTAATAGCCAGATCCTGGAAACAACCTAGATGCCCTTCAGTGGGAGAATGGATGAAGAAACTGTGGAATATATACATGTTAGAATACTACTCAGCGGTAAAAAACAATGACATCTTGAATTTTGCATGCAAATGGATGGAAATAGAAAACACTATTCTGAGTGAGGTAGCCCAGACCCAAAAAGATGAACATGGGATGTCCTCACTCATAATCGGTTTCTAGCCATAATTAAAGGACATCGAGCCTATAATTTGGGATCCTTGAGAAGATAATAAGAAGGTGAACCCCCCAAAAAAGATATAGTAATCCTCCTGGATATTGGAAGTAGACACGATAGCCAGGCAAATTGGGAACTTGAGGGTGGGACGAGATGGGGCCAAGGGAAGATGGGGAGAGAAAAGCGTGAAGGGGAGAATGGGGGGAGCTCGGAGGAATGGGATGCTTGGGATACAGGAAGGGTGGATATGGGAGCAGGGAACAAACGACTTTTTAAAGAGAGTACAAATCTCATTTTTTTTTGTAAATTGGTGAAATGTCTTACTACTACTTCTGAGATCATCAGCAATTTGAAACATGCAAATAACATGAAATACAGCATTCATTGTCTAGTACATGGGTTAATATACATTTACAAATTTAAAATAATATACAGAGCCTTGTTGTATTTGGCTTTCTGAGTGATTGTAAAGACCTCTTTCTTTTGGACTTTTATAATACCAATAATGTGAAGAATTCAAAGGAACCACAGAGCTATCCATAAACAGAAAATAAGTTGTACTAATTGTGAAGCCAAAACCTTCAACAGTTATAAACAGTCACTATGTGGTTTTACATTCAATATATCAGTAAGTTATTCATGACACCTTTTGAAATATTTTCTTTTTCTCTCTCCCTCTAAATAAATTAGAGATTGTTTACTAAAAAGATAGCCTAAAATATGATCTTAGTGCTAGAAAGATGACTTAGCAGTTAAGAGCACTGGCTCTTCTTTCAGAGGATCCAGATTTGAGTCCCAGCATTCCCATGGCAGCTCACAACCATATTCAAGTTTGGGGGGATCTGATACCTTTTTTTCTGGATTCCATAGGCAAAATACCCAAATACTTAAAATATTTTTTGTAAATTATTCAACGGTGTGTCTCTTTTCAGTTCATTACTACTTTGTTAATCAGATGCTGCCCAGACCATAAAAGTCACAGTGCCCTTGGGAAACTAAGGTCATGTTCTTTGGAAGGTTGGCACCTCCAAGACTTTCTGTTGCTTGTCATTGTTTTCAGAAATGTAGTAACTCTCATTCTCACTTGGAGCAATGGTGGTAAGACAAAATGGTATAGATGGATCTTAGGATACACCTCCAAGACACTGGGTGTGAAGCTGGGGAATCTTACCTTGCCTGCCTAGCTGGAGAGGAGCATAGGCCCGTCTGGATACATTAACCAAATACTCTGCTAGAGTCATAGCTGCACCAGTAGTTGATCTCTGAAACCCACAACACTAAGTTGTAAAAATGAAGACAACAGGAACAGCACTTTTGTCTTAGCTTATGGCAATGAGGGGATACATGGCTTAAGGGTATATAACCTTTGCTACCAGTCAGGCACTGTGAAGATCTTAAATGGCAGCTCTTTCACACGGGAGAATCTTAAGCATGAGAAAACATTCATACTTAGGAACATGATTCTTAGGAAGATCACCCTGACAATAACACAGAGGAGAGAATAGAAAAAGTTGGACGGAAGAAAAACCAAGTAATAAATGCTGCTGTAATTATTCAGTCAGTTGTTTTTGAGAAACTGCAGAAACAGTGTACAGACAAATAGACATGCTATAAAAAGCAAAAGATCAGTTGAGGTTGGATCATAGATATGCCTGTGAGGGAAAAGATTAAACAAGAAATTAGAAGAATGTTGACACAAATTGACAAACAAAGTCAAATTAAAAGAAGTAGGTCTTGCAAATTTCATAGACACAGCCCCCAGGAGGCTTTCTAGAAGGGCTATTAAGAAACAAAGACCTGAGGGCCATTGACAGACTTTCTTTTAGAGTTGTATACTTGGGAGGGACATTCAATAAAATATCGAATGTATAACATGAATACTTGAAATTGTATGGGGATTAAAGAAAAAGTCCCAAATTACAGCATGGAAATATGTCAATGTTTGTGGTAGACCAAGAAGAAAATTAGGAGATGGCAGCGATCTTAAGAGTCAAGGAAAGCATTTCAAGAGGGCAAGATGAAGGGGCTTCAAAGATGTCATATTCCGAGCAAAGGTGAAATAAGATGAAGCCAAGGAATTTGCTATGAAATCTTCATTCTCAGCAACTTAAGGTTTCTTTGCCAGGAACTTAAGAATAAGTTGGTGATAGGCAGGAAACTAGTGTGAAACTGAGAAACTGAATAGACATAAAGAAAGCCTTATTTTCTCAGAGTGTCTAATTAGTTTCTTGCATTGGAAGGTTAAATATTCAATCGTATTGGATTAATTGTTTTAATTGAAGTCTTATTTGAATCGAGCTTCAATGATTTTCTTTGTCCTAGCTTCCCGCCTCTCTAATTTCGCAAGCGACTTCATGTACAAAAGTTAAGATGAGGCTTATATGAATACATAGAGACTTGCTTTTATTAATAAAGGGTCAGTTTGTTTCTTCCGCTGTCCTCAATGACAATTTCAAAAATATCAAATTCCTCCTAACAACTCTCCCACGTCTTCATTGTCATCCCTCTATTCCGTAAGAAAACACAAACCACCAGAAGTGATCATTTTTCCAGCTTTGGATCTGTGATCTAGATATGCAGTATTTCCCGTGTTCTTTTACATTGGATGAGGCCAATCTCTTTGTCTAGTGTTGTTGGCTTTATCGCCTATCTCTTTCATAGAACTCTGTACTGTCACCCCTCTCCTCATTTTTATTATTCTGTGTTTTACTTGACTTCTTATATCAGTAATCAAGTAGGTGCAACCCTCTGCCAGGCTTTTGGAGGCCCATTTTTGACATACAACCTTCTCCCTGCCTTTTGCAAGTTCCTATATGTTGACTGTTCTATTTCATATGCCTTTTCCCTTTAAGCTTCTCTCAACTTTTCAGCCTCAGTTAGCTATCACCTCTATAGAATAACTTCCCTCAAGGGGCTCTTTCTTTCATTATGTATGCCACACTTTGGATTATAGTCTGTATTTCTTAAGTAAAATTCCTCAGTGAAGAGATGATATAATTATAATTATAATAAGATAATTTTTATTTTTCTTTCACATTTTCATTATATATTAATATGTATACTTACACATACATATAGATTCATAGAGAGAGAGAGAGAGAGAGAGAGAGAGAGAGAGACAGAGAGGTAGAGAGGTAGAGAGGTAGAGAGGTAGGTAGGTAGATAGATAGATAGATAGATAGATAGATAGATAGATAGATAGATAGATAGATATGGTGTGTTATGTATAATGTTTAATGTATCCCAACTTCTCCTGTATTTTTTTTCTTCCCAACATATTCTTTTCCTATTTTTCATGTCTTCAAAAGAATCCACTTACTTAAACTGCTTACACATGCTTGAATGTGGTATAATTTGCTGGGTCATGAGTAACTTACTTGTTATATCCCTGAAAAGGAAGAAGGATTCTCCCTCTAACAGCAGCTGCTAATGTAGAAGGCTCCTCAGTCAGGGATGAGACTTCATATCCTCATCCCACACGCCTGCTGAAATTTCGGGAGGCTCGCTCTCATGCAGGTCTCATGCAGGTTTTCTTAGCTACTTTGAGTGCAACAGCCATATCATGTACAGAAAGCAGCATTTTGCAGTACTGTCTATATCCTTTCGTTCTTGAGTTCTTTTTGTCCCTTTCCTTGATGTTCATTGAGCCCTGTTGATGAGGGAGGGGAAGGAATACAGATGTTCCGTTTAGTGCTGAACACTAAATAGTCATTTATTCCCAGCACTTTGAGCTGTTATGAGTCTCTGCATTGACCATTGTCCAATGCAAATATGTTTCCCTAAGACAGAGAGCACCACTGAGCTATAACTATAAATATAAATATTTAGAAGACAGCTTGACAGCGTGCCCACTTGACAAAGCAATAGCAGTAAGCTCCCCCTAAAACATATGACCTTGCCAGGAAGTGACTTTGGACTAGGTTTACACTGCCAGAAATTAATTCCTTCCTGTAGAATAGACCTCAAGTACAATCAGAAAGTGGTTGGGTGTCCACATAACATTCATTTCACTGTTGGACCGATGGGCACATCTTGCCTAGAAGGTCAATATTGTGGCATGCAGGGTCTATTACAGAATAAGACAGTGGTGAATTTTTTTCACCTTCCACTACTATGGAAAGTAGCAGGGAAGACGTTTTTCTATATCCAGTAACCAAAGAATATGGTATCTTCAACAAGTAATACTGGTCTTACCATTTAATTATGGTGGGTAACCAAGAACATGATATACCCTGCATTTTTCCAGGAGGGAAGCTTATGGTACCTTTATAACCAACATTCATAAAGGGATTGTTCATGTCGAGCACTGTGACTTTTATTTAATAACCCATGAGAGCTTTGGGGAGTCACATTACCCACCCATGCAGGATATTTCCATTCTAGTCCTTTGTGTGTGTGTGTGTGTGTGTGTGTGTGTGTGTGTGTGTGTTTACAAAGTAGTAGGTTTTCTTTAAGACTTTTCAGACATTGTCAGTTTTTTTTCTCAACACAGTATTTTTCTATTGATTCTTTGGGAATTTCATATCATGCACTTCGGTCCTACTTATTTCCCAGTCCATCCATGTCTGCATCACCCCCAAAGAAAGTTTTTAAAAAGTAACAGCAACAACAACAACTACTACTACTACTTCATCAACCCCTCTGGGCAATGATCTGCTGTTCTATCAACCACAGCCTTGTCTTAGCTGCAGCATTAATACAGGACTCTCACTGAGATTCTGCTCAGAAATTCTGCTGTTGCCCAGAGTCACGGAGATCCTGCTTCTATGGTTCCACATGACTGGCCCCTACATGAGCTCTAAAAGCTTATAGGTAAACAGTAGATGTTGGGGTGGGCCAATTCAAAACCCTGGATCTGAGCCTGGGTGGTTATTGAATTAGTCAGCATGGGTCCCTATGCAGCCGGACTGCAGCCTGGCCAGGGGCTGGGCCAGTTCTCCAGAGTCTATGACACTGTCAGTTTTGATTAACGCTTTGCCTTGTCTTCTCTTCTCCCTCTTTCCCAGCCCTAGCCCTGCTTAAACCTTCCCACCCTCAACAATATTGCCCACTCCACTTTCATATCACATGTGTTCTATTATCCCATTTCCTGCTTAAGGTCTCTTTCCTTTCTCTTACTAATTCCTGTGTGATGAGTGCTATACACAGTGGCAGAGACTAACTTCTTAAAAAGGTTTTGTTGAATGTTCATTGCACAATCTTATTAGTAGATAGGTTCTCTGGCTCATATATTATGATGTAATTTGCCTAAAATAGATTTATATTCAATTGATTTTTACATTGAGTTTCATACATTGATTTAACCATAAAGCAAAGAATAATTTTACATGAAATCACATCCTCATGGAAAACAATTATAATTGCAAATATGTCTCTACTGAAAAAGTGTTGACCTCAACATTTGGTAAACTAATCCTTAGCATTTGTGTATCTAATTCAGTGAGCGTTGTCTCTTTGCCATATGTGTTTGACTCTTCATTTTCTGCATTCAACCCTCTGATACCATTAGTTATTCATTCAGTCAGACATATAATGTTTAAGCAAATGTATAGAGAAATGTTTCTCAAATGGAGTTTATCTATGATTTTCTAGTTTACTCACCTATGGCTCAAGTATCCTAAAGACCCACCTTAGCATCCAGCTGCATGGCTGAGCAGTCTTGCTAGCAGATTCAAATGAAGGCAGTAAAGAAAATATATGCTGGTAGCAATAGCCTTGAATTGCTGATGGAGATAACTTGGGCATGACCCTAATGCAGCCACTGGCTTGCCGTATGACTTTGATTCATACTAGTTGAGTGTTGTAAAAGGTATTGCTAAGACAGGCCCAAACAGTACACAGCAACAGATTATTAATCTACATGGACACAAACAAAATAGCCCTAAAGTGACATAAAAATCTGCTTTTATATTTGAGAAAAATTTCAATTATGTGCCTCATCTGCTAAATTGCTCATGAATATGCATAGACTGGATGAAGGAGACCAGATGGATCAATCAGTAAATTAGATTGTTTATTGATTGCACTGGAAATCATATTTTAAAATCTTTCAGAGGTACACACATTCATGTATTCAAGGGCATCCTTTCACAGAGTAAGAAGCTGAATTATTCAAGAAATAGTGCTGACTTAGTCAATTGTGTGAGTTAGAGTAGAAATATAAAATATTTTTTATTATTGTCTACCACAAGTTGTGCTGCAAATGTACAAAGATAGTGATGCCAAATATATAAATTATATTAAAAGAAAAATATCTATGAATATTTATATTTAGCGAAATAAGAATAAATTTTCTAAATTCTATCTAAAACTAAAGTTAGAAGCCAAAAGGAAAGTACTTATAGACATAACTGTATTAAAATTTGAACTTAGTTAGCTCAGAGACATCCATAAGCATATAGATGACAAGCTAGAGACATTTAATAATTTGTATAAGTTAATGATTTTACTCAAAATAACTCCTTTGAAATAATGATATATATATATAATATTTTTAAAATAATGGTAAAATACCACAAGACATTTGAAAATGAAAATAAAAGGCAATGGATCAACAATCATGAATAGCTGATCTATATTAGTTAACTCTTAAATGTGTAGATGAATCATGCTTCCTGTTGACAAGTGTATGAAGAAACAGTTATTCACAGCTTCTGTTGGTGGGAGTAGAAAGGTGACCTTTCTAACAGACACTTTAGAACTATTCTGAAATATTAACAGTTCTGGAAATGTGTATATCCATCAATGTGTAGACCCATCAATCCAGCAAGCCCTTTAGGAATTACCCTCAAGAAACAATCAGAAATGTTACCACAGGTGCTTCTTGAAAGGATATGATTATCTGTTATTTGCTGGTAGTTGGGAAAAATGAAATTTGGCTACCTAAACATTTTTGTCAGGATAGGTTGAAGAAATGAAGTAACTTCCATAATCTTTCTAAAAAAGTAATTTGGCATTGTACATCAAGAATTACATTAAAAATAAAATAATTACATTTTAAATATATTTATGTCCTTCTGCATGTTGATTCATTTTCTAGGACTTTCTCCCAAGGAGGTAATTGGGAATACATATAAAACTAATTCATATAGATATTTTCTAAACTCTTAGAACAATTTGTAATCCATTGTTCGATTATGAGCATTTGGTGAGCAAATGGTACAGCCTTAAATATAAGAATATGTAATCACCTATATGTGATACTTATAGTGGTTTTTAATATCTTGGAAATATGCATGTGTTGAGCATCAGAGTAAGCAGGAAAGATGGTAGGATGGTATTCCTGTAACCAAACTAGCACACAGTTATTACCTCAATGGCTCCTCTAAGCCCCAGCTTCACAAGCTACAACAATAGTACATAATTATTTATTCCATACAAGGATGTTGCAATGTAAGAATTACATAAGATCATTAATTATTCCACAGACACATATTCAATAAGAATTAACTAGTACCTTTATGGGGTATATCAGTCCACAATGGGTTGTTATAACTGTTTAAAAACACAATGCAAATAATATACAAGAAAACTAAGAGTAGCTGTCATGGATCAGTGCAATAATCAGTGACTAGGGTGCTTGCATACATTGTCCAGATTTTCCTTCTTCCATGTTTAAAGTATGTAGACTTGGCTTGAGTTTTGCTTTGCTTCCGAGTGGAACAGAGACAAGGGATTTCAAGAAGAAAGAGTCAATGCAACAGGCAGCAGTCGCTGCCAGCACCTGGGCTACCAGGCCAGAGCCTCCATCATCAGCACCATCTGCCACACAACAGTGATTACAGTCCTGGCTAGGGGATGGGTCTGATGGCCAGAGCAGTGGTTCTGCAGTTGTGCTTGGTATCAGGACCAAGACCAGAGCTGAGGTTAGCAGGAATGCCACGGGCACACCTCCAGAGATTTCCGTATGATGAGACTCAAGTGGAATCCAAGAGCTTCAATAATTTATAACACCTCCACCTGTGAGTCTAACTCATACCAAAATTTGAAAGCCCACCCCCACCCCAGCTACAGTATGGTATTGATACAGCCAAGGTGCCATGTTGCATCCCCAAGGGACTTCCACAGTGAGCATGTTTGCGTGCCTGCCTGCTGCAGGCCTGTTTACTGTCATATGTTTTGCCTTGCCAGACCCAGGTTAGAGCCTGAATGGGAAGGCAATTATCCTCCCCATCTCCATTTCTTTCTCCCCTCTACTAAATCATCAACTCGAAAAGTAAGGGATTCTGTCAGTGAATCCGTAACAGTGTCTTTGCCAGGCCATAGGGAGACATGGCTTGCAAGCAGATGATCTTCTTTGTGTGGTGGGATTGATGTTTGAGAGAGCAGAGTAGTTTTGATTTGTAGATATATTGGTATTGGGGAGAGTCTGCAGACACTGTGTTTGCACATAACCGTCCTCAGCATTTCCTTTATGTTGGTTCCATCTATTTATACATTATGTATAACATTGCCTTAAATCTATTGTATGTTTTCGATTCTGAATTCGTCTGCAGTCCAGAATGTCCCAACACAGAAGATCAATTGACCAGATAAAAGTAGAAAGTCTTTCTGCCCAAAGTAATCATCCTAAGAGCACCCAGGATGCAATCTTTGCAACATTCATACGACTGATTTTCACCGGCCCTTCTGCAAATTCCATTCATGTTTGCTTTTGAAAATACTTTTTAATTAAAAATCATCCCCAGGATTTTACACTGTGTTCAGTTCTCAGCGTCGGAAAGTGGTTGTATAATTGCACTAGGGTTGGGATGTGTGGGAACCATTGCTTGTGTTCTTGCTTTGTAAATTTGAGCCCAGTGGAGTGAGTTACATCTCTGACTTTCCTACAGATCTTCACTTCCACTTTGCATTTGTGGTGTTAGCAGAAAGTGAATGGGACTTCGGCATCTCCCAGATTTGGCCCCAGATCCATATTTCATTACAGCTGCAGAAGCTATAGAAATATTGTTTCTCTGTTTTTAAAATAAAAATGATCATGTGGAATTTATAGATTTGCAAATGGGTGGCTTATGTATACAATGCATGATTAAGTCAGGGTTGTCATTTGAGTTACTGCTGCAAATGCAAGCAGAATAAATACACATCTACAAAGCATACAGATGACACAGCTGGAAACGTTAGCTCATGTTGGATGTGGAGAATCAAGATGGCCTGTGATGCAGCTTCTCAGGAGGTTAAGAAAGAAGGAACTCAAGTTCAAGGCCCGTTTCGGCTACAGAGCTAGTGTGAGGCCATCTTGAGCCACTTAGTTTGACCCTGTTTCAAATTACAACGCAAAAGACATGCTGAGGGGGGGGGAGCATACTGTAAAGTTCCTGCATAACATATGGAAGGCCCTGGGTTCCATCCCCATAACTGTATAAATGAACACAGAAAAGACTCCTAATTTTCAAAAACTGTAACATTGAACAAATATTCAATTGAGGCTCCAGAAGTGGGTGTCCAGTTGCTGGTTTTGTAGATATTCTTCTAACATCTTTCTTTCACTGGAATGCACTATGCATTGTTCTTCATTGACTATTGGAGCTTTCTAGTCCCTTCATCCACTCTTCATTTGCCTCTCACTTCTTTTGGCCTGCTCATCTCTGTCTCTTTCATCTATATTGCCCTTCAAGTGGTGGTGTTATTCATGCATCTATCTGATCTTTCTTGGGTTTGACTATGAATTCGCTGATAAACATGAGCATCATATAGCACATTAGTATATCCCAATTTTATCCCAATATTCCCAAAGAGAAGTCATAGAGTTTTCCTAAAATTTCAGCTATCCCTGTTGATATTGCATCGCCATTTACTCTTATGCATAAACCAGACATCTGTATTCCTGAAATCTGTTGATCTGCACTTCTCACGCATTAAGTCAACCAAGTGCTAGGATTTAGTTATTTCTCATGGTATGACATGCCTGTTTCTTTCTTATCACCTGCCTCTTCTGTTCTTTTCATAATCTCCCCATGGGTCTCCATAGTCGTTCCTCTCAGCCCTGTGTCTGTGCTAAACTTTCTCAATATTGCTATCACAGGAGAGTAGAGCAAGAGTTAAAACAAGATATACTCATGTATAAGTACATTTTTTATCTCTTACAGTCCAGCTACTGAACTCCTCCTAGATTACTGTAAAATGCAAATAGCACTTATGCATGTCACATTGTTAGAAACGTTCAATTTGAGAATGTATGTGCTAGAAAGGATTCTATTAAATTATTTAATAATTCTATTAAATTATCTGTTATTATTACTTTCTATAAAACATTTCTATAAAACAGTGTTTAGCACAGCAGACCTCTCACAGGTCTATTTGCATTTGTCTGTCAACGTTGCCCCTCCTATGCTCTTTGTTCTGGAGTAGTCTATTTCTAAACTTTTTACTTTATCCGTATATTCTCAGGGCTTTGACACCTCTCTGGCCTTATCTAGATTTTCCTCTTTTTGAAAACATGTTCTTTCCTGACAGACGTAGCCTTTTCCTGAAGAATTAATGTGTCACCTAAGTTAGAGAAACGTTCCTTGGCATTACCTAGGTGCCCCTCCATCCCAGTTTGCCCCGAATACCTCACAGCCACTCCCTTTCTCTAAGTGCTCGGAATAAGCACTTTTACTTTCAGAAGACTGAATTTTATGCTTCACAGTTTTCTCACTTGTTCCTAGGCCAAGTGGGGAGTTCTCTATCATCTGTATCTATAATTTTTCCATCCCCATCTGCTGTATAGCTCATAATTTTTTGTTTTTTTTTTTTGTTGTTGTTGTTGTTGTTTTCGAGACAGGGTTTCCCTGTAGTTTCTAGCGCCTGTCCTGGAACTAGCTCTTATAGACCAGGCTGGCCTCGAACTCAAAGATCCGCCTGCCTCTGCCTCCCGAGTGCTGGGATTAAAGGCAGCTCATAATTTTTTAATGTTCATTATTTCACAAACTCCCACTCCTCCAAATCTCTCACATGACTATTAGAGATTAGAAAACATGAATTTCACCTCACTTTTCTTCCCACAATTCTTTTCTAACACAGTGCTGAGAAAGTATGAAGCTTTTGGTATTGATTTTAATTTTTCTATTTTCCTTCCTGCATTCTATCTATGTAAGGCAAATAAGATTGTAGGCAGAGTTTTCCTGTTCTGACTGCTTACTCCCAAATAACTGGCAGACACTTCCAGAATAACTGACTCAGAGACTTAATATAAATTATAAATGCTTAGCTAATAGCTCAGTCTTATTACAATCTAACTCTTGAGTTTAAATTAACCACATTTCTTATCTATGCTTTGCCATGTGGCTCATGGCTCCGTACCTCATTTTCTATATGTCCTGCTTTCTTGGTGGCTAGCAGGAATCTCCTCTGACTCCATCCTTCCTCATCCCATCATTCTTAGTTTGACTTCCCCACCTAATTTTATCCTGTTCTGCTACTGGCCAGTCAGTTGTTTACTAAACCATCCATAAAGACATATATTCACAGAGTATACAGAAGGATCATTCCATAGCTTAAGATGTGTGAAAAAATTAAGAATATAAAGGGAACAAAGTTTGAACTCCACTATGTTTACAACACAACTACATTAGCTACAATCACCATGGAGGATGGACAGCACTGTGCATCTTGTTCTGCTGGGCCCATCATTGTTTTTTGCTATATTGCCCATCTTTTATTTACTTATCCATCTCTGTCTTTTGCATTTTTCCTCTATTACCTGTCACAAAATTCTGCACTGTATCACAAAATGTATAAAAATTCTAGTTGCCTTTGTTTTTTCTGCTTTCAGCCATTGACTAAGTCTCCAAATACAACTCTGTGTGCCCAAGTAAATACAACAATGTCTTACACTTAATGACAGGTTATCTTAACATCAACGTTTTTTGCACTTATAACAATACATTTAATTGTATGAATAATTTACAGTCAGTCTCTTTGGTGTTATTGACCAAAAGTAGACTGGGAATTTCTCTTTAGTTCTAGATTATGTTTTCTGGCTCATATTTTGTAGTTAATCTATGTCTGTCTCCATCAGTGCTGAAAGATAATTGTTTCAGTATGTGTGTGAGTAAGACAGCTTTATCTGGAAAGGACCAGAAGCCCAAATCTAATGTAGATCCTAGAGAACAAGCTTTTAAAAGGTACTCTGACATAAACAGCAGAACTGTATACAGATGAACAACATACCTGTATTCAGCCATACACAGGGACACTGCATAGAACTGGGCCGACAGCCAAGCCACAGAACTCTTGGATTACTAGAAGATGTTGGGAAGGGATTGTTTCTTGTGAGATATTGGGAAATACTTTTAAGTTTATTGTCTAAAGAAAAAGTTCTCATCAGATGGGAATGTTTTACAAATTGGAGAATGAATTATACAGCATGTGAGATATATTTTAGAATATTACATTAAATACTTTTTATAAAAGTAAAGAAAAACAGGGGCTATTATGAAAGAAGACTACAGATGAGCAAAATGGAGACGTTTTCTGAAATGGAGATAGGGAATAATGGCTCCCTATATTTATTTTAGTTTTGTGTATGTCTGAAATTTTCATATTAAACCCATAACAAATGATGATTCTGGACACATGATTAGCATTACACTAGGTTATGAATAGAGGGGACTAGATCCTAGGGTCTAAACACTTAAAAACATTTCCCCAGAGGACTCTTATCTGTTCTGGAGTTTGAGCACTACCAGTGAAGAGTTAAGGAGGCAGAATTAATTCTCTAATAAATTCCTCTCTCCCCAAAATATCAACTGCTACTCTTTAAGGTGTCCAAGAAAAACTTAACTCCAAGGGCAGAAATATCAAGACATTAGTCTCAGAGATTAAAACAATCGCAGTAATTCTGTATCACACCAGAATCAGTTTATAAATGCTTAGCAATATAGTGTGGCTCGGGCGGTATGTGGAGCCACTGGCAGTGGGATCAGATTATAACTCAAGTGCATGATCTGACTTTGTATGACAAGGTATCTCTATGGGGAGCTATCTTGCTCAGTCTAGGTACAGGACAGGGGTGTGTTTGCCGTAGTCCTGCCTCAAAGAGATGATGGGACCGACTCAGTTGACTTCCCAGTGGGGGCCTTTCCTGCTCTGAGGAGCAGATGGGGATGGTGTGGGGAGTGGAAGAAAAGGTTTCAGAAAGGGGGAACTGGGCTTGGTAAATAACAAATTAAATAAATAAGTAAATAAATAAATAAATAAATAATATTTCTCTCTATTTCATGAGCTAGAAGGTCTGATTTCAGAAATCACCTATGTTTTTACTCCTAATGAAATAAGGGAGCTCAGTCCCTTCGTTGAGAAAAAACAGACCTGGAGAAAAAAAAAACATGCTGCATAATAAAAATGACAATACTGAAATAAAAACCTTATTTGAAAATAGTAAAAAAAAACAGACCTAACCTTGCAGCTAATCAAATCACCCATACCCAGGATACCAAGAAAATGAAATCATGGATTAAAAATTATTCCAGGTATAATGGGCAGAAAGGTTAGTCATGAAGATCAAAGCAGTAGACCCAATAAATTTTCTTTAGTTGCTCCATAAAGATATAATAAAATGAATTTTAAATTTGGGAGAATGAAAAGATTGCACATAACCTTATGCTTATCATGTCCAGGTATCAGTCTGTGGCACAGAATGCTCCTTGTTACTATTTCCAAATTATAGAATACAGTAATGGTGAAGTCCAATTGAAGAAGGGGAAAATCTGCTGTCTTCAATAGTACCATATCTCTACTGGCTAACTTGTTTTTTTCTTAATTATCATTTGCATTGTTCTAAGCTCAGAGACAATGGAAGAATCTTGAGGTGGGAGGGAGGAATAGGAATGGCTCATGTGAGTGGGCATCCTGGGTTATTACATAGGAGAGTAGATTTCATTCAAGAGTTTGTTTTGGCAAAGTCATTCATAACATGCTTAAAGCATTGAAAGAGAAATCAAGAAGGGCTTAAGTCTCCTGCATTGTTTTATGATGTTGTTCTATTGTATCAAATTGAAGGCAGAGCAGTGCCCCTCATTTCAACATTGCTAAGGCAAGCTGCCCCTTCCAGTCCCTGGTGTCTTACAGGTGCAGGAGTGGGTCTTTGTCATTACCTGCATGTGCACAAGCCTGTCTGAAATGGACACAACTGAACAAGGACAGCTCCTTGATGTTTGAAAATCAAATCATATCAGGGTGATTGGGGAAAAACAGAAATTCAGATTCTTGCCTGAAAACCTTCCTCTGAAGGTTTTGTACTAAGACAGAGAAAATGTGAGCATCAAAACTTACAAAATGATGTTAGCAGCTTGGGAGAAAAATCCTGTAGATGGCAAAGAAGCCCTTTATGAAGCTTGCTGCCCTAGATTTTGTATATTCATGAAAAGGGTCACTTTGGGTTATGGGAGTATGTATTACACCCTATATCAATATGCGTCTTGTCAAAATTTGAAATTAAATGTTCTTTTTTAACTAGAAGAGGGAGGAGGAATAAGAGAAAAGGGGAAAACATCACAATGTATTTCTGACTCTTCTGATTGACTCATATTGGATAGAAAATTGGTAGTATAGGTAGCTCAATGTTAGGAAGTGATCCAACAAAAATAATAATTAAAGATGCATTTTCCCTTTTAAATATGTACACAAATGATTTCTAAAGCAATTAAATACATAGGCCTAGAGACTTTTTATTATTCATGAACTAAACCGTCTATAAACAAAACATAATTTGAAGTACTTTTTCCTTCCTGTATAGAACATACAATGGCTCTCCCTATATTAAATGTATCATAGCTTGGAATACTGAAACAGCCCTTATATAATATACATCTTCCATATGCATAGCTTTGAAAGTTTTATATCATCTATTTATTATTAGAACCCTATAAGGTAGGTCTTATTGTCTTAACTTCACTAAGATGTGATGTATCCCGTGCTTCCTGAGAGCCTCAGTCAGTATCCCAACCCAGTCTGGCTCCACCACTCTCAATTCTGACCATCCAATCAGTTCTTCTTCAAAACGATGTTAGGGACCTGGGCTAGAGATGTTAACAGTGTCAAAAGAAGCCAGGAAATCAGGGACCGTATGTAGCCTTTTCCATCTTCAAACTGTTGCAGGACGTCAACAAAAGCATACTAAGAGCACATGCAAAGCCTAGAGGCGAAGCCCCAACTTCACACAATTCCTTTTGTTTCCATCATTGGCAACAAATATTTTTTTAAAAAATGCAGTATTTTTTAGAGGAGTGCAGGCTCTTTATGTCATTTAACCGTCACAATAATGCTTCAAGGCTAATGCCACTATCATCTGTGTAACAGCTAAAGGAAAGGAAAGGAAGTAATTTGTGCCAAGTTCTAGCTTTCTTTGAAGACAAAACAGGAGTCAAAACATAAGGTAGATTTGCCTGGAAGCCTAGACGCTGATCTTCCCAAAGAAAATTAAACACAATTATTAATCACTGGGAGGGCGCTTGCAGCCACAGTGCAAGTCAACTGTCAGTTGCAGCGTTGCTTTACCCTTAGATATAGTCAGCCACACACAGTGGCTTCTCTAAAACTTGTGTCACTTTTCGGAACCAAGAGATCATCCAAACTTAGGGCTTTATGTTTTCTCTTGAAAAATATAAGCAGAGAATTTATCAGAACTGGATGGAAACTTCGGTTGGGTATCTCTTGCTTCCTTTTTTGATGCCTGAGCTCAGGGGTTTCTCCTAGATGCCCCTGTCCATCTCTTTAAGATACAGAAGACCTCTGCCTGCCTGGTTCATTCACTATTAAGTCTGCCTTGATCCAGTTCTTAAATGGGTGTTATCATTAAGATAATCACTCAAGACAACTTAGTGTGGTCATTATAGTCAAATAAGATAATTTTAAAGTTAGGAGGAGCTGTTTGATCCATTCTGTGACCAGAACTAAATTTTACTGCCTGTTAAAAGAGAATCTATGTCAAGAAACAGCCTCCTTACTTCCTAGGATTGGGAGTCATATTTGTGTGCCTCAAAACTTTTTACAGTTTCTTTTAATCTTTGTATATATGTACATATCTGCTCACCTATGAAGGACGTGGAGAACCAAGACTGATACTGGAATGTCCCCATTAATCGTTTCTCCAACTTATTTTTGAGACATGGTCTTTCAGAAAAACCAGTTGTTCATGTTTTTAGCTAGACAGGCAGACCAGCAAGGCCCATGGATCCTTCTGCCAACACTGGGATCATGGACACCATTTGTGGCTTTTGATCTGAGTGCTGGGGATGTGAACTCAGCTCCTGATGCTTCCACAGCAGCATTTTACTACCCAAGCTGTCTCCCATTCTCACATATCCAAGTAAAACCCTACAGTGTTAAAATTGTTAGACGTAGGAATTTAAGCATGATTGGATATTTCAAGGTTAATAATATTTTGGTAAATCCAGATTGTATTTTTAAATGCACATCGGCAAACTTATTTGAAGAGAATTTTAAGGGCTTTGGGGGAAAGGGATTTTATAAATCCAAATAACTACAGTAACTTAATGGATTTTCTCCTTTTTTCTTTTTTCATTTTTTTTTCTACCTAAAAGCTGAGGGTTTTTTGAGATCAGCCTTTTTGCGGATAGTAGCTGGGGACCTTATAAAAATCCTCTATTGGTCACCAAGTAGATATCAATATCAGAAAGAAAATTGTTGCTAATTTATACTTCAAAGACCTATATTTGAATTGTTGTACATGTTTTTGACATTTCTGATAACAACACAAAAATACCCTAAAATGCATAGACTTGTTTTCCTGTTTACTCTAAAGTGGAAAGCACTTAAATTATCTTTGAAAATCTTTATATACCATTGTTCCAACTGTTGCTGGCACGTACAACGAACAGTTCTTAGTGGCTGCTAACACTATACTACAGGAGCTAAAATTAATCTTGGAAAAGCATCAAAAGAAACTAAAGTAGAGGAGAACTAACAAACAGCCTCCAGGTTGTTTGCAACCTTTGCAACTTAGGGCTGCATTCTGACTGGGAATGTCTCCCGAATGGTCACCTTTCTGCCTTGATTATGTCCAAATGTGTTTGATATGCAGTTCATAAATACATGCACATCAACTTATAGAATAAAATTTTACTGTGCGCTGATACACTCTTGTAGAAGTATTGAAATTACGCATCTTTAAGGATAAGTTAACAAAGCAGAAAAAGATGTTTGGCTATTTTCTTCACTTCCCCCAGTGGGTTTCTTTGTGATTCGTTTTCATTGTTTCTTTCCCAGCTGTTTCCCAGAGTTTATTCTGGGCAATGACTGTCAGATCGATGCCATTTAAATAACCATTGTGTGACAAAGGGCTTAATTTGTCAAGTGAGTTTGAGAAATACTAGGTTATAATGAGGCAAGTGTCCTCAGCCTGTGACTTCTCATGTTTAAAATACAGAATCTTGTGAATCCCTTTCAGAGAGATGACCCTTGTGACTAATATTTCTCTGAGATCAATTTGGCAAGTCCTGCTTCACTCAAGTTCTCTAAAGGCCATTACTTTTCCTGCTTATTACTTTTTTCCAGGGATGTCCATATAATCTCAGGGAAGACCTAGCCCAGCCATCTTCACTCTTCCTGTATTACAGCTTCCAGCTCACTGATGTCTTTTATTTTTCTTTCCTACTACCTGTGTCCATGCCTCTGCATCCAGAACCTACATCCAGAATCTTGATGGATAAGTTCTATCTAAGCCTTTCTTACTTCTTGCACATGTAACCAGGGTATTCTGATAAAACCTGCCCAACTGCTTTTGGTACAGCTTTTAGAGTAAATATCGGTCTGGCCTTAAATGGATTCCGGTAGTTCCCAATGAACACACAACAGAAAATCACTTTTCCTGTTTCGTTTTGATAATGTATTTAAATCCTGATTCCGATAACCTTCCTGTTTCTAGGAATCAGTCTGCAGTTCGTATTCGGTTCTTGTTGACCAGGTTATTAATCACCTACCTGACATCTGACCACTCCAAGAACATGTTAATGTTCTCTTCTTCAGAGAATATGCATAGTAAAGCATTAACTAGGTTTTGTGCCCGTCTGATGCACTTAATCAGTTAGATCTGAAATTCCATATCCTTCAGCTTATAAACCTTGAGGTTTTGGAAGTCTCTTAAATCCAGCTTTCCTCACATGTAAACCCAAGGAAAAGACACAGTATATCCCTCACTGTGTTTTTTGTGTGTTATAAGACCTAAATCATTTAATATATGAAAAAGTATTTGGCGGTAAAGGACTTAGAATGGCCTCAATATATAGGAGGTAGAAAAAGTAAATATTATTTTACTGTTGCTCTTATAGTTATTAATATTACTGTTTTAAATTAATGCACTAGGTCTTTTTCTAAAGAAAGTTGAATCTGTTTTATAAATCAATGAAATTAAATTTGCTTTTTCCCTTTATAATTAATTGATTGTGCTCAGTTAGCTCTGGCTATATGCACATGGGTGTGGTGTCATTCACTGGGATTAGGAATGCACCTGTGTAGAAGGAGACCTCTTATTGGTCCCGGCCGCTTAGCCCCAAAATAATCATGCAGAAACTGTATTAATTAAATCACTGCTTTGCCTGTTAGCTCTAGCTTCTTATTGGCTAACTCTAACATATTAATTTAACCCATTTTTATTAGTATGTGTATCACCATGTGTCTGTGGCTTACCAGCTAAAGTTCCAGCGTCTGTCTCCGGCTGGGTTACATGGCTTCTCTCTGACTCCTCCTCTTTTCTCCCAGCATTCTGTTTAGTCCCCTCCCCCCAATCATCACCCCACCTAGCTCTGTTCCCCTATCACTCTGCTATAGGCGCAAAGCAGATCCTTTATTCAGTAATGGTAATGACAGCACGTAGAGGGGAATCCCATATCACACCTGTGGCTATTCTCATACACAGTGCTTCTTCCTCTCAGTAACCAGCAACTGCTAATAGCTTCTCAGCTTGGGTTAGGGCTGGGAGTCCCTCCCCAGTTCATTTTGAAAATTTCAGCTGACTTGATCTTCTGCCTATCTTGTCTTGATAGCTGTGTGTTCATGTATACCACAGCCATGTCTCATTTACAAGACAGTGTCTCACAACAGTCTTCCTCATCCTCCAGTTCTTTCAAACTTTTAGTCCCCTTTTCCACAACGTTCCAAGAGCCTTTGGGGTGGTAGTGGTGGTGATGGTGTTGTTAGTGATTGTGGTAGTGGTAATGGTGGTGGTGATGATGATGATGAAGATGGTGATGGTGGTGGATATTTAGAAGATAGCTTGGTTATTCCTATAAGCAGTCTTGCTACTATAGGTCTGGTTGACACGTTTTGCCTGGCAAGTGAGCCAATGAGTATGAATCCCTATAATCTTCCTTTTTTGTTTTACTCTGCCTTTGCTGTGATGTCAGCTGCACATAGGAGCCCTTCTTGGAGGACTCTTTCTTTTGAAGGAAGGATTTCAGATGACTCACAAATAGAATCCCTTATTTCATTTTAGATGAGCTTAGTATTTATTTTCATGATTATAGTAGGCAAGGTCCAGCTCTGGATAGGACCACTGATGTGGATTTTTCTCTTCCAGCATCCTCCATAGTATTTTTCAGCACCGTGAAAGCTAGCCAGCAGGGAGCTGGATAGTTCAGGCTTAACTTCTCTGGGCCCTACAATAAAATTGTGTGATGTCTCCATCAATAGGATCTTATTATCTGCTTGTGTTGTGAAATCAAAAGAAATGACAACAATCAATGATGTTTTGGGGGGCTTCTGGGTCTTCTTTTTCCAATAATTTACGTGGGGTAACTTGTGCAGAGCAGTGAGATATTCATTTAACATCCTGTGTCGTCTAGGAGTGACATTTTCCACTAATGTGCAGTACTTCTATTCAAACTCATTTTTTTAAATTAGTTTATAATCTACAGGGGTTTCATAAGGTTTCTTTATAACATATAAGCTTAGCTTTGATTATCCTTACCCTATGCCTCTTTTCCTTTACCCCCAACTCCACCTTCTATACTAGAGAAAAAGCAGTATCTTCAACAAAAGGGGCTGGGAAAGTTGGATTTCAACATTCAGGAAAGTGAAACTAGATCCTTACTTCTTACCTCGAATAAAACTCAACTCTGACTGGATTAAAGCTTTCAACCTAAAACCTGATTCCCTAAAACTATAGATAAATTATGGAGCACACTTCAGTGTATAGACACCTGTAAGAAATTTTCTAAATAGGACTCTGGAACTTCAAGGAGTAAGACCAACAATCAAACAATTGGATCTTGGGAAACTAAAAAGTATCTACATAAAAGGAAACTGTTAATAAAGAGAAAAAGCAGTCACACAATGGGAGGAAAAATCTTTACATCGATATATCTGTCCTGATTAGTTTTATGTCAATTTGACATAAGCTAGAGTCTTCAGAGAGGATGGAGCCCCAACTGAGAAAATACCTCTGTAAGATTGCGCTAGAGACAAGCTTGTGGAACCTTTTCTTTATTAGCGCTTGTGGGTGGGGTGGTTCCTAGGTTGGTGGTGCTGGGCTCTAGAAGAAACCAGGTTGCACAAGTCATGAAGAACAAGCCAGTAGGCAGCACCCCTCTGTGACCTCTGCATTAGCTCCTGCCTCAAAATCCTTGCCCTGTTTGAGTTTCCATTCTGACTTCCTTCAATGAGACTATGATGTGGAAGTGTAAGCCAAATGAACCTTTTCTTCCCCAACCTGATTTTGGTCATGGTGTTTTATCGTAGCAACAGTATCCCTAACTTAGACAACATCTAACAGAGGATTAGTGTCTAGAATATTTAAAGAACTCAGAAAACTAACAAGAAAATCCATTTTTAATGGAATATGGAACTGAACAGAAACTTCTCAAAAGAAGAAACACAGATGATTAGCAAATACTTTAAAAAGTTCATTATCCCTGGTCTTCAGTGAAATGCATAATAAAACTGTACTAACACTCCACAATACCCCTCCCAGAATGGCCATCATCAGGAATACATCTGAATACATGTCTAGATGTCCAGAAGGGGAAAGAAACACTTCTATACTGTTGGTGAGAATATAAAGTAGTGAAGTCACTGTGGAAATCAGTCTGAAGTTTTCTCAAAAACCTAGAAATAGGCCTACCATGTGATATAGCTATACCATTTCTGGGCATATCCCCAAAGAAAACTATCTTAGTTCAGAGATAGCTCTCTAAGATTGGGCTAGGTTGGAAGTCCTGGGCTCTAGAAGAAAGTGGTTCGTACAAGCCATGAAAAACAAGGCAGTAAGCAGCACCCTCCATGACCTCTGTATTAGCATTCATTGCTGGGTGATCACAGTATCTCATAAATGGAAACAACCTAGAAGTCCATCAGTTCTTGAGTAGATAATGAAAATGTGAGATGTATAACAAAAGAAGTATTACTCAGCGGAAAAGAAAGGTGAAATCATGAAGTTGTCAGGTAAATGGACGGAACTGGAATACAGCAGCCTTAGGAAGGTTGCACAGGCCCCCGAAGACAAATGCCATGTGTTCTTTCTCATAGGAGGGTCTTAGCTTTACATCTTGTTTTCTGTGTTTAGCATGAAATACATATGGAAGCTGGGAAACTAGAAACAGGCCATCGGTGGATGGGATGCATTTGGTGGAGGGATAGAGAAGTTTAGGTGTAATGGAAGTAGAGAAGGTGGCAGATATGGGCCACAGAAGAGTTCAAAGAGGAGGTGGAGTGAAAGGGATGAGGAAATGAAGGAGCCCGAGAAAGTTTCAACCAAGGGAAGTACACATAAAGCAGTTGCACGAGGAGGAATCATCTAGTAATTCAAGTTTAAAAAAATATGAGTGTATAAAGTAACACAGGGGGGCTACGGGAGCAGATGTGTGTTTTATTGAAGGGCTCAATGGCGTATTTGTTGTTTCTGATTTTAGAGAGTTTTCCAGGTATTACTCACACAATGACTAAAGTAACTTGTGAAAATAGGATAGTTGAAAACCGTGGTGAGGCAATGGGTTCGAGTCTCCACAGTTTTCCTCTGTGTTTGCTTTGCTTCTTGTCACCTTTGCTGTGGTGTCAGCTCACCCAGCTATACAGAACAGTTTCTTTTCAGGGCAGGACTGCAGACAACTCACAAACAGAATTCCTCGCTTCTTTGTAGATGAGCTTTGGAATTCGTTTCATTCTGTTTTGCTTTAGATTTCTTTTGCTACCGCAGTAAACTATGATTTTGCCATCACCTGTTAATAAATGACAGCATTTAAAGTTTGGCAACATTTGTTTTAAAGCTCGGGCTGGCCACCATTCAATAAGTAGTGCAAATATTTTTTCTTGTGCTGTAGGCTCATGAGCCATCAAATACTGTACTAAAACAATACTGATCCTGCAGCAAGATAGAGAAGAAGGCTAGCAATAAGGGCAATGTGATTTTACACTTTAATATCTAATATTAGATCCAAAGTCCAATATAAAATAATCTAATATTTAAAATTCAATATCTTCTGATTTCCCACTTTTGAAATCACTTGAGTAGCCTCGTGCAATCCATTCAGGACAAGTGGATTTTCTCCTGGTATAGACCTGAACTAATATTGAGGAAGATTTAAAATTGCCTAAAATCAATCCTTATATTGGTTCCCGTTAGTCAGAGGTTAACCAGAGCAGATTAATGGGATTAGAAGGGGGAGGAAACAGGGGACATTTACCCAATAATTTTAGCCATACAGCATTCTGGCTCCTACCTAAAATGATTTAGCCAGTAAATAAGAGAGGTTTTTGTACTAGAAATGCATCCTGTGTTTCCAGTTACAATGTAGATCCTAGCAACCTAACCACACACTTTACCCTTCTGTCGTGAACGTATCTCTCTTTTCCTTTCTCTGGGCATTTCTTTGCACTGTCATTAAACATTGATCAGTCTGATAAGTAGATTACTTCATCTAGTTCCCAACTGAAACTACCATCCTTTTTTGCCTGCCATCATTTTGGTCTTCTTTAATGAGTGTTTGGAACCCCTGCATCCCTTCAGAAAAGGGATCATTACACCATTCTCTAGTAAAATGGCTCTGTCTCAACACCCTATTATGACACACACTTCCAAGACTTTGACACCTACTTTCAAGAAAAGTGAAGAGATTTTTCTTACTCCTTATCTTCTCTCAAATATCTGGCACTATTGATCACACACATACTTTTTTCCCTTCTGACATTTCAAAGGAATTTTCCCCTCTATTCACTAGGATATGAATTATCTTTTCATTCTTTTAGAGGTCAGATTAAGTTTTTATTTCTCTCTGTGTACAGACGTTCAACTATCTAGAGTGCCCTCAACTATATACAGTAGCTCAAATATTAGCTGTTGGCTGCCAATAAAGTCAACTATAACCAAGTTCAGCATTTTCTTATTTATGACCAGGTGCATGAACTCCTTCTTCTAGGGGAGCTGACATAACCAACTCTGTAGGATGGATCTAAGAGAGGAACCTCTAGGATGGCCCTTTTCAAATGAACTCCTGTTCATTAATATCACAGCTGAGGAATTTCTAATTAATTTTTTGAACACAGATAAGATCTTTCCCATAGTAGCCTGATTCTTATCCTTTCTGTTGATACTATCTGAAATATTGGTTCTTGAGTTTGATTATCTTTTTAACCATTTCCAGCTGTGAAAACCATAGCACTCAAGATACCCCGACAGACTCTCTTTCTGTTTTGCCCATTGGTCTTTTTTTATTTTCATAAATATTTTCATCTGTTGTCATCACAGGTCCATTTCACATCTCCCACCTGTGTTCTATGCTATTAAGTGATGTGCTGGTCCCTCAAAGGGAAACTGCCATGACAATAGTGGCACGGATAGTAGCAATCACGGGCGTTTGCTGGGACTTCATCATGTGTGAGGCAACCCGTGAAGCTCTTTCCATTGGTTAATTCATTTAATTCCTCAAACCTTCTATTGACTCTGAGCCTGTACTGGTCCTATTATGTGGATGAGAAGATTGAGGCGCAGGGAGTGATGCTGAGCAGGAATGGAAACCTTGAGAAAGGTATTCTCTATGTTCAGTCGTGGTGAGAATTACAATCCTCCTTAGAATCATAATTTCTCCCACTTGACCAGGTTCAGAAACAATGCTTCCATCTTTGCCCAGATGTACATACACCATAATGCCTATCTTTCTCCTAACAAGGTTCATGCTTAGCTTCATTGTTAACCTGCTTCTATCTTTAATGGTCCCTACTTGCCTTTTACTTCTTAGCCCTGTTCACGCATGCTCCCACTCAAGCTCCTCACGCTTGCTACTTGTTCTTCACCTTCTATTTTCTTGTACCACTGTAGGGAAGGACACATACCTGCTCACTTCCTTGGATTTCAATTTCTAGCTCCACCTTTGAAATATCACCGCACCCACTCATTTCCTTAAAATATTTACAGTTGCTTGCACTGCTTTCTGGAGGTTTTGATTTGCCTCTTAGGGTCCTAAGCCATATTTTAACAGACTAGAGGAATATACTGAGACTATCTGAAGAAACAGAGGGAACCATTCGGATTTGTAATGCAATAGGTGAGCAGACTAAGAGGGGATAAAAAAAAGAGGAAGACGAAGAAGGCAAAAGACAGAAGTGAGCCTGTTGCAAGCTGAGCCTGGGACTGAGCTAATGGGAGCTTTGAGTGAGGAAGGGAAGATTTACAGGTCAGTAATTATGCATGTGGGATATTTAGAGAGAAAAAGAGGATGGAGAATTTTAAACTGCTTTGTTGTGCATTATAAATTGAATCTCTGCGGCATTTTCTTGATTTTCAATTACCCTGGATGTCAGACTAATATTTCTCAAATAGAACGGCTGGGATGGAGCAATGAGTCCCAGCTTTCCACGAGGCTCAAGGAGAAGCTTCATCGCCCATCTTTCTGATGCTTTTCAAGCATTGCATCTTCTAGGCATCATTGATTCTCGCATTCACTTTGTTCTCTTCTTCCAATCAGTTTAATTCCTGCTGAGTGTCTAACACCTTGTTAATCAAGATAGCTCAGCCACATATTCTGATACCCAGTTAAAACTAATTCCTAGTTAGCCTTTCTACCTTTAGTCTACCAGAAGTGCTTGCCATGACACTCTGCTGTTATAAAGATGCCCCAGTCCCTGTCTTAAACTTTTGAAGGACTAGTTGCCAGCTCTAGGTCAACTTTCCACCCATTCTTAACCCATGCCAATATCTCTTAATGTGTTAAACTAACATTTGAAGACGAACAAAGGAGAGACATCAAGATTCATGCTTCATATTTATAATATTACAGAATATTACATATAATATTACAGAATCAGTTAGTACAGCAGATTGATAAGTAAATGCCAAAGGCATTGCAGAGTTTTTGAATTTTATTAAATAGAAAAGTTACTCATAAAATAGCTTGCATTCATTCAGTTATTCAACATTTGTTGTATATTTGTAATGTAGGAATTAGGATAGATACAAAGATGACATCTTGAATTATTTACATGTCCACAACCAAAATTTTATTAGAATCTCACTTATAATAATTCTCCGTAACTTGATTGAGGTGACTCCTAAAATTCAGTACAATTTGAATGAATTTTTCTCTCTCTCTAGAAAGCCTGAGAAACTAATCTTTTAGAAAGGCTAACCATATGTCTGCTGCTAAAAGCCCTGATGATCCTACTGTCTCTAGCTCATTGAACTCAAGAATTTACCTAGCTTTCTATGCTGTCGAAAACAAGCTTCCATTGTATATTTAAGCTGACACACATTTCATTAAGCTTATTATGAGCCTCCTAAATAAAAATGCCAGATTCTATAATTTACCTTGACTAGATTTCATGATACTGTGAATTTCAACTTTTTTCTTCAGTAAACTTAAGATAAAGCTTGAGTTTTACAGAATCATATTAAACTTGCCAGCACAACACGCCACCCAAAGTCCTCACCCTCAGTGGTGTTGAGTGATCCTAGGGCCCCTCTCTTTTTCTAGTAGAGAATGTGATGTTTCCACCTAAGCAAAACACAGGCATTTTACAAAATGCCTGCTTTAGCCCATCTGAATACTTCACAATGGCTCTCTAACTTCTAAGTTTCTCTTGAACCGTAGGCATTTGAACATATGGTCTGCTAACAGAAATTGTATTATCATTTTATTTCTGTATAACCCAGTGTCCTCTTATACATGTTTTCAGGATGATTCATTCCCTCCATCTTGTCATGTGACTGCACCACAACTGTTAAGGGTGAATTAACCTTATTGTGAGATAATCTATAATGTTAAGCATGTCTGGCACATATCAGTTGCTTAACACTGCTAGTCATTTAATTTGAATCCGGTTTATGATGGCTGCCCTGATAGAATAGCAACTACTTTGCCTTTACAAATAAGTGAATGTGGCATTTATTGCTGTTATTGCAGGATAACTATATGTCCATTGAGCTATATAAAATACACTCATATTTTAAAGGTATATTAATATACTATGAATCATGAATAAGCTTGGGAAAGTAAAATTTTGGAAAATGAATTTAGAGAAAATAGTGGGTTTAGAGAATGGAGTATTTGGGGTAGGGGAGTAAAGGCTACAATAGAAAAGAATGGACAGGTTGAGTTTGGTCTGCATGCCTGTAAATACCTCACTCGGGAGGCCGAGACACTGAGTCTGCTGTGAGTTTGAAGTGAGACTGGGTTACATAGTGGGGCTCTGTCTCAAACTCTGAACAAATACAGAAGAAGTTAAAGTAGGAGGACGAAATGAGGGACTGCAGTGGAGGAAGAGTTTTTCAACTCAGGGAACCCTGGAATATGCTGCCTATGTTCCAGGTGTGGGAAGACCAAGGTTTATATGCCTTGATCCTATACAGTTCTCAGGACCCTTTTTAAAAAGAAAAAAGGAAAAAAAAAAATAAAAAAAATAAAAAAAAATAAAAAGAAAAAAGAAAAGAAATACACAATCATATGTAGAATCCCACACACAAGCCTGGGAAGCAGCTCACATTGTTTAGTGATCCTGAGAGTTACATTCAGTTAACTTATGAAGAACCAAATTCTGGACTTAGGTAGAATTTTTAAGTCCCTTTAATTAGCCAGAAGAAACAAAGACCACCTTTATCTTACACAGCAAAGCATGCTTGCTTTTCCCCAATAAACCTACTCACACTGGGCTTCCCGTATGACTCCCCCACTCCACTGAGCCACTTCCTAATTGGGCACTAGAAAGCTACAACCACCCCACACAACCACCCCATTCACTGAGGATTCTTCACAGTTCACTCTACAAACCACTCAAGAGCAAATCAAGTTCTTAGTGCTCAGCTCCTTCTCCAAGTGGGGAAGACAGCAGCAGGGTACAGGGATAGAGGCAGGAAGATGGGATGAAGAAAAGAGAAGTTCATGCTAAGAGCAGTAGGAGAAATGCCGCGCAGGGAAAAGAATGAAGGTAAAAATAAACCCCAGGAAAGGACCGGAACACTGCTGCAGCTTGTGCAGTTTGTCATTGTCCTCCAACCTCACAGGGAACCCGAGTGCCCGTATCAATCACACATAGACACTCCGCACCTGTAGCGGGACTCTTTTTCTAATCACAATGCACACTCCGTCATATAAATTCCGTATACAACTTAGGGAGGTCAGTTGGTTATTTCTTTAGTTCTTAACAACTGCCCATGTCATCCCTTTCTATCAAATTTACGTGTTGTGTCCTATTTTCATTCTGCTTTCCTGTTTATCTTTCTTACTTGGTTTATAAATAAGTAAATATTTTCCCGTGCCTACATGCGCTAAATATTCTTCTATGTGGGCGGAGACATAAGAGCTAATTACAACTTTGTACAATCTGTGTTTTGGCGTGTCTGGTCCATTCTTTGATCCACAGTACATGTTCCCAGGTGGGTGTGACTCCACAGTACACAAAGCAGGGGATATGAACAAGAGCGAGCAAGATGAAAGGGCTTTCATTGGCTTTCGGGGGCCACACCTGGAAGGATTTTGCATGTAACTGAGGAATTTGAACTGTCCCCTTTGAAAGTACTGAGAAATCTATGCAATAGCTTTAGGAGGGATAAAGATACGCGAAGATTTGTGTTTCCAAAAGATCTGTTAACAGCTCTGCAGATACCAGATTATAAAATGCCGAAGCTTTACAGAGGGAGATAATTTTAAGGCTATTATCAGTAATTTAGGAGAACAATATTTTTCTTATTTATTATTTTTATTGAGCTCTACATTTTTCTCTGCTCCCCTCCCTACCTCTCCCCTCCCTTTCAACCCTCTCCCAAAGTCCCCATGCTCCCAATTTACTCAGGAGATCTTGTCTCTTTTTACTTCCCGTGTAGATTAGATCTAGAAGACATCATTTTGAGTGAGAGCACAATATTTTTTAAAGCTGAAGGAGGCAGTAGAGGTATGAACAGAGCTGTGACAGTGGGCTGTGCCTTGGAGCCTGTGTGGCGAACAGGTGCTAACCGTGGAGTAAAGGGAACACGCAGAGCACTGTACTAAGTACTTTTTATTGTGCATGCTCTATGCCAAGGAGACGCTAAGCTTTAACATGACTTATACTGTTGTGTCTGGTTGGTATCATAAAGTACATATTATGTCATTGACTTTAGAAAGGACAAAACTGGGGTTTGGAAAACTAGCTTGTGGAACATTACACAGTGGAGAAGTGCTAGAGCTGAATTTTAGCAGACGCCAGCCAGACACGAAACCTTAGTTTCAATGAGTATATACCGATGGTAACTGGTCCAGAGGCTGCTGGAACAAGGGTCATAAAAACACCTGTCAAATATGTGTACTTGCATCCCTCTCAGTCCTGAAAAGTGGGGACTGAACTCACCAAGTATTTATTTCGTATACATTTTGGAACATATACTTTTGGTTTGTGGAAAAAGTCTTTTTAATAAATATCAATATATTTATTTTTAAAATTACGAATTTACTTCCCTTACTTGATATATAATAACTGTCATTGTATTTGTTTAAGTCTCAAACTTATAGAAGTTATACACATGAAATAAACAACAGGTTTTTTTTTTTTTGCTTTTTTATTGATTCTTTGTGGATCTCACAGTACCCCCCAAAACAAAACAAAATTTAAAAGTAAAACCAAAAAAAGCAAACAAGCAAAAACAAATTTAAAAAAGGAAAGAAATCTTGGGTTGGAAGCTATAGTGTGGTTTAGTGCGTGACACTGTATATCCGTTAGTCCATACATTTTACTTGTAAGTGTTCCTGGCAATGCACCCTTGGTGTGGTTTGAGGACTTCGGCTACACTGTCAATACTGACCCTCATTGGAACTCATTTTGGATATCCTATTGTTGAGTCATGGGGATCCTGTAGCTTTGGATCTGTAGGTCTGGCCCCTTTACATGCTCCAGCAGTTCATAGATGAGGTGGAGGTTGGGATGGGCTAACTCATAGCCCTGGTTCTGGGCCTGCATGGTGCATGGTAGCTGGGTTGGTCAGCCTGCTAGCTTTCTCTCATCACCTCCACCCAGACAGGCTCTCCAGCACTGCCCCGGCTAGGTCGCCCTATGTAGCAGGCAGCACAGAGTGGAGCCTGTTCTCAGCTCTCAAGCCCTTGGTTCTTTCAGTCTGAACTCATCCTACCAGGGGACAGCTCTACTGTTTTGCCCAGATGAGGTATGGGGTCGGCTCTCTCAACTGCTGTAGTTGGTGGGACACAGATTCAGCTCTTCACCTGGCCCAAGGCCAGCTCTTCCACCTGCTGCAGATGGCAAGGGATAGGGAGCGGGGAGAAGACATTTCCCTCACCCTTGTCACCACATGACATATGAGGGAGGGGAGGGGGCAGCCCCCTGCTCTCCCAGCCACAGGACAGCCTCAACTGCACCCCTGCCAACAGGGTCAGATCTACTGTGCTGGCACGGAGCTATTTTTAACAGAATCATCTGACCATAAGTTGTCAATGTAATGCTTTATAATCTCACACAAATGGAGATACTCTCCTACATAATTACAATTAAACCATCAAAATTGGGAAATTAATATGGATCCTCTGCTGCCATATAATGTTCAACCACTATTCTGGCTTTATTAGTTGTCTCAATAATGGTTTTGCTAGCAGAACAGTTTGCTTCGTGTGGTATTAACAGTGAGACCTATTTAGTCTCTGTAAATCTGGCAACAATTCTCTATTTTTCATGACAGTTTATTTTTCATTAGAGCAGAATACCACCTCAGATTCACTTAGTCTAATAATTCTTCTTGTTGGATTCAGATTGCATATCTTTAGTGGGAATGCTATAGAAGTCAAGCCATCCCTGCTTTAAACAGCCATGTGAGTCACCTCTACCACTGCTGTGATCAAACACCTGACCAGAAGCAGCTCAATGAAGAAAAAAAGTTCATTTATAATATAAGGGAAAGAGTTCATCACGCTATGGTGAGGTGTCTGGTCATACTATTTGTGCAGTCAGGAAACTAAGGGTGTGTGCAAAAAGAAGGACCAGATTATAAAACATCAATGCCTACACCCAAGGCTTCCAGCTAATTGTTCCACAGCCTCCCAAAGCAGCGTCAAGCTCAAACACAGGAGTCTTTGGCGAATATTTCACACTTGAGCCATATCTATCTAATAAATTTAGGAGTAAATTTTCTAGGACAGAGAAGAAAAGGAAAGAGGAAAGTTAGCTGTCCAGTGTGTCGTGTTAGGGATTCCTACGAATCATCATTTAGATGCTATTCAAATAGGTAGTTGAATGGATGAGTCTGAACGCCATCTGGGGAACAAGAACTAGAGACAGAATCTCTGGCTCATCGAAGTATAAGTGATAGTTGAAGCTGCTGCGACATGAATTATCTAAGAAACTTCATGAGACGGAAGTGAAAACGCCAAAAGATAAAGCCGTGGGTAAATCTTAATCGAAGGGCCCGAAGAAGGAGGAACACGTGAAAGGCTGCGAAGGGGAAAAGATGCTGGGAGACGGCAAGCAGTAAGAGATTAGGGAAACAAGCCAGGAGGAAGTTTCATTCCCCATGGAATTCCCATCAACACTTCTCAGAACCACCCTTCCACGTTAAACCTTAAATGATAATGCAGATTCTTTGGGATTTTCTTTTAGAGAAGGTTGCTTCTTTTCTCATTGCTTTAAATAACTTAATAAAAACATAATACATTTGTAGACAGTTTATCTTCGAAGGTTTTTGTTTTTCCCCCACAGCAGGCCCTGTACTAATATTTCTTTTTCCCAATATAACATTTTTATTGATTAGTTGGGAGTTTCACACAATGTACTCTGATCACACTGGCTTCCCAGTCTTCCCAGGTCCACCTCCCACGCTTGTGCCCGCTCCTAAAAAGGAGAATAAAAAGAAAAAAAAATACATCAAGTCCAATTTGTATTGCCCATACACTCATTTTTCATTTTTTCCAATGTACTCGTTGGGGCGTGGTTGAACTCCCAGTCATCAGCCCTTCACCTGAGTCTTTCTCTACCCTCCATCCCCACCAGAAGCCATCAACTGTAAAAAGCTGTACTTCAGCATCCCTATCAAAATTTTAAGGGCTCTCTTCAAAGGCTTCCCGTCTGGACTCTTTATTTGAGGAGGGATAGGGAAAAGCCTTCAATGTCTCTCATTCTCAACTGTGAATCTGCAATTACCAATACCACTGAAAAAATAGCTTTCTTGCCCGTCACAAAGTAGCAGCCTTTATCATTAATGATCTGATAGAGAGTTTATCTTCTTTCAATATCAAAGAAAAACCAATTTGTCTTAAAATTAAAATTTGCCTTTGTTTTTTGACATCTGATATCTGATACAATCTGGGATTATTCCCCTCAAGTCTTCTTAAAGACAGAGCCATATGCACTTGTTTTGGAGATTTTTTTCCAGGAAGAGGTAAATCATATCTTTAGACCTTGCAAACAAGCACTGGCTCATTGCCAGCTGAGACACAGCCATCATTCCAAACCTTCCAGTTCTCCCTCCATCCTCAGTTTTAAATATCTTCACAAGCTAATGTCTCAGGCATTGACCATCTCTTCCCTGAGGGTCCAGACTCATATTGACACAAGATCATGAACACAGAGAGAAAGAGAGAAGAGACAGAGAGAGACAGGGAGCACACAACACAGCAACAGAACTTGTTTGACACTATTGATTGACTGTGATATAAAATGATTTTGAGATATAGCAGTTACTTGATTCTGAACGAGCTCTTTAAATGATTTGTGCTTCAGTTTCAGTATCTGCAAAATAAGGTAAAGAAAGTGTCTACCTCAATTGCTGTTCTGAAGATCCTAGTGTGTTAATGTAAGCATTTAGTACAGTGTTGGACACACTGTAAGCAAAGTGTCAGCTTTACTCTATTGGTTGTCCCACGGCAATATCAAATTCAGCCTTTCTGAATTTAGACCTCCTGATCACCTTACAACTTCAAAGCTATTATTTCACAGCTCAGTAAAAATTACCACCAAATATCTAGTTACAGCAGTCATTTCAGGTTGCTTGCTACAGATCCCCGTGTTCCATCTATGCTCAGGCTATCTTTGGCATTTGCTATCTCTTGTCTATGAAGTTCTCTCTCTCAAGTTTGTTCTTTTAAGTTTTGGGTTAAGTGTGATTCTCTGAAAGAGTTGTTCTCAACCCGTGGGTCATGACCCTCACAGTGGTTGCCCATCAGATATCCTGTATATCAGATATGTACATTACAGTTCATAACAGTAGCAAAATTACAATTATGGCGTAGCAATGAAAATAATTTTATGGGTGGAGTCATCACAACCTGAGGAACTTATCTTGTTTTTTGGTTTTTTTTTTTTTTTTTTTTTTTTTTTTTTTCGAGACAGGGTTTCTCTGCAGCTTTAGAGCCTGTCCTGGAGCTAGCTCTTGTAGACCAGGCTGGTCTCGAACTCACAGAGATCTACCTGCCTCTGCCTCCCGAGTGCTGGGATTAAAGGCATGCGCCACCACCGCCCAGCTCTTGAGGAACTTATTAAAGGCTTCCAGCAATAGGAAGGTTGAGAACCTCTGGTCTACAAGAACTTTTCCCATGTTACCTTGTTCAGTGACCTTGTGCCAGTTTTCTTCCGAAGAACATTATGATCCCCATTTGGATGATTAGTTTTATTTATAATGGTATAGGTTTTTGTTTTGTTTTTGTTTTTTGTTTTTTTGTTTTGAGTCTGCCTTTCCAACTGAACTGGAAGTATTCTTGAAATAAGGAATGTATTTCTTTATCAGTACACAGCACGACACACACAAACATATATATTACCAAATGAATATGTGCATGGGTAAAAGACGTATAGATGAATAACTGCTTTGGGAATCTTTAAAGTGTTGCTGGAGGCTGAAGATCAAGAAGAAATACTCTCTTTTTAAGAAGGTCATTGTAATAAAGACGTTTTTTAATAAACAGGTTTCTCTAATATCTGCCTGAAAAAATGCCAATGCCTGTCCTCAGAAATAAAAAATAGTCAGAGGTCCTGAAGCTAGGGTGTAAAAATTCATATTATTATTATGACATCAAGTCCCATTGGCATGCGATTGAACACCAGAGAGAGAAAGGGGAGTCAAGTGAAAGTCCAGCCATGGCTGGGCTCCAGGTCCATTTCCAGCCATGGATGAGCTTAGGTCCATTTCCAGCCATGCCTGGGCTCTGGGTCTATGCCTTCTTCTGTGAAGAACTGCAAAGACTGTCAAAGGGTCAAATGCAATAGATTTTGCTGAGTAGAGATTCGATGTTGGGATAGATACAATCACAAAGCTAATTGAATAAAGGTACCTGAATGAAGTATCAGAAGCATGATGGACAGGAAATGTTGCTATGGAGCCACAGAGCCCTCCTTCTCCATATTCTTGTCAGGTGGACTGTAGCACAAACTTCCAAACTGCCCCAAGGATTAAATACCTTTGTGTTTTTTTTCTGTGAGTTCTTGAATTTATTTTTTCATGTTACTGAATAAAATGCCCTTTGTTATATAAAACTATACTTAATTGTCTGCTAGGAGGTGAAACAGACAGTCCTGGGAGCTGCACTGTGGTGCCCATACCTCTACCTGCAGGGACACACGTATCGTTTCTGAGAGTTAAATAGTGCTTGCTGCTTGTGAAATCTATTTTCCTCACCCTCTTGCCATGTTATGCCTTCTTACTCCCAGGTCCTTCCCAACCCCCCTTTAAAGGAAGTTATCCTTGTTTTATTAGTATCCACTAAGCAGGAATTGGATTTGGGAGAGACAGAAATAAACAAAGAGTGTGGTGACTTCAGGCTCTAGAAGGCAACCCTTTAGAAAGTTCATAAATCAGGAAGCTCTTCCCTCTTCTTACGATCCAGTGAAACCTTAAGCGAAGGACAGTACTGGTCCTCCAACATTCTTTCACACCCAGTGGCCTCCAGAAAACTGGCTTCAGGTGGGCTTGGACCTTTACCCTCCTGTGAGAAAAGAAGGAACATGGCTTTGAACATCATCTCAGAACTTTGGGCTCAAGCTGCTCGTCCCAGTGCCTTCAGCATATCAGCTCCTGCTTTGTGATATCTTCCTGTCCCTGTTTCCCTCATACAGATTTAACTTAAATGTTCACTGCCCTCTTCAGTTTTTGAGTTATTACTATTTTGCATCTGTGTTCTGGTTATGTATAAAGAAAAATATTTCATCTAATATTTCTGCACTTTTAAGACAGTAATTTTTAAAAGGCCATTTCCCAACCCCGTACATCATGTTGTCCTAGTTCAATGTTTATCTCTAGACCTTCCTTCTCCATTTGGCTTGGTTCTGTTAATATTTATCTCCTCCCCAGAACATGAGGAGCATTGGTGTAGATTGCCTGCAGGAATCCATTTACGGGACTAGAGAGCACATTTGGCTCCATTTTAGAAATATGTCTTCTTGACCTCTGGGACCCTCACTGGCTTGGAAGTCCTGAGCATAATCTTCTGCGGGGATTTGTTCAGTTGTCTATTATGGTCCACACTCTGTGATATGGCTTCCAGTATTCTCGTTGTGGAAAGGTTAAGCTATCCCGACTTTATTTTTTGAGTGAAAATGTCCACAAGGTGTTAGTCCTGTCAGAGAACAGATTGAAACAAGCTGTAACTTCAATCAGACGTTAAGCCTGTACCAGCCCTGGAGGGAAAACTCCGTGGTGAACAGAGGGTTTCCTTAGAAAACGGAACAATCACTTTTTAACTCCAAAGTTACAAAACCAAGAATTTGGGAGACTGAGGCAGAAGGATCACAAGTTTGAGGCCAGCCTAAGCTACAAAGAGATTTCCAGGATAGCCTATGCTACATAGTAAGCAAGTTCTCAACAAATAAAGTTACTAAACAACCCCATTTGTCACCTACTATTCTTAAAGTGCTATATTTCCAAACTCAAAATTTGAGATTCATGCCCTTACAAATGCATACTTTTGTTCCAGGGGTCTTGCACATCTTCTGATGGGAACTCTCATCATATAACAGACTATACTATCACCATAGAAATACCTTCTGTTAAGACCGAGTGTACTAAATCCATGGTTTTACTAGTTGAGCTTTTACTGCTGTTTGCAGTGATCAAAGCACTTTATCCTAAAGACCTTGGAGCAAAGGGAAGATGCTGCCGTGTGGGTCTTCCCCTCTGAGGACAGAGTCCTTTACTTATATCTGGACTCACCAGGGTTTGCAACCGTGTCCTTGCTGATGGTACTGCTCGGTGTCCTTCAGACTTCTGGAAAAGACACCCTCTCTCTTGGAGCCTACTACTTTGGTTCCAACTTCGTGCCGCTTCTTTCCAGTGACCATAGCAGAGCTGAGGGACCTAAAAAGGGAAACTCGGAGCAGCATCTGAGTCCCATTTCAGGGACATCTTAGTATCTTCAGAAAAGCCATAAGGCCTGGGTCCCCCATGGATGAGTCATGAAAGAATCTGAGGCAGAAGAATGTTGAACCAGAGAAGTTCTAAGAAGGGTTTTGGAAAGATTGCAATTACAACTCTCAGACAAACCTGTCAATCACCAGTCTCTGTGAAAATGGGAGTCTAGTGAGCCCCCAGTGAGAGGGGTGAACGTAGAAAAGAGACATCCACCCAAGATGGTGCCACAGCCCAGAAGTTAGAGCACACTCTTAGATTGTGGCTCTTCCCTGGATCTCCAGTTCTAGAATCCCTTTAAAGGCCTTGTATTGACAAATCTCTAGTGATGTCTATATCTGAAACATGGCAGCAGTGGGGGGGGGGAGGGGCGGGGAGGTCCATCCTACAGCGCAGCTTCTTGCCTATGTGTGGTTGACTTCCACTGATCAATACGTGAAAAGATTAGCCAGATACAAATGTCAGTAGCTTTCTCTGTTTCCCAGGGTGGGTAGGAGTGTGAACCCAGATGTTTCTCATAGCCTCCCACTAACATGTGCTGTGTAACTTATGGTAACAAACCAACAAATCTGCCCTGGGTACTCTGTCCGTTTCCAAATGTAAATCCCAATCATTTGATAATAGGCAAATCTTTGAATATTTTGTTTGTTTCATAATAGGTAAATCAGGTCACACTGATAGGACTTCAAGTTTTACCGCGATACTGGGCACATAGAACTTGTCTTTCACTCTGACAGTCCTTGCAGAGCTTAGGGGAAAGGATGCTCTGTCAAAGTACCAATCAGCAGAAGGAAAAGGCCTTCGTCCCCTGAAACAGGGAACACCCACGGTCAACTGTACTTATCCTTTGAATCCCGAAAGCACATTAAGAAAAAATAACATCAGCGCACTGTGCCAACACATTGCTAATTAATAAGTAATTTTAATTCTCCCAGAGGTAAAACATTAATATTTTTAAATGAAAGTAAGCATCACATGTGAAATTCTAATTGTTATAAAATATTTAATTGTGATATCGGTTTAATTATGTAAGCATCTTATAGTGATGTAAATAATACTATCTACATAGCTATACATTTTTGTGCTTTCCCAGAGACAAAGGATCTTAAATTAATAACTATTTAAGGCTGCCTGCTGGGTCATGGAGGACCTACTTACAATGCTGATGCCTGCATCTGTGAGTTTTAACAGCAAGAAAACATTCTTTGTTTCCATGAGGAGGGAAAAGTTGCATTTTCTTACATAAATTTTCTTCTTGATGTTATTAGGAGGGATTAGGGTGGAGTTGAAGTAGTCTAAAATTTAATTAACCTAATCCCTTTAACAAGAATTGTTTTCATACTGATAATTCTCTGTAACAACAGCATTACAGATCATACCTACATGAAATATTTACACGAAATATTTTAGCATATAATCTCTCCTTCGGCTCTATTGGGAATGGTTAGATTTTTGATTCCTTAGCTTTCTTTGTTGTCTTTCTCTCCCACATATATATAGCGGACAGGAATGAAGGTCTCTCCTACCTCCCTCTCATTTCATCTTTTCTAGTTTTATCCCAGTGTCACTGCCTCTTGGTAAATTATGCTAATGGCAATCAAATCATCAATCTCCTCAAAGAGTATGACTGCCATGAAATAAGGGAAACAGTGGATTGATTTTTTTTTTTTTTTTTTTTTTTTTTTTTTTTTTTTGGTATCAGCAGTCATTTGGTGTAGATTCTCATTTCCAATGATTTGTTTACCCATCGATTGCAATAACTCGCTCTGCTGCTGAGAATCCCCCTAAGAGTAGAGTCAGATGAAGGACAAACCTGTCATTCTGGTCACCTCCTCTGATGATCCCCTGTGTAAATCACAAATTGTTCTTAATCTGCTCAAATGTCATGTTATCAGCGAGACCTTCTCTGACCTCTCGGTATAAAATTACAATCAGCATCCCTCTCTCAATGGCGCTCTCCTTCTGTTGGCGTTACTTTCCCCTTAGTACCTACCATCACACTGCATTATACGGGATTGTGTATTTATTTGCTTAGTGCATCTCCTCCGCCTGGCATGGAAGCACCACAGAAGGCAAGGGCCAGAGTCTGTGCACTGTTGTGTCTTAGGAGCCCAGACAAACCCATTTAATACAGTCCTGTAGTAAGTGATGACTAGGGACGGTTGAATGTAGGAAACTCTTGTCTTTCAGGTCTGTGTGAAGCTGAGAGAAAATGCATGTTTTGTTAGCCTTCACACAGAGCTGCCTGTCCTGCTGAGGGCAAGCGAAAGGGTGCCTCTTTCCAAAGGACACCAGAGACCCCCAGGTTTCCTGTGGTCCTTTAAGAAAGGACTAATATAGAGACTTGGGGGGGGGGGTCCTCCAAACCTCACATGTTTACAAGTCTAAGAATAATATAAAGTAGAGGATCTCCAAGAATGTCCATGGCACTAGGTCTGTAGGATATAGACAGGGGCTACAAACTTTAAGAGGGGCTTGAATGAGTGAGAGTAGGTTTATCTTGTGAAGCTAAGTGAGGTTTCCTATTTCAAGATTTCCCAGCTGCTCATGAGGGTTTGAACAAAATCTTAAACTGTTTTTCAAAATTAAAAATTAAAAACAACTCCTTGTATCTTAGGCATTTTCTCTTGAGCAGCCAGTATTGCTTCTAAGACAAGGCTCTGATACAGACACCCGCACTGGCTTGGGTGTAGAACATATAGCAGGGCATCTTTCTGGTGCCACTTCTTACACACTTTTAGTGACCTGGGCAGGTTTGTAAGACTTCTTTATGCTTGACTCCCTCTTCTCTGAAGGAAGAGTGACAGGGATTGCCCAGGACATGTAAAATGCCTAAATGCAAACTGAACCAGGGATGTGTCGGGGGTATTAACATCACCTTTATTTCAGACAGATTTCTTCAGTAATATTTTGGGGAAGGGTTTGTTATTATTGACACATCTGTAGAATCAGCTCTAAGAGCCTACTCTTCATTTGGTCCCAGTACCTTTTCCCCACCTGAGAATCTTTGTACACCTAGGCTGAAGGTGAACAAATATGGTCTCCCACCAAGAGTCAACAAGTGTACAGCAAGACCCGCTTCCTTTGTCCCCACGCTCCTGACCACAGATGAAGACAGTTCTGTCAGGACAAAGACGATAACATCCAAGTTCATGGTTATGCAGATGGCTGCTTGCTGACAGCTTTCAGAATGACCATGTTTTAGAAGTAAATTTCAAGTGAAGGTATGATCCGTGTAAATCTGACCCCTTCAGGTAAAATGTGCATTTACATATATTTGGAATTTATAAATCCTGACAGATTCCACAATATTTATAGCCCTCCATAAAAAGCCTTTGCCAGTTTGCAGAGCTTTGCGTTTGGCGCTCTGGTGTGCTTAAGGGAGTTTAAATAATAATAAATTTGGTGATTTATTCCACCTGGAACAGAAAGTTATCCGCCCCCCCACCCCCACCCCCACCCCCGCCCAGCTCATTTGGAAGGGGATGCCTATAAATAGTGCTGCAGACGCTGGGATCAGGAATAGGGAATTGAAATTTGAGAGAGAAGTACAGCAACATTTCCATTATAACTGATTTCTTGAGTATATTTTTAAAACATTTCTGTTCCTCACATAATATCCCTTCTCTCCTTTCTCCTGCCTCATCTCAATTATACCTGACTCTCTCAAGCCTGTTGCCAATGTTCGGATTCAATTGCTCTAATGGGAAAGGGAGAAAGAGTATTAGCTGACTAGGTAGGAGCAAGCTGCCTCTAGGGAGGATGGGGCAATTCTTCAGTGCCCATCTTGTATTGCATAGGAGTCAGCAGGTAACTGAGTGTCTATATCTACAGTGTAAATTAATTACAAGAGCTCCATCTCACACATCCAACATATGATATGATCAAAAGCTCACACTTCATGAAAAGAATAAGAAAGGAATTCTAAGTCTAATTCCAAGAGAAAGTCTGAGGACAGTATGAGAAGGTGGAGTCTTCCAACCAGTCATGTTCACAAATGCCTAGAACAGGGTGAGAGAGTGTAGGAACCCCTCTTGTTCATAGTTTCATTATGCATAGTGCCTGCTACGGGTGGTCAACCGGGGTCCAAAGTATTAGATGGGAAAACCTAGAAATAAACAGTTTGTTTATGTTTTACACTGTGCACTGTTGTAAGCAACGTGGTAAGACCTCTTACGCCTTGACTCCATCCCACCATTTGTGAGTATTAATAGTCCCTTAGCTTTGTATTCACACTGTAGATACTCCCCACCCATTAGTCACTGATAGCATCTCAGCTCTCAGAGCAGCAGTTCCCGGCATCACAATATTTACCCGCTAGCACTGTATCAAGAGCATCCATCCATATCACCCATTTCCATCTCCTCACATAGACTATACAGTCTAGAGTCATTCCAGAAGGAGGAGTATACAAAGATATTATGCGAGTGACCTCATTCACATAATTTTTACTATAAGACATTCTTCTATGAGGAGTCACTGTTAAGTCCTTATTGTGCAAAATAATAAATACTATTTCTATAGGTTAAGTAGGTATAGAAAAAAACATATGTACTGGGCTTAGTGTGACCTGAGGCTTTAAGTATTCTGCGAGGGTCTTAGGAGATATCCCCTGAAAATACGGAGAAACTATAATGATTCACTATACCTGAATAGTGACTTTGGATGTTGCTTTCTGCTTTTCTTTCGAAAGAAAAAAACTTTAGCAATACCAAGTCATTCTCTCCAGATTCTACCAGGGAAAGCCGGGAAGAGGCATTTAGTGCCACAGAAGCAGCATTACAACTTGTGACATCACGGGCGGTTTATTTCCAGCTTCTAGTTTGAGTGGGTTGTAAAGGAAGTAGCATTTGTAAGAAGAAGAATAATTAACATCCACTGGGAGCTGCCTATGGGCAGCTGCAAAGTCACAAATACACAAGTGTCTGGTTGGGTGCACAGCGCCTTCTCTGTTGCCTGGAGCTGGTCCTCCTTGATCAGAAGACTCCGTGTCTGCAGTCAGCTTACCATGGGGTGAGGATGCTGGGGAGGGAGTGCAGAAAGCTGCCAGTGGCAAAATGCGACTCTGCTCCAGGCAGGGCACTGTGTTCAATTCATTAGAATAAGTGACATTCCGGCACACTGTTGCAGCCTCCCACATTCCACAGGTTCTCATGCTGCTTTCAGTGCTCCTCCTTTGGTGGCATTCAAGTGCTGTGTAGCCAAGCCCAGGGTGGTTGCCTATGCACGGCAAACATACAGATTATTCCTTGTCAATGTTCCCAAAAGAATGAGGTGTAGTAACTATTTACATACCATTTACATTTAAATCATCTCCAGCTGATTTGAAGTGTATGCAAATGTTATGCCATTTAAAATTAGGCAGATTTGGGTATCCATGGGGGACCTGGGACCAATACCTCAAGGATACCGAGGCATAACTATAGTGGACTTCTGTGTTCTGTTACTTGGAATACATCCTCAGCCCCAGACATTCCTGAGCACTCATCTCATATCTACCTATTAGGATGCCAGATGTTTGGATCCAGCCCCAGAGTCTTCAGTGGACCGCATTTTAATGATTTGTGGTGAATAAAGTAAACATTTTAAAACCAGATTTTATGAAGAAGGGACCCAGTTAAGTATAATGGATTCGCAACAAAGCCAAGAGAGCTGAATGTTAATAAGGGTATCCTTGGCTCTATAGGACAAGGGTCAGCATCTATCATTCATGGTTAAATCCAAAGCCCTGCTTTAGAAGTGAACTGTAGAAGAACCATCCTTAACTAAGACCTGAATAAGGGTGGCATCAGTAGACAAGGGAAGTGGAAGGGGAAATCTCAGGAAGCCTCAACCTTAGACAAAGAGCTACAGGCAACTGAGGAATCCTGAGAATGGGCGATAGAGTCTTTCCGGGGAAGAGCAAACCAACTGATTATTCATAACCAAATGATCAGCCCTGAAAACATGCATATAAGTAACATGATAGGTACTGAGCATTTTGTATTCATAGGTTTAGGAATAAACACACACATACACACATAGTTGACTTCTTTAAGCTATAAATTTGGAAGAGCAAGGGAGGATACATGGGAGGAATTGGGGGAAGCAAAGGGAAAGAGAGAAATGAAGTAATCATATTTTAATTCTAAAAAATAATCATGTTCTAAGAAATATCAAGTCCCCCTGCCTTCCTTGGAGGACGTTTCTAGGCAGAAGTAGAATGATTGAGCTATTAGGCAGTTCTGAATCTTTGTGCCTCTGTGATCATATTATGGGTCTAACGCACAGGAGTAAATGAACTTTTCTTATACTTGAAGCCCATAGAAAGACAAGAAAACTACCATCTTAATTTTACATGGTTTATATTTTATACATTATGTGTATAAGTGTTTTGTATCTCTGTGCACCACTTGAATGCCTGGTGCTTGTGGAGGTCAGAAGAGGGCACCTGATGCCCTAGAACTAGAGTTCCAAAGAGTTGGGAGCTGCCATGTAGGTGGTCCGAGGAACTGAGCCTAGGTCTTCTGGAAAAACAGCCCATGTTATTATCTCTTTCCAGCTCTATAATAAAAAGGCTATTTTAGAGGAGAATCCAGTTGGGGAAAGAGAACTGTTTAGTGGTTTGTTACTGTTTTCTGTCTTAGCTTGTTAGCAATCAGCAATAAGGTGAGACAGTGTTGACGCAATATTTTAATGAACCCTCCTTTATTCTTCTTCCGTAGGGCAATCCTTACATGTGCAATAACGAGTGTGACGCAAGTACCCCTGAACTGGCGCACCCTCCTGAGCTCATGTTTGATTTTGAAGGACGACATCCCTCTACATTTTGGCAGTCTGCTACGTGGAAGGAGTACCCCAAACCTCTCCAGGTTAACATCACTCTGTCTTGGAGCAAAACCATTGAGCTCACAGACAACATAGTTATTACCTTCGAATCGGGGCGTCCAGACCAAATGATCCTGGAGAAATCTCTCGATTATGGACGAACATGGCAGCCCTATCAGTATTATGCCACAGACTGCCTAGATGCTTTTCACATGGACCCGAAATCCGTGAAGGATTTGTCCCAGCAGTCCGTCTTAGAGATCATTTGCACAGAGGAGTACTCCACGGGGTACTCCACAAACAGCAAAATTATTCACTTCGAGATCAAAGACAGGTTTGCGTTTTTCGCTGGACCTCGGCTGCGAAATATGGCCTCCCTCTATGGACAGCTGGATACAACCAAGAAACTCAGAGATTTCTTCACAGTCACGGACCTGAGGATCAGGCTATTGAGACCCGCCGTTGGGGAAATATTTGTAGATGAGCTGCATTTGGCACGTTACTTTTATGCGATCTCAGACATAAAGGTGCGAGGAAGGTAAGAGAACCCCTGCTCATCCTGAATGGAAATAACTGTGTGTCCAAAAAAAAAAAAATATGCCCCGGGTTGGTGACGTTAGTCAATTTTTATTTGTTTATTTTCTGAGGGCCACCAATACGCAAGGAGGTTCTAAAGCCATCTGAGACCTTTTGGCTCAGCAATGATTTACAAACCCACACTGGCTATCAGTCTTCGGGAGTCTTTAGAATTCAAACAAAAGAAAACATAAGTATCTTACCTGAAGCTCTGGAATTTCCTGGTAAGGTGATCCTAAAGCCAACATAGTGAGGCTGCTTGCTCTGTTAGAGGGAGGGAAAAATAGGTTATGTCTTGCATTTCTCAATGCAAGCAAGAATCACCCTGCAATGATCCCTTATACTGATAGAGCAAAAAGCACCTGAGAAGTAAAATGCATTTCTTCAAGAGTGGTAAGCTTCCGTTTTTAGAGGTCTTGAACCCTTTGTATTAAACAACATTTCGCATGTCAAATATGTGTTGGGGACCCTTCACTTGGTAGGCCAAGGACAGATGGACAAGAATTGTAACATCAGTGGTGATGATCAGGGATACCATGTTTTAACAGTATACCAAACAACAATTGATTATAATGAATTTTGAAGATGTATGAATGAGAACCCCGATAATGAGAACAAAAACTACCAACATAAGAGACTGTTATTCAGCCAGGCCTGGTGAGAGTAGAAGCATGAGATAGTGGGCAGAAAAAAAAAAAAGAAAATATAAGGAAAGAGATAATCATTTTTAAATCTGAGAATATACGAGGATAAGTGTATAAAGTGTATGATGGTAACTCTGCAATATTGATCTTGATAAGCATAAATATAGACAGATAAATCAGGATTCATTCAATAGGCTGCCTTTCAGACTCCTTTGGGTCTGCCCAGTCCTCAGAAATTGGAGGTGCTGGAACTCTGGCCCTTCAGAGAGTTCAGAGCGTTGTCTGCCGCCTGTGAGTGAAAAGGTGTTTGCAGCTATGAAGATGGGGGTCATAGTGAAAGCAAGAAAGGTGGTAAAGCTTTCGGGCTTACGGTGGCATCTGAGGTTTCAGGATGTTCACAATGGAAAGACGGCGTGAAATTGTGGCTGCATCTTCCACTTCCTCTTGTGTTCCTCATGACCAGTGAAGAATCTTTAGTTACAGACCGTATTGTCAATTTCTAGCCGTCTTAGTGACAGATGCTGACAACATCTTGACAGCAAATTAGTATTTTTGAGGGATTTGTGCCCTGGTATATGGATAGCCACACTGATCTTGGGAACCCCAGTGTTTTAAGAAGTGTTTACAGCCGGGCAGTGGTGGCGCACGCCTTTAATCCCAGCACTCGGGAGGCAGAGGCAGGCGGATCTCTGAGTTCGAGGCCAGCCTGGTCTACAAGAGCTAGCTCCAGGACAGGCTCTAGAAACTACAGGGAAACCCTGTCTCAAAAACAAACAAACAAACAAAAAGAAGTGTTTACAGATTAGCAGGCGTCTATGAATGGGCAGTCGGAAGTTGTCTTATCAGACTTGAGTATGTGTTGTACCAAAATGCCCCCATTATGTTCAGGAACATCTTAGTAAAAGTTTAAATAAGTTCAAAATGTCATCTTATCCAATCTCAAGTGCATGTACTATATGAAAATATTTGATATTTTTAGCAGCAGCATACCAACATCTAATGACAAATATTCAATATGGCTGAAAAAATAAAACTCTAAATGAATAGCCCGAGATTTGTGTGTTTTGATAACACTGAATTCAGGTAGGTCAGTTTCTGGCAGTTTCAGTACTCCTTAACCTGAACTTGAGTTTCTGTAGACCACTGCACCCCAAAACATTATGATCCGGCTCTGTCAGAAAGGCAACCTTTTGGATGGTTTCAGTTATGAAATATCCACTTCTGAAGATTATTTTTGCTATGGGAAATTCATTTCTCTCCTCTCTGATTCTTTGAAAGAAAGTATAAACCTCATTTTTTAGCTAAGGAGAACTTTCTGCATCCTCCATTGGAGTTAGACAGGCCCTCTCCTAAAGATGGCCTGCTAAGAACATCTAATCCCTATGGACCTCTCACCTTCCTGCTAAGCCTCACCTTGGCAATGACCTCCGGCTGCTTGTCACTGGCTCCGAGGAGTTAGCAGGACCCAGATTCCATCAAACCTCTGAGTCTCACCTCCACTGTCATTCCCGTTCACCAGTCAGCTGCAAGCTAGCGAGAAGCAGCTGGGCAAAAGCAAAAGGGCCAGTGGAGGTGAGGTAAGCCCATACGGTGCTGCTCTGTCACCTACGCTCTGTCCAAATTCTTCGGGGCAAACCGATGCTGGCATGTACTGCACTAGGCACCAGATGGCTGGAGTATTTTTAGTCCTGGGGGAGGGACTAAAGAAGCGGGACCTGATGGCTCCGGCGTGTCTCTGGCTTTCAAGTTATGTAAGGAATATTTGTTCATGATGGAGCCACTAAACAGAAAGCTGAGCAACCATGGAGCATTAGGCCTCTCAGCCTAGAAACGGATGATTTTACTGTTGAAAATTTCAGGATTTATGTCCTTGGTTGTCTTTCCTTTAAACAACAGGTCATCTATAGAAAGATTGCCTATTAGTTGATGATTTTTTTTATTGGGTAGTTCTAGATTTTCCAAAACGTAAGAAAGGGCATAGTTTCCAGTAGCTTGTCTTTCCATCCCCTGGCACACAATCCCAGAATCTTCTATACGTGTCTTTTTCCAGGAATAATAATGACATTTTTCTGTTGTCACTTCCAATACCATCCAAGCAAAATGTGGGAATTTATATAAATTATTATATAAATTTTGTATGAAGACCAGCTATAAATTTTTGCAATACCATCAACAAAAAAATATTTTTCTATCTTGAACTATTAAGCTATGAAATAGAAATAGTTGAAGATATAATGTAAATATACATATGTAGATTTTATAATGACCATTTTATTTAACCTAAAAGCAATGTTTTGACTGTCATTAGGTTAATGAATTATTTAGGCCTTCGGTTCTCAATCTGTGGGTTGTAATCCCCACAGGGTTTCATGTACCAGATATTCTGGACACCATATATTTACATTATGATTCCTAACAGCAGCAAAATTACAGATATGAAATATCAGCGAAATAATTTTATGGCTGGGGGTCACCACATCATGAGGAACTATAGTAAAGGATCGCAGCATTAGGAAGGTTGAGAACCATTAGTTTAGGCTTTTTAAACATGGGATATATCCAGTATCTATTGAACTGATAATGAAACCTATAATATTATCATAAAATGCATTTCTCTTTTGCTACATGTTTATTTTGCTTTCATTTACCGCTTGAGTATTTATCAAGATAATGGAGGAAAAAGAGGAAGCAATGCTATTGGCAATCTCAGTAACTCCATGGCACTTACATTGTTCAATAAACCTAATAATCTTCCTGGGCTAATTCTGACTTATGGCTGTCCTGCTTCAGTAAATCAGGGTGATTTTCTCCAGTGAATAATAGAGAAGTGCAGTGTGCCAGTACCTTAATTAAAGAGCCACTCTCTTAGTCTTGATCTCATTTTAATTTACAGGGTAATACTACAATAATATCACTAATGGAAGGTACATTAAAGGGCATCAAGTAGCATTAACTGTATTAAATTATGGTACTTGTGTTAATTAACTGCTGAAGCAAGATGGTTCTAATGGCCAAAAGTTCATCTAGTGCATAAATAAAATGCACCCAGATGAAAGGTGAGAGGAGAAATGAAGAGTACATGTTTGTTCTGAACATTTTTTTTCATACAGAGAGGGGGTTAAATCCAAAAGTCATTAAATATATAATGTCCAAAAGGTTTCTTAGTTCCACAGTGGGAGGTTTAGATTTTCAAGTACAGTGTTTCCTTCTAAGCTTTCTTTCCACAATTAAGTTAATTAAAACCTGAATACTTGTCAGATGCAGCGCTTTTATCAGAATATAAACTAAACATTCCTTTTTGTGTCTTTGAGGTAAGACTGAGGAAGTAGTGTGATTTATTATAATAGGTTTTTAAGTCTGAAAGATAAATGAGCTTTTGGTAATAAGCCCATTTGTTTCTGAGATGTATTATCAGCAATGTATCAAACTATGGCTTTAGACATTGGATAATAGAATTTCTCCTCTAACAACATAAGCAGGAAGGTAGAATTGAAAGAAATATTCAAATCTGATCAACATCTCAATTGCTTGTCTTTTACAATACATTCTTAAAGGTAATTCATACCTTTTCAATGGTATTTATTCATTTCTTATCCCATGCAGTGCCTACTCGGCTGCCTTTACAGGTTGGCTGTCAAAATAACAAATAGCCTACAATTTAGCTTATCCATAGCTTAGCTTTCCAAAATTTTCACTGAGGCAAGTGCAAAGATGTTAGATAGAAACTTCCAGAAATAACCAATTAATAAGTTTGAAGTGGATTTTGTTACAGGATATGGTTATAATTGTATTTACTATGGGTTATAATTGTTAGACACTTGCTGTGACATATTTTTAATTTAAACTTTATAGTTATGTAAACATAAGATACAAACATAGTATGTATGAGACTCAGTGCTCTCTTCCATTTTAGACACCCCTTGGAAGTTTTGAACTATAACCATGCCCCAATTACAGAAATCAACTGAAATTTATTTATTTGTTTATTTTCTTATTTGTCTTTCCTCATTCCATTGCTTTCCCCTAAGAAAAGAGTCTGAGGACACTAGCACAAAAGCTGTATTTCAGCATCCTTTCTTGAGCATTCTTAACTCTCTAATCTAGTCTCCTTTTACAGAACGTGAGGCTAAACAGGCCAGTGATAAAGCTGTGTTTGGATGAGAAAGGCTCCCTACATTCTCTCTCTCAGGAGTCAAGCTTTACATCCATATAACCTGACTGCTTGAATGTCACCACCTCGGGTTTTGTTTTTTGTAACTGGGACAAGGTCAAGAAGTTGGTACCCAAATAAGTAATCTTGAGTAAGCAAGAACATTTGCTGCTCGTGGAGCGCAGCAGTTAAGAGCACTGGTTGCTTCTCCTGAGAACCTGGGGTTTGATTCCCAGCACCTACAAGACAGCTCACAACCATCTACAATTCTTCCAGGAGATCCCCGTCATCTCTTCTGACCACTATGGGCACCAGGCACACATATGTTGTGCACAGACATCTATGCAGCCAAACACCCATTTACAAAGAACGCCTGTGAAACTTTTAAAGGACATAGACAACTTTGAATTTCAAAAGCATTTGGAAAACATAGTGTCATGCTAAACTGATTTGTGTGGGTTCTTTGTCATCCTTAGCCACAACTAAAATGAATTTGCCAAAGTCTTGAGGTTTCACTTTTCATGTAGGAAGCGTGTGTGCTTTTGTCTTGCTATCCTCAGTTAGTCCTAATTATTGAAGTTGGGCTTTGCAGCCATTTAGCAGATTCTGCTTTTATAGTGTCTTCCTGTTACTCTGTTATCAATTCACATTTCTCTGTCATCACGGAGCAGATTCTGGCTTTAGCACTGGACATTCAGCATTAGCAGAAGGTGTAGTCCCTACTTCCAAAGAGCTCATAACCTGAAAGGGCATAGACAAGGGCTGAGTGCTCTGATTATTTGCTTTTTTATGTTTTTTTTATTACAGCAAATTTGAAATTGGGTAGCTTTAAAAGAAAACAGGCTTACTTATATTTCAGTTAAGGGAGTTCATGGAGCTGCATATGGTGACCTCCTTCTTGTGGGCATGGTCCCAAGACAGCCTAGGACAATGCATGGCATGAAACATGGGGAGTGCTTCTGGTCTTGCTAATCTGTAAAGGCACCAGTATTCAATTGAGTACATTCTCTCTGATCCCCTTATCTAAATCCTAACCACTTGCAAAGCCGCATCTGTAAAAGCCATCATTAAGTTATTTCTATCCTCTTAATACTCCATAGTGGGATAAATTTTAGTACACGAAGTCCCAGGAGATACATTCAAGCCATACCTAATCCATTCCACTGTATGAATTCTTATGATAAAAGAACTACTAACTTAATGAGATAAGACTAGTAAAATATTTGATAAGATCTGACATTTGTATGGTATCTTGAAATGTGTGGTGTAGTGTGCCGGGGAGCCAAGGCAAAATGGAATTCTAGGCAGACAAAGTACGCACAAAACAGCACAGCTTGTTAAGGAATTCCAAAGGAGAAATGAAGTGTAGAATCCTGAGAGATTACTTCCCCCCATCTTCTCCCAGTGGACCGTCACCCCCTTTAAGAAGCGCTAAAGGATTCCTACAAAACCGCCTTTTGCAGTTACTCATGCTATAATCCATCTAAATTTATAAATTTTCACATGTGCGTTGAAAGCAGAGGAGAAACATTTTAAGACAGTAGTAGAAAATATTCCATTGTGTGAACACTGGAAGTGTTAACATTTCTTAACTTAGGAACAATTATGACTCCCAGACCTGGTGTTCAAGTTAAGAGTCAAGAAAAGCTCTTCAGATCCTAGGAAGGCAGCACAGGGTGATGGGTTGAGATTCTCTTGTAGTGGCAACAGGGCCTGAGAACCAATTAAAATCTGAGTAAGGACTGAGGAAAAGATTCCTTAGTCAGCTGAAGGGACAGCAGGGGTGGATCATGTCTTTAACATGGGGAATAAATGCAGAAGCAGGGTTTTAGGCAATTGGTGCATAAGCTAGGTATTTTTGTTGTACCATTCCCTGTGTAACAGCAGGAATCCAAGTGGAGATTCCAGTTCAAACTCTTTTTTAAAAAAATATTTATTTATTTATTATGTATACAATATTCTGTATGTGTAGAAGAAGCTGCAGGCAGGCCTGCTTTTCATCCCCTCCCCCCAACTCCCACATGGCTAGCTTTACACCCGAAATAACAACACACAAATTATATTCATTTAAACACTGCCTGGCCCATTAGCTCTAGCCTCTTACTGGCTAACTCTCACATCTTGCTTAACCCATTTCTAATAATCTATGTAACACCACAAGGTGGTGGCTTACTGTGAAAGATTCAGCATGTCAGACCTGGTAGCTGGCTTCATGGCGACCGGCCCAGAGAGGAGAGGCATGGTGATTGCCTCACTTCCCTCTTCCTCCCAGCATTCTGTTCAGTCTACTCCACCCACCTAAGGGCTGGCCTATCAAATGGCCAAGGCAGTTTCTTTATTAACCAATGAAATCAACACAAAACAGAAGACTCTCCCACATCAAGTATGTATAGAATATTCTGTCTGTGTGTGTGCCTGCAGGCCAGAAGAGGGCACCAAACCCATTACAGATGCTTGTGAGACACCATGTGGTTGCTGGGAATTGAACTCAGGACCTTTGGAAGAACAGGCAATGCTCTTAATCTCTGAGCCATCCATCTCTCCAGCCCCCAGTTCAGACTCTTAAATGGGCACTCTACTGTTTCAGAGGTTTGAATCATTAAAATTCTCACACTATATGGAGTTGGTAAAACTTGGGCAAAGGAATACACACACACACACACACTCACACACGCACACACACACACACACACACACACACACACACACACACACACACATATATATATATATATATATATATATATATATATATATTTTAAGGGTCATTTATAAGCCATTCTTGGAAGGGACTCTCCCAAGGAAATTGAGTTATAATTTGAGAAAATCAAGCTAAAGGCAAATGTGGTGGTCGCCATCAATATGTAAGCAACACCTTTAGCATTTGTGTAACCTTCAGCTTCTAGGATTCTTGTTGATTGTTTTACTTCCATTGATCCTCACAAGAGGCTCGCGAGACAGATGGATTTAAATCGTTTTACAGGCGAGAAGATTGAGGACCAGAGATGTTTCAGGACTTCTTTTATCTGACATCACTCATATCATCAAGTGTCAAGTCAACCTCCTGACTTTGTGATGGTCTGTAGCCCAAGCTTTTGCAGCCACGGTAGCCTGAATGCAGCTTGATAGACACAGGAGACTCAGAAAATTCTGCAAAGGATCTCCCTGTAAACAGCAAAGCAAACTCTTACCTCTTACATCCCTGCCATTCATGACGTGCCCATGAGTCACAGGCTCCGTGAGGTTTTCCAGCACACTGTCTGTCTGTTCTCTGCTTATTCACTCTCTAATTTCTTAATTTTACTTTTATCAACTTTTGTGACTGCGCTAAATTACTTTACTGTATGAGATATAGGGACTTTATAGCCAAAGTCAAATTATGGCCATACTGTGCTATTTCCTAAGAGAAGAAATGAATTGAATTTTCTGAATATTTCCTCCAACATTTCTCTGAAAATTTAAATACCTGGCAGTGCATTTCATTAGAATAAGTCATCAAAACTACAGCAGTAACTGATACTACTGGATAAACTGGGAAATGGTGAGTCGTGATAGCCTTTTTAAGGGAACTCATCCTTTACATAAGGACCTCTGGTTTTCTTTTTGACAAAGTATATCAGTACCCATTCTGTCTTCTAATGCACGACCTATTTTGTAACATGAAATTTCATACATTTATAAGTGATCCTATTGCACAAGTCTTTTTTTCAAACTAAATGAAATTTTAACCACTTCTTTATCAAACATTTTATTTGATTTTATTTTAAAAGGAGAATAAAGTCCAATAACTAAAATTATTAGAAGTAAAGATTTGATGACCACAAAATAACAATAAAAATCAGTGCCGAAAGTGGCTATGACTTAGGCAGTGGGAACACTGGGGATAAAGTTGGTTATGTACACTCAATTCAGGAGACACCTGTGGCCATTCTGATTTAAGCTTATTTTTTTAAAATCTTTGAAAATTTTTAATTATAAAGAGAATCTTTATGTAAGTGTCTCATTTTTCTTTAAGTTTTCTGGCCTTAAAAGTGGAAAATGTATCTAGCAATGCCTTCTTTTAAACTATAAACCTTGTTAGCATACAGGAACACAACCCATGTTCAAACGTGTCTCTTTGTTAATTCTCAAGTGCTTATGTTTTCTGTTTTGTTTGTTTTAAAGCTAGCAGATTATTAAAGATGTCTTTCTTTAAAAGAAACATAAAGATATTTGAAGAAAATACCATATAATGAAGAAGTAAACTTAGTGTTTACATACAAAGATGCAGCCCCATGGGCAGTGCTAAACAACGGACCAGGATGGGCTTAGAACTCCCATCTAATATGTGGAGCCATGTTCTGTACCCTAATTCCTAATTTACTGGTTGTCATTTCCCCCAAAAGTCTTGGAGGGGGGAGGGGGGTTAGAAGCATTTCCAGATGCAGATGCATTCAGAAACATTGGTCAAGATCTAATATTTACTATTAGAGTTTTGTAGAGCTATATGCAATGCCTCAGTGTAAAAGACCTTTCTCATTAACCTTCCAATGCAATAATAGAAATTTATTGTTGCAATTTGATTGATATATTACAATATATCAATATATCAACTAGAAGATGCAGCATAGGTCTATATATGTCAAGTCAGCAAGTCACTTTTAAGATGAAGTGAGTTGAAAGGAGATACCCCAGTGCATGCAAACTTGTGGTTGCTGTTTTCTGCCTTTATTTTATAGATAGGGAAACTTCATTCAAACAAAGTTAACAGTAAGTGGCAAATGGGGGGCAGTGTGATTTAGAAATTATTTTTTGTTGGCTATGAATTTGTTTCTTGCTTTGAAAAATAATTGTTATACAGAGAGACAGGTTTAAAATATATGGTAAAACAACCCTCAAAAACATATATTGATCCAAAGATCTGGACCCAAAGCATTAAAACTGAGATAGGTACACTAATAGCTCTTTATCCTACCATGGTTGTACTAGGGCAATAGACATTATGCCGGAAGTACAATGAGATTAAATTATAGAAACTATTACATTTTCAAAATGATTTTTATCTTAACAAAGCATTGGTATGAGTCAAGAGAAGTAGAAGTATGTCCTGTACTCATAACTCCTTGAGAAGTCAGAGTCAGAAAAAAAAGCACTGTCCCCTTCTATAAAATGAGAATGTTTTCCTATATTCCTCAGAATTAATCCACAAATACCCTAATTATCAATACATTTTAAAAAATCCTCACACTTAATTCCCTCAATGAAAATCACAATATTGAGTATACAGTAAACATTACCATTTTGTTTAAACCTATCTGTCTGTCTGTCTGTCTGTCTGTCTGTCTACCTACTTATGACACTAGCTATCTATTTATGTATATGTGTATATGTATGTGTATATATGTATATATATTATGTATATATGTATGTATCCATCATCTATCTATCTGTGTATGTGTTTGTGCCTGTCCTTGTGTATGTGAACACGTATGTATGTACTAATACACCTCAAGAACTAGTATTCACAGAAATCATGTTGGGTAGCAAAGTTCCTTCAAAAACCACATCATTGGGCCGGGAGGTGGTGGCGCATGCCTTTAATCCCAGCACTCGGGAGGCAGAGACAGGCGGATCTCTGTGAGTTCGAAGCCAGCCTGGTCTACAAGAGCTAGTTCCAGGACAGGCTCCAAAGCCACAGAGAAACCCTGTCTCGAAAAACCAAAAAAAAAAAAAAAAAAAAAAAAAAAAAAAAAAAAAAAAAAAAAAAAAAAAAAAAAAAAAAAAACCACATCATTGGGCTTTTATTGTGATAAAAGAAAATAAATGAAAACATCTATAGACTATTGGTGCATTGTGTGTATGCATGTATGTGTGTGCATGTGCACTTACCTATGTGCTTAAATAGTGCTAAGAACAAACTGATTCTTTTTTCAGAGCAAACCAATTGTATCTATCATCCTAGCTACACTATTACTACACTAAGGTGAAAGGCTAGCTTTAATATGGTCTTTAATCAACCTTTTTGCATTTTATTTTTACCTTGCAAAGTACCAGACATCTTTTAAAAATCTTAAGAAATTATGTATCAAACAGGAATAGAAGAATTTTGCTTTGTTTTGCTCAGCATAGATTGTAAAATATGAACTAGCAAGTGGTCTAATCTGGTGCATTCTGAGATAAATAGAGATGCTAAAGGATTTTGATTTCTCTAGGTGTGAACTCCTCAAACTCTATAGCAGTATGTTAAAAATGTGCATTTAAAGGAAATTGAGATTAATTAGCAATTAATACAGATTGTCATTTGCTCTGGGTGGTATTTTTAAACTCACAGGCTTATTTTAGTTAAACTCACAAATTTGAGCCCCGGAAGGCAAAGCTAAGGGCTATCACCTTGTCTAGGAAACATGTTGCTGTTCTATTTGCTTTTACACATTTGAGGCTACCAGAATACCAGAGAAGCAATGCTGTCACTACATAGTGGTGCCATCCATGTATAATTATAGATTCTTCAGGGCTGCTGGGAACAGGGAACAGATGGGGGGGAGGGTGGGCCAAGAAAGGACGGGAGGGGGAGTCTAAGAGGTCAGAGATTTGGCAGGTTAGGGAGAGACAGCATGATGAACTCCTGTACTGGATTTATATAGGCGGTGTGTGTGCCAAATGGGGAGTCATAACATCACAAAAAAATCATTTATTTTAGAACTGAAAGAAATCACAGAAATAATTTCATCTAACTCCCTTTTCAGACTGAAGCAGAATATAGTTAAGTGAGTTGGCCTAGAATAATATTGTTGTGTAACTAGAATCTAGACCCAAATGGACTTGTGATCTACTAGCTGAGCTGTGCCTAGAACTATTAGATATGTACGTACACGTACTAGAAACTTGGTAGATGAGTATTAAAGGCCTGAGTAAAACTTTAGAACAATCCTTTGCATAACACATAAATAAATAATCATTTGGCATATTGATACTCTGCCCTCGGCGTTCTGTGACAACCATTGAATATTTCACACATAAGGAGACGTGAAGAGGAGAAAAACACTTTTTGTAATGCTGCTTCACCCAACTCCACCAGACATATAAAGCTTCAGATTTCAATCCACTGTCCAAATTTAAGGGATATAATTTAATTACCTTGAGTTTCAATGTAAATGTCACACACATGAACTCAAATGCATTCAAAAGCACCTAAATACATGCATGCACAGCATACATGCATACAAAAGAGAATAACTTGGTTTTGGGTTAAGAAGCAAAAAAGTAACCCATTACATTGAATTTATCTCAAATGAAATTATAAATTATGTGAGAACACAAAAAATGGAGGCTTACAAAGGAGTAATGTGTCCTTTAGCTAGGACTCAGATTCTGTAGCATCTCATCCCAGAACTGTAATATGGAAAATAACAACTTCCCCATGTCCCTTTGATGAATTTTCTTTAAATGTAAATGTAAAATAAAACAGATATAAGCACTTGCATATTCTGTGCTTGCTAGTGTGTGGCAATATGCCATTTCCTACAGAGAAAGATGAATGGCCACAGTTCCTGTCTTCAAGATGCTACCATCTGCATGGACTCATAGATACTTCAACCGGGAAATTATCAAACAATATGGCCTGGTCCATGATGAGGTTTCTGTGGCAGTGGTGAACAGGATGAGGGGTACCAGCCCATACATACCTTTGGGAAGAGAGACTCTGGCCAAAAGACAAGATGTTCTGATGTTCTCAACCCAGTCAAGGCTATCACTGTAAACTACCGCGATAGCGAGGTGGAGTTATAGCGAGGTGAAGTTATATGAAATTACCATGATTACAGTATTAGCAAGTAAAATGAATTATTATTATATAGCAAGTAAAAATACCTTTTGTCCTGTTTTAGTGCTAGTTAAGTACACAAACTTAAACACACCTTTCTTCCCACATCCCTAATATAAACATATCCAAAAACGTAGTTAACTGTATGGTTGTCTCAGATATAGGGACGTATTGATTAAAGTGTGGATTGGGAAGCACACATGCTGTCTAATCACACTGAATGACAGGCTCAATTTTCAATAGAAAGTTAATCCTGTTTTCATTACACATAAATGTTCTTTATGGAAAACAAGTGTTCTGAAAAAGCAGAAGTGTCTCTCTCAGGATTACATGTTGTGTCTTTGTTTAGAATCAATGAGTTTCAAATAAGACTGTTCCTACAAACAACAGCAGAGGAAACGATTCCTGTATTGTTTTACTTCCAAAGTAAGATGCCAAAGGAATGACATGCCACAGGAGAGTTTTTGACACAAGCGAAATAAGAAAATGTCACACAGTGTCCCATATTTGTTGACCAGCTCTGGTTCTAATGAAAAGACTGCAGTGGGTGTCCTTTTGCTAGCTAGATAGAATGTAGACAATCACAGAACTTAAGTTTTGTCTTAATATCTCAGTCCCTTGAGTTGTAAGATGGACAAAGACTTCCAAAATTGTTAATGCAAGTGAAATGGAAATATATAAATACATACTTTATTTTACCATAATGCGCATGAATGCAGCCAGAATGTACTATCAGCACTTTGGAAGAAGCTGTGGTTTGTTTTTTTACTAGTATTGCTTCCACTTGTCTCACAACACATTATCTTTATCTCAACCTGATGGTTTATTTCACCCTATCTCCACCTTTCTTTCATGATGGGCTCAGCTTACAACTGTGCTAATCTATAATAATCTATATTCTATTGACTCTTCATTAATGCCTTCTTATGCACCTTCAGGTTAATTACTCCTGACTTTGTAGGTTACTCAATTTGTGAAAATTCCTGCGAAATTAAAATTTGCAGGTAAAAAGAGAGCCCAGCGATCATTTTTGGACCACGGCTCCTAGAGTCCTCCTGGGTAGATGCAGTTAAGTCCTATCCTATTTCTTCGGGGTCACAGGCATGCATTTTCCCTCACCAATGATGGATGGGTTTCTTTGACATTTTGCATGGATGGCTCTTGAGAATGAAAATCATATTTATAAAAGATTCATTGGTTCATTCTACAGTCCTTACATTGTCACCTTGACTCACAGTGACAGTATCATGATATGCACTGACCCTGATGGTCCTTTCAAAGGAAGGGGAAATGTCTCAGAGTCCCTCTAAGAGATAAGAAGTATATGAGACTGTCTTTTCTTAGGATGCAATAGCCAAGGCAATTTTTAGTTCTCTTTCTCCCTTGGCTTTAGCGAAGATTCTTGTAAAAGGCAGCCAAAGCCAGTGTCTACGTGAGATTCAGAGGTTCCTTACTAGCTTGAGAAGCACATCCAGGAGAGAGGGAAACCCATGAAGTCTGAGAGAACTATAGCAGCGTTGGAGCAGGTGACAAGGCATAATTATGTGGGCTCATTAAAGTGTACAACCGATGAGATTAAAAAGGAATAATGCTGTTGATAAATGTGACATTCAAAACCCAATTAAAACAAGTCATTCTTTTAAATCACTTTTTCGTTATCAGTCTTATTTCATATCCATTTCCTGTAGAGGACAGCCCATTTTACTGGTGCAGTAGAGTGCTTATAGACAAGTGCTTGGGAGGGCTTGGTGCTAACTCACGAGCATTCTGGCCATTGAAAACTATCAGTGTCTGGGAAATGCGAACATGCCAGTGCTTGCTTCCTGGATGAATAAAGGAACAGGGGTTGACTGAAGCATTAATAGAACCATAATTGCAGACGCATTACCATAATCATAAGAGGAATGTCACAGTTCAGACTTAACTACTTTGCACAAATAAAATGCTAAACTATAAAAACTGTAAAACATAGTTAGAGGAGGGCTCTGCACGTTGAGATATGTGTCTTTACACTCAACTAATTAGTTGCTACTGAATGTTTTTGCTTTGCTCGGTGGCATGTGGTACATAAATCATTTGCAATATGTTAAATGCAAATGGCTGTTAATAGAGGAACCATCTGCTCTGCGCCGGAGAGTTTGTTCAAAGGAATGTGGCGAGCCTACTTTGGATAATGTTGAAGAACTCAAATACCAAATTTCTAAAATGAGCTGCCTCTGTTAACCCCAACATTACTAATACTCTCCTGGCCTTTCAAGTTCTACAAATGCATGCCCAAACAACTCCTCACAGCCTGTGCTGCTGAGAGCAACCCCACAGGCTACTTCCAAAGGCAGAATACCTCACCAGTGCATCATCACACGGTACAGACACTTGCAATGTCTTAAAACGGTGCTCGGAAATTTAGAACAACCAATAAATAATCGAGCTGTCGTCTCCAAAGCATCTCCGCTGCCATGAATAACACAGGCTCTCCATCCCTGTCCCTCCTGGAAGCTACTCATTTAAAGCTGTAGATCACCAGCATGCTGCTGGCTGATGATGAATTACTATAGGTATCATCAGTGTCTGCAACCTCCACCTCCCGTAATCAACAATACTGTATTTCTCCAAAAGATCATCAGTGCAAAGGAGAGCAATGATTTCTCTCCCAACATGCTTTATTAGATGCTGTCACAGAGCATCCTAATAATGTCCATTGGACTCAAGCGGTGACACTGTAAAACATGGGAATATTAGTGATAGGACAGGAATCAAAGCCTTCGGGTTCCCAACGCCATGCTCTGCTTTGCTGCCAAAGGAAGCAACCCTCAATCCTGCCCTTTCTAATCAGCTCCTGGTCAAGGTTGCTATCCAGATATTTAAGAGCAAGATGCCATGATGATCTATTATATTAATCCCCATTGGAGGTGTACTCAAATGGTGCAATCATGAAACAGAATCTTGGCCATGAAAGAACAAGCTTAGAAATTAACTATGTGGATGAAAACCTTCAAGCACACAACTTCTCTGAAGCCAGACACAGGTGTGATTCTTGGCGCACTGCTAACTTGGCTTCCTTGACCTTACTTTTTCCTCTTTCATCTCCCCGCCCATTTTTGTTCTCTCGCTTTTATAGCATCTGATTTAAGACTGTGCTTTTGGGGATTCGCCTGCGGGAGAAGAGGCTGCAGGAGAGCTCATTAGCTCAGCAGATGCTCTATCCCTGGACGAATTATACAATGAAAAGCTGCTTCTGAGGGCCACCAAAAGGAGCCAGGGCTTTGTGGAGGTGGGCAGCCCCGCAGTGCAGTACAAGCTCTGTATTTGTTAAAAGAGGGGGTTTTGTACTAAAAACATTTCCCTTTGTTTGTTCTCATGAAAAGAGGAGCCTCCTGAAGGCTGCTAGCATTTGATGACTCCATTTCAAAATGAACACTTGTCTGTTTCCATACCGGGCTGCTTCAGTTGAAAGTTACAGAAAACCTTTCCGAGATGGAGAGACTGGCAGCGGAATCAGACAAGCGATACCTAAAAGGCAGAGCACAGAGCACGCTAGCTGTGAATTTGAGAAGCTCCAATATTGAATTGGCTCCTAACAGTGATCCTGAGCAGGGATCGAGCCCATGTTTTAGACTGCAGCCTGGAAAAAGAAAAAGAAAACCTACATTGTCTAATTAAATTCGTTTATTGAACTGTATTATCACTCTGGTTCCCATAATACCACTTTAATTCAATTTAGATTTTGTTACTTCTTCCCCTCCAAAAGTAAAACTTTACCATCGAGGCATATTTATTGTTTTTAATGTTTATGTTTGGAAACATTCACTAAGTCATTTTCCCACTTAATTACAAGGAAGAGAATAATTGGTTCTTAGACCCTCGGATGATATTTACCAAAGTATTTATGGAAATATAAATGGACAGTTTCTTTGATCCAAAATTATGCTTTAATTTTTTTTAACTAGAACAGACCACGTAGAAAAAATGTGAAAAGCTAAGGAAAGGCAGCTGCTTTGATTAACCTTGAGTCCTCTACAGAGGGAAGTGCACTGGGGTCAACTGTTGTCACCCAAGGATCTTGCAGGGACTGTTTGGTGCACTCTACTGACATTTAGTGACACACACAACCCCAGCAGGGAAAGAATTTAAACATATCCCACCTGTTGGTACTTTAATTTTTTTTTAAATACCCATTTGATGAGTTTCTTGTCTGCACATTTGCCAGTCTGCTACCCTTTTGAGGATTGGATCATGGTCTTGGGCCCAATGGTAGAACTGCAATGGAAAAGGAACTTCAAACCTCCCCTTTAATACTTAATGCTTTTCTGTTTTGTTTTGCTTTTGTATTTTTGTTTGTTTGTTTGTTTGTTTTATTTTCTGAGACAGGGTTTCTCTGTGTAGCCTTGTCTGTCCTGGAACTTGCTCTCTGTAGAGCAGGCTGGCCTCGAACCCTGAGATCTGCCTGCCTCTGCCTCCCAAATGCTGGGATTAATCAGTGTCCATAATTCCAGAACACTCTGTTCTCCTCTTTGTTCTGAAACGCCTCTGTTTTGTGGAGTTCCAGCTGTGTCACTGAACAAAGGCAGACATTTATTTGCTGACAAATATAAGAATAATTTGAGGGAGGTGCGAGGGGACAGCTTAGTTGGTAATGTACTTGTCACATGAGCAACAGAACCAGAATCCAATTTCTCAGAAGCCATTTTGCAAAATCTTGGTGTGCTGGTGTGTATCTGTAATCCCAGTATTGGAGGGGCAGAGACGGGAGGATCTCTGCGGCTGGCTGGCTAGCCAGTTAGCTGAACTGCCAAGCTCCAGGTCCACTGAGAGGCCTTGTATCAAAGATTAAGGTGGAGACCAGTTGAGAAAGACATTAGACACAATATAATCATATATACACCTATAAATACGCAAAAACATGAAATGATTTTTTTTTCACTGCAGGGTATTGAGAAAGTACTAAACCATTGAGCTAAATCCCCAGCTTAAAGATGAGGATAATTTTTTAGATTGTGGCTTCTTCTAGGAAACACTTAAGCATAAGAGAGAGTTTGACCTGTGAATAGAATATTATTTTTTTTAACACGAATGAAAAAGGTTGTATTTTATTTACTTTCAGAAAAAAAAAAACTGCCCCACATAGTCAAGCACTGACCCTGTTGGGGTAGTTTCAAAATACCATTAAAAGCATAATTAATGGATCTGTCTTTCTAAGAACAAAAAGACTTAATAATTCCAAGAAAGAACAGGAATGCTATTGTGTTGTAGGCCTCATTGGAAAAAATTCCTCTTCATGTGTTGAGTTAGCCTCATGTATTTATCCGAGAACCGAAACCTAATGTTCAAGAGTTATATGAAAAACCAGTGTTGTATTGTATACCAGCCTGCACTGCTGGGCGCCACAATACATTATTAAAACGGAAAGGAGTTTACTATTTTGAAACAGGCTATAGACTGGAGCCAGTCACGAGCAAAAGCTCAAAATAACAAGCTTGTATTTACTGTTCCTTATGTGACTCTGAACAACCCAGAGGATGACTTTCAAAGTCTGTAGGACGCGCTGGAAGGCAGAGCGCTCAGTGGCGCATAGACAGCTGCTGTGGCACACAAGATTCTGCATCTCAGGGAAGCATGCTTGTTTTGCTTTCTGCTTGGAAAAGGCACTGCTCTCCCTGGGGCAGGGAATCAGGTGGTATTTCATTTTATTCATGAGGGCAGCCCATCAGTCCGGATCCTTTGTTCTAGAAAGCCCTCCTGCAGACTGATAACGGTTCTTATCCTGAATGTCCTCCAACGCCGTTTTATATACAACCTTCAGAGTGCCTTAGAGAGCCCTTTGTCCCCAGTGAAGCCCCACATGAAAAGTGTACCCCTGCTTTGGGTTTTTGCTATTCTTTCCTTTACTCTAAAAGCATTCAGGAAAGTTCTCATTCCTCGCTAGATATCTGTTATTAAGACAGGGGTGGAGTCTTCCCAGAATAGGGCCTGTTCACCAGCTCACTAGTCTGCCTTGGGTAATTGGCGGATCTGTTTTCTAAAAATGGGCCTCACCGGGTCTCAGTCTTCATAAAGCCCAGGATACCTCTGGAAGTACGAAAGTGCAGTTCAGTTGTAACAGCGATAGCAAGTCACCAAGCCTTGATGGGGGCTGCAGAGCCTCTGCTGATGTGACTGACACAGGTGGAAAACCAGAAAAACAAAACAAAACAACAACAACAACAAAACCTGTCAGGGATCTGGGGGAAAAAGTATCAGACAGCACAGTAGAAATCTACAGTTAACAGGAAATGGATGAAGACTTTTTCTCCATGAATAGTTTGGCTTTGGAGGAACATTCCTCCCTGGATACTTTAGCTCTCTAAGGAAACGCTCCTTTTACCTAGCGTAAGAGTTGGAGGCCAGCCTGGTCTACAAGAGCTAGTTCCAAAACAGGCTCCAAAAGCTACAGAGAAACCTGTCTTGAAGTAAACCAGAAAAAAAAAAAAAAAAAAAAAAAAAAAAAAAAAAAAAAAAAGAGTTTGATAGAATAGGCTAGCCAGGGCGTGAAGGTGACTCTGTAAGATATTTGGTCACCTTGTAGGCTGGAGAAAAAAGACCTTTCTGTTCGTTTGAGAGCAAGCCTGAGGCCGAGTGAGAGTTTTCCCAGAAAGACTGTCCGGGCAGTGGCCCAGACATGGCCTGCGGCTTTTTCCCTGATTGACACCCTGACTGCACGGCTGTGGAGTCTGCTCTGGATCTCAGACACATTTCTTTCAAGGTAGTCCCACAAATGTGTTATATATATTTAGATATTCCCCCTTTGGTGAGTTAAAAAAGGCTCTTCCGAGATGTCAAAACAAGTCAAATATTTATATCCAAGATAAATGTTCAGTAGCAGGTATAAAAAGCAACTGATCTTATGAAACTAGAATAGCACTTGGGGGTTGACTGCAAGGCACCCCTTACTTTTACACATTCCCTCAAATTTTCTTAAAGATCCCTTTAACATTGCCGTATGATAGTTAGCATTTTATATGTTCATTTATAAAGAACCAAAACATAGTCAGAATTTTTTTTAAAAAAAATCATATATATTTCTTAAAAAGGCAATTTCATTTTAGTTTCTTCTCTCCCCAGACATAATCTCTTTTTTATCCTGGAATAAAATGAATTTTGGTTTTGGGAGGGGCAGTGAGCCTGGAAAGGGATGGCAGAAAGAGCAGCTGTCATAAGATGTGGGATCAAAGTTAGGGGGATGAAGAAGACCTCAGAAGGGACAGCGGGGAATGGAGACCTGCAGAGCAAACAGGGGTTCCACCGGGACCGCTGGACCTCTGCCAGGAACCTCGGTGATCAGAGGGAGTGCCCTTAATCTGTCTCTCCATCGTTTACTCTCTGTGCATCTTGGCAAGATGTTTTTATCTCTCACCTGAGAGAGTTAATACATTGCTTAGAAGGCTTCCTGGGTGCCAGGCACACGCATGGCATGAGGCTGGAATCTGTTACCGTTCATCTGTGCCGGTGGCGTACTGGACCCCTGATTCCCCAACATCTTCTATTCTTTAACTGGGACCCTTATTAAATGCCTTATTAATATCTCAATTTCCCCAGGTTGTGTGAGAGCCATGGTTTTATTACCAAGGGCTGTGTGCTGTTTTGCCTCTCCTCTGTCAGATGCACCCCCACTGCCTCCTCCCATCCAGATGACCTCTCTCCTCCCGCCCCTACTTGCTGCCCTCATATGACCCTCATTTCGCTTGCTGATAGCAACAGGTGGTAACAATCGGGAGACTTCATTCAAGCATACCAGTTTCTGTCACAGCCACAAAGATAGACCTGGGTTCACTGTAAGAAATTTGGGGAAGCGCGAGACGTCCAGTGCATAGAAAGGTACAACAGACCCTGCATGCTGTCCTTATCGTCAATAGAGCTGAGCGCTTTCGCTAAAATCAGTTTTCTACTAATCAGCCAGAGCTCTCCTCACTCAGACACTTAAATCATACCATGTTCTTGCTTGGCACCACCCCGTGGTGCCCCATTGTCTGAGATAACGTGTGTTGATCTCTGGCGTCTGGCACTGAGCCTCTGCCTCTCACTTTGGGACTTTTCCCTCTGGTTTCTTAGCTCAAGACACAGAGCTGATTTTTGTTCCTCAACGCCCATGCTTGCTCTTCTTTAGGATTTTCTCGCAAGCCTATAGCTTCCTAGCACTAACAGATTCCTCCCACTGATTGGATACCACCACAGCAGAGACACATCCCCAGCAGAGACACACCCCCAGCAGAGACACACCCCCAGCAGAGACACACACACACACACACACACAGAAGATTCACATCCACAGCAGACACACACAGAAGACACACCCCCTGCAGAAACACACCCCCAGTGGAGACACATCTCATAGCAGAGACACACCCCTAGCAGAGACACACAGGTGACACACCCCCAACAGAGACATACTCCCCCAGAGTCACACCCCCAGCGGAGACACACCCACAGAAATTCACATCCACAGCAGAGACACACAGGAGTCACACCCCCTGCAGAGACACACCCCCAGCAGAGACACATAGGAAATACACTCCCAGCAGAGACACACCCCCAGTAGCAGCTCCATGCTCAGGCTGCTACTTTGTAGCATTTAGCTCTATGTAGTCAAAGATTTTCATTGTCTGTTTTCTTTTTATTCTAATTTGTTTTGACCACTGCATGAAAATGTAATTCAACTTAATAAATAAAACCCCATTTTTACCAAAAATGCCAAGGCTTAAAACTATTGAAAGCCATATTTTAGCCAATATTGATCAGTCATGTATACGAATATTTAATGAAGCTATTATTATCAGTCAGTAAAAAAATGCTAAGCATTTCTTGTGGTTTTCTTTATTGCCATTTTCCTACACCAAATGTGAGGGGGGATTGTTTTCAGTCTGAGGATGAATTCGGGGCCTCCCACTTGCCTGATGAGCATGCTACCACTGAACTCCCCCCTCCTGGTCTCTTTTTGCTTTTTATTTTGGCACAGAGTCTTATTAGGTTGTTCAGGAAAGCTTTGAACTTGAGATGCTGCTGTCTGAGCCACCAAAATCACTGCAATCACAGCCACCCTTTCTGACTGAAGTGTGATTTTAAATTATTATACTGGCATATGCATGCTTGTGTAGAGAAAGGAGAGAACCCTAATGCAGTTACAAATGGCAAGGGAAATTGTATTCTCTTATCTGCTGTGCTTTAGCGAACTGCCTGTCCACAGCCCGACAGAGTCACAATGAGGTCTATTCAAGATGCCATATATTTATATAACTGAAAATGCGTAGAAAATGCTTGAGAATGACCACATACAAAGAATATATGCAAAATGCAACTAAGTTGGGGGGATGAATAAGAAAATTAGTCACCTGTGACGCTTGCACAGACTTGGGGATATTAAACATTACCAATGTAGCTACGTCCTTCATCTCGGCCTTTCAACAGCAACATGAAAGTTGCTGTGCCCTTCGGCTCCTACATCTACATTCTGGAGAAATAGTTATTTTGAAATATTTTTTTTCTCATTCTTCTCCTTTAATCTGTGTATCCCCAACAATGTCAGGTTCTGTTGGTTTCAAGTGCTATAGTGAATACTTACATCTGAGATGCTTTTTTTTTTCACTTAGTATTTATTTGCTCCTGGGATTTATAAGCCATGAAATCACGCTCTGCTGTGTGAAGCCACCACTGCTATCCTGTTCCTGGTCCTGTCAATGGGCACTGGATTACTTTTTTTTTTTTTTTTTTTTGGGTTTTTTCGAGACAGGGTTTCTCTGTGGCTTTGGAGCCTGTCCTGGAACTAGCTCTTGTAGACCAGGCTGGTCTCGAACTCACAGAGATCCGCCTGCCTCTGCCTCCTGAGTGCTGGGATTAAAGGCGTGCGCCACCACCGCCCGGCTTCACTGGATTACTTTTAACTACTGCTTTTACTGATGTTCCTGTTAGGAACATTTTGGTTCAAGGATGCAAGAAGTAGCTAGGGGCTGCCTTGGAAGGGAATGAATTACCTACCATAGGGTGCATAGCTCAGAGTCAATAGAATGAGACAGCTGCCATTTTGCCCTAAATAGTTACTTTAATTTATATTTCCACTAGAAGGCTAAAGGTTTTACAGCCTCATAAACACCTGCTATTTTTAAACCTACTGATTTTTTTCAGTGAGTGCAAATGGTAAGTTGCACTTTTAATTAAAAATTTCTTTATTAATGAAGACAGGCATCACCTCAAATGCTTATCACTCACAAATATTGGGAGAAATGCCTTTTGCTGTGTTTTGTCTATTTTTCTATGAAGTAACTTTCTTTCATTTTTAATTGACTCAAGGGAACATATAATCATGATTTTAATCTCCCTCAGTTTAGTCTCCCCTGACCCAGTTTATGGCTTGAACTTTCATTCCCTTTGTGGTGACTTTTAATGATCACATGTTCATAAATTTTAATGGATCAGATACATCAGTTTCCTTTATGAGTGGCACACATTTGTGCTTCACTTAAGGAATTCAATCTTTGTTTAACTATCATGTGACCAAGCAATATCACTTATAAGAATACAGACCAAATAAATGAAATTTCAGCATTAGGGAGGTGGAGACAGGAGTGATATGGCTGGGCAGAGAGAGGAATATAAGGCAGAAGGAGACAGGAGCTCAGAGCATTCGGTCTGAGGATTCATAGAGACAGGATCTGTCCCCTTGCTTAAAAACCTAATGGCTGGCTGCTCTTCTGCTTCTCTGATCTTTTGGCTTTTACCCACTAATATCCAACTCTGGGTTTTTATTATAAAGACCAAATAGAATTTGTGCTTCAAAAATGTGTATAATAGCCTTATTACCAAAATTTCTGATGAGATAGGATGGCATCCCATGAAAAGCTATAGAGACAGTGTTCTCTTCTCAATCACCAGTGCCTCTAGAGAGCATGTGCAACAGGCATTGAATTACATACAACTAAAAGGGGGCATCAGGGCGAGAGGGTGGCTGGAACTTCAGGTGAGCATCTCGCATCCTCCACACACCTCTCTCTTTCTAAGAAGATGCCATCAGGCATTAGCTTGCGGACTACTCATCAGCTGTGTAACACTGTCCCCTGAACGCAGCACAGCCTTTGGCCATATTAAACAGCGCTTCTCTCATAAGTACAACACAACCTCGTATGTCATAGAAGCAGGGGGCGAAAGGGCGGTTGCTAGGAAAAGGGGAGGTGAGAAATGGGCACTCAAAGGATGCAGTCTCAGTTATCGGGATGAATCAAGTCTGAGGATCTGATGTCTAACTAGTGAGAATGGTGTATTGTAAACATCAAATCATGGAGAGAGCATCTGTGACTCCTTTTCATGCACACACACACACACACACACACACACACACACACACACACACACACACGAAGGCCCACAAACTCACTCCTTTTGAGATGTTCAAGATTCCAGGCATCTTCCAAAACACTATAGGTACTGCTGTTGTTCTTGGTTATCAGAACCAAGAACTTGAAGGCAACTTCATATTGCTGAAGACACCACACACTTTTAGACAAGGACTTGCTATGTTTTCAGTTTTCTGTTCATTTTTAAGGCTATCAATATATGTACTTTTGTATTACATTTTTTTAAAAAAATTATTTTGAGGACATACATGCTACAAAATACGTATGCGGAAACCATAGAGAAACTCATGAGAATTGGGTTTCTTCTTTCCTGTGAGTCCCAAGGACAGAACTCAAGTCATCAGGCTAGGCAACAAGCCCCTTTACCCACTATGCCATCTCCCCATCCTTCAAAATATATATTTCATACTCGTCCAGATTATTTCTATTTCTGAAATATTTGAAGTTCTGATTCTTTTTCCCCTTTGCTTGCTTTAATAGGCAACTTGGTTATTTCATTTCACGCCATTCTTTTTACCGTGTTCCTGGATTATCAAATATGATTTACTATTTGGTTGGTAAGATATTTTAAATATTTTTAGCTAAAATGATAGTATTTTCTTTATACACAGTTTTAAAATAATAGTGTGCATTCAAATTTTTCCTCTTTCTGCTATCTAAGAGCAATATAAATTGATTCTACTTAAAATGATAACTCGTGGACTGCAGTATTAAGTAACATAAAAGTAACAGGTATATTATTAGACCTTGGAGCCCACAGGGGCTAAGCAATAACCACAAACAATAAAAAAAATGTTTATTCTGACCACTATGCAGGACTAAGCCAAGATAAATAACCTGGCCAGCCGCCAAGCATCCTTAGAGCACTTACAGGAAGTGGGGATGTGGCGATGAATGGGAGTAGATGTGCACACCCATTCATGTGCACACCCATTCAACTAGCCTTTGTCTTTAACCCGTTCTGAAACGCTCTCCTTAGTCCAGTACCTCTACTGCAATCTGTGAGTCACAGACGTCAGATAATCACTGTCTTCCCTATTTACCCACTTCTCTGGCTTCGTAAGTTCTTCCTGACCTCAGTGAATGCTCTATGCTTTTGTAGTCTGAAATTAATATGCCATAAGAAAGTTCTACGTGTTCTAGACAACCATAAAGGCAGAAACAAATGCTTATGTGTTTAGCTTGTTTCTTTTGTCAAAAGGTAAGTACTATAGGGGTAAAACATCTCCACTGCCTGTGAAGAGTCTTACTTTTCCACAAATCGTGAGGACCACATTCAACAACTGTGCAGCTGGTGTATAGTACAACCTAGGTATGTTTTTAAAGCTCTTTAGGAACCTTCAGTGAATATCTGAGATGGAAAAACATTGACCTACAACATCCTGGATGGACAAAATGTGATCAACAAATATTATTGAATGATGTAATGACCTTTTAAAAAATAAAATTATTTTAAGGATAAATGGTATTTCTTGAAGGGAGTCATGTCACTGGAAAAGATGTGTTTGTCCTCTGGGTATAGTTATAAAAGGCCAATATGAGGGAGGACGATTCTATGAAGCGCTCTCCATTGGGGTATAATCAGCAGTTCTTAAAGGGATGACACTCTGAATCACTAAGTATGATATGTAAATATAGTCTCTTCCAGATACCCTTAGATCAAACAATTATGTACAAGCTAGGTGTCTCTTGGTCACAACAGAGACAGCTTGTAGTACATAGATGCTAGTTGAAAGAATTTTTCTTTTCCACATGTCAGATCCATTGCTTGAAGTTGTTTCTATTAACTAATGATCTCAACTAAAACAAATGCCTAAATTTATAATTCACTGAGCTGGAGAAAAATAGATAGCATACTAAAAAAAAGAAAAATGAGGAAAGAAAGAGGCTAAACAGTGGTTAACTCAGGGGAAAAATCACTTTTTCTGGATTTCTTTATCCTAACTGCTCTATTAAAGGTGTAGACCCTGAATCTCTCACGGATATGTGAAGCCCCAGTTTTAATTTTAAATAGTTTATTTCTTACAGTGATAGCTCATAATTCCTTTGAAAGTGGGCATAATTTCATCCCTGACTTGACTGATCAGAAACTATGGATTATAAAATTACCAAAGAAAGAATATGAGATGGAATATAAGGCTATGAAAGTAGGAGAAAAGCCGGGATAATTTTAAACATAAAATCATGAACACTATTTTGTCATCGTATTTAACAATTAGTTTTCCAATGACAGTTCTAAATTACTTACAATGAGTTCTATGGTATTTACTTTTTCAGTTATAGTTGGTTACAATGTCTGGCTGATAAGTAAAGAAAGATACTGTATTAAAAACATTTGAATTTGGATGGAGCTGCATTTTGCTTTGGATATTCAAAGATCATTTAGAAACTCCAGCAGGATTCACAGCAGTCCATCCTGCTTGGCTACATAAGCCAAGTTACTTCCTTGAAATTTCTAAGTACTTGTAAATAATTGACTAAGGTATTGAAATGCATTAAATTCCATAATACTTTTATTATACCACCATTTTTGGAAACAGGGTCTCACTCTATAGTCCAGACTGGCCTAGATGCCACCATGTGACTGAGGTTGGCCCTGAATTCAATTACCCTCCTACTTTAGCCTCCTAAATGGTCAGATTACAGGTATGAGTCTGCTGGTTTGGTGTTATAATGTAATTTAAAATACCCTGAGGAAGTGTTTACATGTCCTACGACTGTAATGGGAAGATGCTCTTTATAAGAACAATATGTAAAATCTGGAAAGTAATATTACATTACTTTTTAAATTAAAAATGTAATTGAACCAGGCAGTGGTAGCATGCACCTTTAATCCCAGCACTCAGGAGGAAGAGGCAGGAAGATCTCTGTGAGTTTCAGGCCAGCCTGGTCTACAGAGCAAGTTCAAGGACAGCTAGGGCTGTTACACAGACCCCCACCCCCCCCACACACACACACACACAAATGTGATTGGAAGAAAATCTCCTTCTCCTTCTCTCTGAGAGCTGTTTGACTCCATTGTGTTGGGGTCAAATACAGATGGCACTTGGAAGCTGAGCCCAGGAAACAGATCCATGTGAGGAAACGGTGTGCGGTTCTTTCGCTATTCACACTAATGATTCTCACTTGAAAATCATAGTTCACCAACAGTACGTGACCACTTACACAGAGTTTGGCCCCAAGTGAGGGGTGTTGTTTTACCAGCCTCATGGTGTCTGCACCCGAATCTACTGCTGCCTCAGCTACTGAGTGGGGCTGCACAGCCTAGGCCTTGCTGCTCAGGCTCAGGCCCGGCAGGACCGCTGCCTCCCGCTACTGGTGCCTCTGCCACTAAATGTAGTTTTCAACTAACTCTCTGTCATTCTACTTTACCAATAAGGCCTTGGGAGCCAGATGCGGGGAGTGAAAAATCTCCTAGCTCAGAGAATCAAAGAATAACACAGCTGCTTTCTCCTTCATCACCGTCCGTTAAAGAGAGAGCTTCTCTTTAGCTGTCCCAAACCAAAAAGGACAAACTCTCTCTGACTTCTCACTCTCTGTAGGTGGAGATTGCTTGTTTGTTCCAGCCCATTTCTATTAATCTGTGTCTTGCCACGTGGTTGTGGCCCAGAGCTAAGGTTCCATCCGGAGTCTGTTTCCTAGTAACTCATGACAATGTAATTACATCTCCTTGACTCCGCCTTCTTTCCTCCTCTGCCTTACTCAATTCTGCCCTGCTGTAGGCCAAAGCAGCTTTATTCACTAACCTATGGTATTCACAGCATACAGAGGGGAATCTCACATCAACTCTCTATGACTTTTTTCTGTCACCTGGTTGCTTGCTCAGCCTCTGGATCTATGGTTGATTTTATTTAATTGTTTAAATGGGTGCGATAAGGTTGAACCATGCCACAGCTAGAAGCCGTTTTTTGTGTTTTTTCCAGTAAATGACACAATCTCGGGGTTCACAGTGTGATCAAATATCCTTCCACAGAGGGGTTTTCTGTTTTTGTTTTGGGTGTTGGGTGTTTTTTTTTTTTTTTGGATGACTCTCAGATAACATTTTTTTTCAGCACTAAATGTGTTGGCTGCCTTCCAGCCCTGGTCTAGCCCACGGAATATTTGGGCTATTTTTTCCTTAAGCTGGTATTTTATTTTTCTAAGCCTAAATTATGATATCTGTCTTTGAAAGTAATCAATTCCATGAACACCTTAAGGCACTAGTCAAATCATCCCAGCATGGGGTAGAGGGGAGGCAGAGAACTCAACAGCCTTTCAGAGCTGCTCTTGCTTAGGAACACACTATTTGAACTGCAATTTAGGCATCTTTCTGCCCTTTAGTCATTACAAACACGCCATAGCGCCCTGCTGTGAGGACAGCTTTGTTGCCCCAGAAGTAAAACACTGTAGCTGTGATTAAAGGATTCAAGTCTTTGCCTTGAACTGACAGATTACTTTTTGCTAGATTTCCTCTGTTAATTCCAGGCTTGACAGCTCAACCATAAATTAATCTAAATTATGGCAAGGTTCTTCTTCAAGGATGATCATTGTCTCATAAAGTTCTGTTGGAAATGCTGACATCTCTATCACAAAATGTTCCTGCAATTTAGCAGACATCTGAATAAGGTAACTAAGAAAATAAAAAAAAAAAAGGAAAAAACTACAGCTCGAGGGGTTGGAACACACAGGCAGTCACTGGGGAAAATGTTCCTGACTTCGGTGGTCACTGATGTGTGAGGCTCCGTGTTTGTTTCCTAGTAACTCATGACAATGTAATTACATCCTGCCTGCCCAATTTTTCTCCTAACTGAAATTGATAAATATAAACTAGAGTTTATGACTGCGAATCACAGCCTGAGGCAGCGTTGCATGGACATTGATTGCACAGAAATGTAAACAGTGGGTGGTGATGTGCTGACTGACTCTGAACCCTGTCACAGGCATTAGGACGCTAGGGTCAGAGAACTGCGTAGGTCCAGCCTCGACTTCCCAGGAAGAAAGCACAGAGTGGCCAGGTACAACAAGCAAGGAAAGGTTTTGCATCCTTATTCACCTTGTTCAATCCCAGGATGAACCCCTCTGGAATTCACTCCTCTGCAGACTTCAGTGAGCATCACCAGAAAGACAGCACTTTTTTATGAGCTTTCTGGTTTTTATGTCCATGAGTCTCATCATTAGGGAGCCAAAGGGTCAGAGCTGAATATATGTTAGTTTATTCACCTTTGGCCCTTAGAAATTTTGAGTATGCAAAAACCAGAAGAAAGGAATGCGAGGAAATGGGACTAAATAATGGTTGGAAACAGTACTTTCTCCAAAATTCTCCTCAGACGACCATTGCCATTTAGACCACTCACCCAAATCAGAAGCAGTTGGTGCACTATGGTTCTTAGATGCATTTCAATTGGTCAACATTATGTTTTAATTATAGTTTGATTTAAATACATTCTTAAGCAGTCTGAGCTGTGCACATGGATGTGGATCCTACCAAACTTGTCTAATTCTTAACTGCTTGACACCAAAGGTGTATGAGTTATAATGTCTTCGTCTGCCCTGCCCAGAAGACTGATAAGAAAATCCTATTTCTCTGTGGGATTTCTCAGATGCTTTACTGCATATACAATATGTCAGATGCTAAACTTGGCACAATCAAAACAATGACTATAATTCTTACCATCGATACCATAAATAAAAGCAAATTCGGATTAGAGAAAAAGGTCAAGGATTTAGCCACTTTAGAAAGGATAATCAGAAAGGGCTCTTCCAAGGGTGGAATATCAGGGCACACCGATGATATTTAAGGAATGAAGTGTGAAAATATCTAGGGGAAATGTTTCTAAAAGAGAAGTAGCAAGGGTCATGACCCTGAAGAGAAACAAGAAATACAATGAGAAGGCCTCAACTTGAGCTGAGTAGACATTGGGGTGGGGAGTTAGATAAATGTCATATTATTTACATTTCACAGGCTAATTTGAGGGATTGAGAATCTGCTGGAAGGCTTGGGACAGGAAAGTCAAGTAATTTAATTTATATGATAATAGATAGGTAATTTCTAATTCATAAGCAATGCATAAGTATTTTAATTTTAAAGTATTTGTAAAAATGATAATGCTCTTGAATCTTAATATATCTTCCTAATCTACTCAGATCATCAGCATAAGCGAAATAGCATTTATTGTGTATTTGTTATATAGGAAGTCCTGTGCTAGTTTGATTCGTAGACAGATCAATTAATATGAGTTTTTGATCAAGGAATTAGACATTTCTTTAAGATCTGATCACAAGAAAATGTTAGTTTTTCTTGCCATGTTTGCCAAAAGGCCTAAGAACATTGGCTTTGTGAGCCATTAATACACATTTTGCTCATATCGACTTTAGCAAAGTTCTAGTCCACTTCTTGACTTCCTTATTCATTATATCATTTTTTTTTTTTTTTTGGTTTTTCAAGACAGGGTTTCCCTGTAGTTTCTAGAGCCTGTCCTGGAACTAGCTCTTGTAGACCAGGCTGGCCTCGAACTCAGAGGTCCGCCTGCCTCTGCCTCCCGAGTGCTGGGATTAAAGGCATGCGCCACCACCACCCGGCCCTCATTATATCATTTTTACAATAATTAACTTCTCTCACTGTTTTGTGAGAGTACACAGCTCCAGGAAAAAAAGCTGAAAGATCTGGGAAACAGCTATGAAACCCCAAATATTTTAGTTCTATTAACACCTCCTCACTCTGGTGAGAGCTGATATCACTTTTGATACTGAGGAAACAAGTTTGAGAGGAAGAGAAAAAAAAAAAAAACACAGGCACTATCCAGCTATAATGAGCCAGTGAAAGATTGCTTGGTATTTTAACAATTGCTTAGCCATTTCAAGGCAGCAGTTCGCCTTCTTTGAAAGCTGTCCCGTGGAATCCTTGAGAGTGACTGGTGGGTCTATAGCGCATTCAACAAGACCAGCTGGTGTGAAGATTATAGTGACATGAACAGAGAAAGGGAGAGCCCTGAGCACGGTTACCAGAAGATGAAATCTCATCTCTCTGCCACCCCTCACTCACTCAAGACTCTTGCATGCTCACCACAGATTCCTTGGATAGCCCACAAAGCCCACTCTTCGGACTCACAGTGACTGCTCTCCCTTTTCCTCAGAGTACTCTACACTCCTTTACCCGTCTTTCCCTGTCTCCTTATTCCTTCCTCCCCCTTATTCTCCTCCCTCCTCCTCTCCCTTTCTCTCTTGCTCTCTCCTAAGTTTTACCAAGTCTATGTGCCATGATATTTCCACATCAGCTAATATCTTACTAGAGGATGTGTTGGCAGGCACATCTAGAGAGTATTGGAGAAGAGACCCGTGTTTCCTTTAGAATACCAACACTCCACGCCTGAACGGAAGCTGACCAAACATATAGTTGTAGGGCACGCATTATTGCCTGAAACCCTGGCTGCCTGTAGAATTGTCTTAGTGGCTTCATGACAAGAAGGAGGATATCCAATTACTTCTCATCTGCCACCACTACCTCACCCCTGGATCTAGTAGAAAAATAAATCTGCATGAATGTTATCTTTGGACATTTATGATGCTGTACAGCAGAAGGAGCAGGGACTGTGTTGGTTGGTATTTGTTTTTGTTTTGTTTTGTTTTTCTTTGTTTTTTGTCCACTTGACAAAAGTTGGAGGCAACTGAGAAGAGGAAACCTCAATTGAGAAAATGCTGTCATCAGTTTGACTTGTAGGCAAGTATATGGGACATTTTCTTGAATAATGACAGCTGTAAGAAGACCCAACCACTATGGACACTGTAGTGCCCTACCCCTGGGCAGGTAGGGCTGGGCTATACGAGGGAACAGACTAAGCCATGAGGAGCAACCTAGACAGCAGTTCTCTTCCATGGTTCCTATCTCTGTTCCTGCTTGAGTCCTTGTGCTGACTTACCTCCATGATGGACTGTGATCAGAATCATAGACTGAAGGAAACCCTTTCCAGGTGATATCTTGGTAGTTTACCTCCTTCAACAACAGGAGGCAAACAAACAAGAGATTTGAGCCTGAAGATCTGAGTCCCATTCTCTACCACTTGGGGTGAAATATATGAGCAGGTCTGTCTGCCTCTGAGAGTCTTACATCATTTATAAAATGATCAAAAATGCACCATATGAAATCTCAAAGAATTAATAAAATATATTTTTAAAAATCTCGGAGTTTTTTGTGAAGCTTAGACATGGGGATTGCATTAAAGCACTTAGTGAATTGTATAGCACAAGCAAATGATACTATTTTAATTTTAGCAAAAATAGAATAAGGGCAGACGAAATTCCAAGACCTTTTAGATTTGTTTATTTCTGTAACTTTTTTTTTGTTTTTAAGCAATCTATTCTGATTTGGGTTGGTCTCCTGAGGATGAGCTCAGAATTTTCTGTGTCTGGTCTTACAGGTCTTCTATTCTCTCTATTCTGTCACTGAGCTTCTAGGATGCTTTCTCTTGTCACTCAGAAGTTTGATTTCCTGGAGGGACATTATTAAAATCCATTGTGAGAATCCCACAGTGCTGCTTCTTTAGCATTGTCCAAAGAATTAGAATAACACTTTCTATGTATTTTGATAGCTGGGCAGTGGTGGCGCACGCCTTTAGTCCCAGCACTCGGGAAGCAGAGGCAGGTGGATCTCTGTGAGTTCGAGGCTAACCTGGTCTACAAGAGCTAGTTCCAGGACAGGCTCCAAAAGCTACAGAGAAACCTGTCTTGAAGAAAAAAAAACAGAAAAGAAAAGGACAAATTCAAATTAATATAACAAAACTTTTCGAAATGACTTTTAGTGAATTTTAATTTCAATAAAATAGGGGTAAAGGAAAGGGTTAAGTTTTGCGTTATTTTCTGAAGGAAAGGAAAGGCCCCATTGTGGGGGTAGATACGTAGAACTGCATCTTGGTGTGTGAAGTGGATAGAGCTTGACTGCATGTTAGGATGAGAGAGCTGGGAGAGGTGGACTGGCAGAAGGACCAGCATCGAGGCCACTCCAATCCCCATAGAGGACACCAAAGATTTGAACTGCAAGGGAAGCTCCTTGCCACACCATGCTGAATTTCACCTCCTCACTCAACTGCAGTTAGCACTTAATAAATGGTGATTGCGCGCAAAGAATAATTATCCCACTATCTTTTCCCTCCAAAAAGGAAACTCGCTAATGATCCCAGTGTCTTCCATGATTAATTCCATCCACTCTCCACTTTCGTTCACTCCTCCACTCTGGGAAATACAGATCGTCTCTTGCCATTTATACAAAATTGCCTGTCCTTCAAAGCGAAAAGCTAATCTCCACCACGAGGCACCATGCCACATGATCATCATTTTCTCTCTCGCCTGAGCCTGAGCCTAATTCCACAAAGCGCTCAATCTTTGTGTGCAGTTGCACATACATATTTCCTGGGACATTGCCGGCCTTCTATTATTAAATAAGACACAATAATAATTGCTAACACTTTTGCTCACCAATATTTTGTGTGGTTAGCAACATCTTGGGGAAAAGTAAAGTGCAGCCCTTCCCTTGTCTTTGCCTCATGGCAGTATCCAAGGAAGAAAATAACATAAAATAGATCACAAAGAAACATTTGATTAACTGAACAAGTGGGATCTACACATGTTTCTGGAACAAAGTGTTTCCACTTATTTTATTTGAAATATGATGTAACAACATTAAAGTGTGATTTAACTCAGCTTTTGGAAATTTCCTTCCACGCCTTCATCACATCAATACGCATGTTACAATATTGTTATCATTTATATTCTGAGTTTTCATTTTCCTTTGCTACACTCACTTCATCTCTTCACTCGTCATTAAACTTTTGGTCATTCCTCGCTTCCTTCATAGGTGACATTACAATGAAAATTTTCAATGACAAAGTCATTGTACCACACCAGGCAATGTGCTAATTGTTTTGAATGCTTATTGAATCTGGCAGGTACCATTAATTTCCCTTTAAAGAACAGAGTGGCTTTGAGTGGTAAGCCTTCTGTCCATCATTAGAAATGTAGTTACCCAAATGGAGCACCTATAGATTCACTGGGATTGGAACTAACCTTATGCCGTGCACAGCTGGGCATGCTTACTGACAAACATTGGAACAAGTATTGAAATGACATTTGTTTTAGATATATTAGATTAAACACATTGTGAAAATTAATTTTACCTCCTGATTTTTAATGGAGATAGGTAGAAATATTTAAACCTACCTACATGGTGTGGGCTGGATCTGTGGATTGCATTACATTTCTACCACAAAGTGCTCACAGAAAAACCACTGAAACTCCTTGAATTGTCTGGACCCCTGGAGCAGAGTTGTTTTATGAAATTACTTAGAGTGGTCTAAGCCAAACCCAGGATCTTGTTTTCATTCGCTATGATTTTATAATGCTAGTTTGAAGTAACAACTATGTTTCACACAACAAAGTAAATTATAGTCCCTTGCAATGAAATACCATCAAAGAATTATAAATCAGGGACTGGAATATCGATAGTGTACATTAATTATTTTTTTTTTTGCAGCAGAGGGCCCGTGAAAAACAACTGGATTCTAGAATTTTCAAGAACTTAATAGATAATTCAAAATGCACATAGAATATGTGTATATATTTGCATATAGGTAAACCAACAGAATTTTTACATGTGCATCTTTTACAGTCAATTACAATATGTGCTATAATGATGTCTTAAATAAACAAATTTAAATTTATCCATAATACAGACAGAATCTTCAATAAAGTATCATATTTTTGCATATTTTTGTATATGTCACTTGGCATGGGCTATAATTTGTAACAACTACTTAACATAATCCTTCAGGATCTGAAATCATAAGAATTAAAATCCACTTTAAAAGTCTAAAACTACATTCAATTTATTTTGTTTGGGGAAGGGTAGGATTTTTTTTTTTAGCATATCATCGTTATGTTCAAATATTCCAAAGAATTCCAAAGAATTAGCCAATGGGAAGTTAACCTCACCTGTTTCTCTAGCAGCCACAAACAATTTAACAGAAACTCAATTTTCTTTGAGTTCACAAATGTATTGTGTTCCCCACTGTGTCAAAGTGCCTTCTAGTTTTTCTCTCCAGTAAGCTGATGACAGATAAAGAGTCTGCTATCCTTGTCAGCTCTGTGTAACAAAAGCAGTTGACACAAGATCTTTTGTAACTCACCGGGATAATTCTGTTAGTGGGGGGCAAGGGGGAGGTAGAAATGTAGCAGGGAGTTAAGTAATATTTTTGAATGGTATTGAAGCCACGTCCACTCGGATGGTAATTCAATCCCCAGTATTTTAGACCTCCCACAGGACAAATCGTTCCCTTTTAGAAGCACAGTAGGGAGGACCATGCAGGGTACTAGCCAGCAGCTGTTGCCATGGAACACTACCTACCGAAATGGACTTGAAGTTGCAGGTCATCACTCCTATCTCAAAAGACAGTTTTCAGGATGGCATCCTAACAGATGTAAGGGCACTTTTAATTAAACATAGACACAAAAATCTGTTCAAAGTTTGCTCTAACTTAGGAATTCAGAGCTAAAATTAAGCACAAAGGGGTGCGGAGTCAAAGATTTGTTTCAAAGGACCAAACATTAACATGATAGGGTCATAGGTGTGTAGACACAGCTTCTTTTTTTGTATAAATTGTTCTCTTCTTCTCCATCTCTCCATCTCTCCTCAGTCTGTGTGGAGGGGGGAAGAAGAGAGGAGAGAGAGGAAAGAAATGTTATATATAAAAGCACTTAAAATAAAAGGATGAATTCATACTTCAAATCCTTCCCAAAATATTGACACAAAAGCTTCTAGGGTAAAATGAAACCCTACCACACTTTATATATAGTTTGAAATGATAAAAAAATTAACCTTCCATCTCTTATGAATGCTTTCTGATTTTAAACCTTTATTCCAAGAAATAATATAGTATAGAGTGAAATACCCACTTCAAGACCCTTTACTTCATTTTGCCCATGAAAGTTGTGAACCTGTAATTTTGAGTCATTTAGAATCCAAATTTAGTATTCCAAGAAGTCTGTTTCTCTGTCTGTTACTGTACAAAATCTTAATTAAATATTTATGCATTTCTTAAGATATATGTTGTTCTCTTGATCTATTGAATATGTATATATTCATTAGTCTTCTTTTACAAAGGGCTGCTAATCAGAAATCATGCCTTTTATCTGTTTTCTCTGTGTCTAGCACCCTATAGGTGCTTTATAAATTTTAATATCATCAAGCCCCTATGATAGATCAGCCCTGTCATACAGACAAAATGGGTAAAGGGGCTGCACACTGATTGGAGACTTGGCTATTCTAGACTGGTTCCTATCCCAAGCAGGAAGCATACATATTAACTTCCTCACATTGATTTTTTAAAGAGCCTTGATAAATGGAGTAGAGAGCCAGAGAAATGGCTCACCATTTAAAAGTTCTTGATGCTCTGGCAGAGGACCAGAGGCAGTTCCTAGCACTCCTGTCAAGTTGTCGTGACCCACACCTGCCTGTAAACTCAAACTCCAGGGACCAAATGCCCTGTGCTGGCATCTAAAGCAACACACACAGACACACACACACACACACACACACACACACACGCACGCACGCACGCACGCACACACCCACACAAGTAAAAATAAATAAATGGGGCAGAAATAAAAAGTAGATGACTTCTTGGCAGAGAGTAAAACCGCTGTGTCTGTATTGAACATGCATGTTACTATCTGATGACTAGATATCTAAGCAGGTTCTCGAGTCAGTCCCCCAAGAATACAGAAGTGATAGTGTAATGGTGAAATTCACTGAGTGTTTAGATCAATAGCTTGATAGTCTTCTCTTCAGTTTCCGCCTTGTTCAGTGCTGTTCCCGAGACTTGTATGATTACCATCTCAGCCTGATGAATGACGAAATTGTGATCCAAAGGGTAAAGCAGATCGCTCACAGTCAAACAGCTGGTGTACAGCCGTGTCAGGATTCAGTCCAGGAAGTCTAGAAACACACATAAACTTTATTGAGATGTGACCAACAGGAAGAAAGCCACATGTGTGCACTCTACAGTTTGAAGTTTTTGACTTACTTCAGTGAAATTATCATCTGGGTGTCTTCATAATCCGGATCAGATCTCTAGCTTACTTTAAAATTTCTACAGCTTTACCTAAGTTGTTTAACGTTTTGCTCCTTTATTTTAGAAAACTCTCATTGACTCTTTGAGAACTTCATACAATATATTTTGATCGCACTCGCACGCCTCCTTTAACTCCTTCCAGATCTTCCCTCTCCTTGCTGTGCCTTCCAGTTCATGTCCCCCCTTTCTACCTTAACAAAACTAACAGAGTCAAATCTGTGCTGCTCATTCACTGCCCGTGTTCTCTACATTTTATCCAGTTATGGGTCTCTGTGTTAATCACTATCTACTGCAAAAAAATTGGCTTCTCTGATAAGGGTTAAAAGATTTATTAATTGATATATGCATATAATGATAAGTCATTATGAACTGGTTTAATACTATGTCCGTTTACTAGAATAATAGTAGTAGATTCTCTCCTAGGGCCTTTGATCTATCTTGCCAGTTGGTATTTGCCCAGTAACAGTTCTAGGAATGGGCACCGTCTTGCAGAGAGAGTCATAAGTCCAATCAGAGAGGGTTGGGTTGCTCCTATAACATTCATGACACTACTGTACCAGTTGGCACAATCCTTGTTTAACAGCATGGTCCTTGTTAAAACTCCCAGATAGGAAGACATGAAGCCAGTAACATTGGGTAAGATTTACACTTTGGGAGCATCCACTGTTTTATTCAGTACTATGCAAGGTATTCAAGGTCAGTACCAGCTTGATTTCTCTATGTTCTAAGACTCAGACTTAGGGTGTCTTTATAGGCTCTCCCCGACCCTGCCTTTCATGTGTGTGTCTGTGTGTGTTTAGATATGTTTGGCACATATGAGGAATGTGATTTTATTTTGGAGAAAAGATTATTTTAATTTTATCAATTTGTTCCTTATGGATTAATTCCATTATTGATGCTACAATTGCAAAAATACTTCCTAACTCAACATCATCCAGATTTTCTCCTATGCTTTCCTCTGATAAGTTAGTGATTTGGGTTTTTCATATTTAATTGTATGATCAACCTTTAGTCCATTTTTCAAACGGCATAGATAGAAGTCCATTTTTATGTTACCAACTGTTCTAGACCCAGTTAGTGTTGAGGGAGAAAAAAAGTACCCTTTATCTACTGAAATGCCTTTGCATTTTTGTGAAAAAAAAATCAGTTGTCCATATATATGTGTGTCTATTTCTGGGCACTTCTGTTCCCTCATCTATCTTTACACCAATATCACACTGTTTTAACTAATGCAGTTCTGTGAGTCATTGAAAGACAGAGTGTTAGTCTCCAATCCTTGCTCTTTTTGCAGAATTACTTTGGCCATTTTAGGCCTCATATATCCCTGTGGTTGTTAGAATTCTAGGATGGTAGTCAATTTCTAAAGAAAAAGGAAACTAAAGTTTTAAGAAATATGCTAAAGTTCCATCTTTGATGGAATAGATGATGATGGAATAGATGATGATAATTATTTACTTGCTCCATTCAATCCTTTATCTTTGTTAAATTACCCACTACCCACCCCCCACCCCCAGTTATCTTTTTCTGAACTGAAATCTGCTATGGCTGAATCACCACCCACCTCAGCATCCCTTTTATTGCTAACATGACCTGACATTTTAGGCAATGTATGTATCAGCCTCCTTTTTGATATGTGTCCTAACTGGAGTGTCCATATAATTTACATTTAACATGGTTATTAATATGATTATGTTCATATCTAGCATCTTGTTGATGGTTTTCTATTAGTCCCACTCTTGCTCTCCCTTCCCCTTTTGCATTCTTTAGATTAACGAAATGGTTAGGACTCCTTCTATGTTCTGGACCTGCTTTCTTTTTGTTTGCAATTTGGCGATTTCTTTAAAGTGTGTCACGAAACCTGTCACAGCCTAGTCTGAATTCAGGTGCTGCCACACCACTTCAGGCATAGGCTAGCAGGCTATGCACCATGTAATTTCTCTCAACGTTACGTTTCTACAGCACATGTTGGCCATCATGGCTCACCCATGCCCTTGCATGGGGACTAGTCAAGCTTCTAGTTTGTTCTCCCAAGTGTGAGCACATACTTCCCAAAATTAAGTCAGTAGACTTAGCAACACTTGATGGCAAGTGTGTGAGGGACATTGAAGAATGACATGGAGAATAAGGAATGATCATTATATGTAAGGAGAATTTCCCAGAACGTTAATCCAGTATCAATGAGGAGGTGCTTCTCCATCAACACCTGGGAGCTCTATGCAGTCACTACCACTGCACACACAATGGCTTCTTTGACTATAGAGATATAATAAAAACCGTTCTGATATCTCAAAAGTCCATCTAATGCCCAGCATCGAGATGACTGTCTAAGAAAATGTGTTTCTGCAAAGGACATTCTCCCTCCCTCCTATCCAGAGTAAGAACATTCTCTCTCCTATCTGGAGTATGACCATGCATTCTTGTGTGAAAAAAAATTGCCCTACCCAATAGAATATTTCCTTAACTCTTTCCCTTCCTCTACCACCCCATCTTTATAGTGCCAAAATCTAGGGCAGTTGCCCGGCACTAAACTTAACCTGACTCCTCTTCTAAGCATTTTCTCCAACAAGAGGAAGAGGCAAGAGACCATGGTCTTCCTTTGTCACAGACTCTCCTAATTTCCTATGAGCATGTGCCTTGGAGAAACCATGTGTTTATTTCCCATGGGTGGGTGGGAATATTCTGTCTCTTTGGAAATTCACATCTGCGAACCACACACGTATTTACACACACAGTTTATATAACCCTCCAGAAGGCTTAAAATCTCAAACAGGAAGATTTCCTCTGCCTTTGGGTTATTCCACAGGCAGGGCTCTCCTGTGAAGAAGGAAACGTTGTTTGTATTATCACATGGATGAGAAGCTCACCAAAGTATCATTTCTAGAATGAAAGTCAATTCTCTCCCCAAAGTAGACCCACTGCAGGTATTTCTGACAGAGTCACCAAGTGAATTTTATAGTGTTAATTAATAGTAAAATAACTTCTTAGTGTATATCACCATTGAACATCAATGCTTATTTTGAAAAGATAAACAGAAAGCAAATGATTTTACGGACTTATAATGTGGGAGACAAGGACGGGTGCAGCTGAAGGAAACAGAACACCCTGCCTAAAGTACCATGGCCTCTGACATAGTGACCAAGAAACTTAGGATGCTTCTCCAGGTAAAATAACATGATTAAGAGCAGAAACACATCTCAGTCCAAACCCAGCCCACTGCCTATGACCCTGGGGAAGGTTTTTGATGAGGTAAAAGAGGAAAAAAAGAAAATCAGGAAGGAGATATAGCCAGTGATTTAGCTAGGTGATCGCTTTAAGAGAAAGAGTCCTTCCTACAGGGGTGATCAGAATGAAAAACCTAATAATCCAAATATGATTATCAACATTTGCAGAAACCAGGAAGGATGCACATTAATACTGTTTGGAGAGAAAATTCAATTCTGGAGTAGAAAGGGTGCAGGACCAACCTGAGACTAGAGTTGCAATGCGGGGGTTGGGGATACACAAGATCTTTAAACTTCATTCAGCCCCACAGGGGAGCAGAGCTGGGGCTCAGACAGTGTCAGAGACGCATAAAGAGTGTCAGAGGAGGAGTAAAGCCCAAGCGATGAGGATCCCAGGTCAGAGAGCCCAGAGAGAGACACACAGCAGTAGAAATGTGGAGATTGTCTTCATGGCTTTAAAACCCCAGTGCCACCTGCAGCAGTGCCTATTCCTCAGGCTCTGCCTGATGGCTGTGGGGCCAGTCTGCCTGTTTCCCGGGAGGTTCCTGACACCAATCAATGATGGCCACACCGACCCACACATCAAGCAGAGGGCACTTTGTCAGGCAGGTTCCCTGCCAGCCACACAGCTCCCTCTTTGTCATAAAGCTCTTGTGTTTACCAGGGCATTAACTATAACCCAGCAATAGAAAACTCCTCATTTTCATGCTTGAAATACATTCTCTAACAGCCGTTTCTGTTTGACTTTTACTACATGCCTTTCATTTCTCTAAGTGAGGTAATTGACCTTTACTTTGCTACCCTGTGGATTAAAAGGCTACACCACACTCTGCATTTGATATTTCCAGTCCTGCAGGAGAAGCAATTTCCATTTGCTTTTGTTGTGGGCTGCTCTTCTGGAGGCCCGTCAAGTGAAGGCAAACTTCAAGGCCCAGGACAGCGTTGTGACCATTAATGCCACCATCATCCATTTTATTGGGCAAAACACAGGTCACTTCCTTTCTATGGTCATGTCAGTGAACCCCTAAAGATTGTGGGTCTTTTGGACTCCCAGAACCTTCTGCCTTAGTTTCAGATGACTTGTTTTCACGCCCAGGGACCTGAGACAAACAGCATCGTTCAGATTCGGTTCAAATACGTGAAATTTTGCTGTTGTGTCTGGCCTACAGTTGGAAGGCAACAAAAGTATTGGTGTTGTTGGATGATCGATCTTCAGCTCTTGTGTCAGGAAACTGTCCCTCTGAAAGCTAGGGTGTTAGGCAAAACCCTGCACTGCAAGACTAGGGAAGACTTGATGTTTTCTAGTTCTTCATAGCTGTTCATCTCAGAACCACAATACCGACAAGAACAGTGAAGCTCAAGTTAACGGTAGAGATGCTAAGGGTGGCAGACCCTGTTTGCAAAGGGATCAAAGAGAAAAGTGGTTCTGCATTTTAGACTTACGAAATAGCTACTGTTATTGCCCAGTTTTGCAGATAAGAGAACAGAGGTCCAAGCAAGCGGTGGAGCAGCACTGGAAGGGAAAATCACAGTTCTGCAGAACACTTTATATCTTTTTCAAGGAAAAAAAAGTCACCTTTTCTCTTCCACTAAATGCTTTTGATAACCCTTTACATCCAGAAGAGAAATGTTTGACAACTAAAAGCAAAACAAAAATAAACTCAGTTCTTATGTTCTCGGAGGGAAAAAAACCCAACAAGTTGTCTTACTTTAAGGTAGTTAATGGAAGAGAAAGGCAAGGGACAGGAGCGGTGAAGCTGAGCAGCAAGCTTCCGTAGGAAACAGAGTCTGGCTTTGTACGACACCACTCACAGCCTCTTTAGGATGGAGGCTTTGGTTTGGCTCCATGGCGTCATTGTTTCTCTGTTTACCTATGACTGGAGGCGGCGATCCTGCCTGTCTGTCTTTGATGAAGCTGCTGTGCTTGTGAAATAGAGGATCATTAGGAAACTGTTCTTATCAATGGACGGACATTCAACATGCACTAAAGTAACACAGCTGGATAGCTTCTTGTAATTATTTCTCTAATCCTATATTTTCTTATTTCCACAGTAAAGGGGTAGATTTAGATAATTCTTCCAATAAACATCTAAGAGTGTTTCACACCAGCCGTCATTGAAAGCCCCGTTCAGGAGACACAGTGTTAGCTCTGCACAACAGCTCTTATCCCTTTTCTCTAAGATATGATGTTGGGTGGACACTGGAGGCTTTTTTTTCCTCATTCTTCTACCAAATGTAAAGCAAAAGTGAGACGCTATGGAGGGACTGGATTGAAATGGCTAAGTCTCTTCTTTTGTGAGCATCGTACAGGCTATGGTCTCACATGTGATATCTAGAAAATGTTTCTAACTGCTGATGATATCAGAGAGATACTAAAAGTGACCGGAAAGCTTCTTACAAGCTGTTTATGTTGGTGTTTGACACCTTACCTCATTCAAAACTCACAAGCCATGTGAACAGCTCGTCTTGGTCTCTGTCTTGACAGTGAGGAGCTAGCATCAGAGATGCATAGACACTGACCTAAAGAATAATGCTTTAGGAGTAATCAAGGGTGAAGTCCAATGTAGGGCTCCCCAATGCCAAAGTACAGCCTTTCAAACCTTGCCTTTAAAAAGTCATTTCATTCCACAAGGCAAAAGAATGGAGAAGGTAAAACAAAAAGAGAAGACAAAAATAATCTAAGTGTCTAAGTGTTACCTAATAGCAGAACAACAGACTGTGGAGGGCTTTGAAATTTTCTCACTCATCTTATGGCTGCCTTCCGCTGCTAACGTTACTCCTTTCACTGATGCTACATCCTTTACAGAATTATCTGGATGTCCAGCACACCTTTCCTCGGGTTCCTATCACTGTTCTCTGTGCCGTCTGTGCTTTGAAGTAATGTAAATATAACCACCCTAGCTGAATCTGCCTGGAGCCTACAGGAACACAGAGAAACAACACGATTTAGTCTTACCTGTGCTTGTCAGAGTTGTTTGGTTGCCAGAAAAATAATTCAAAGTAGTTTAAACAAAACAGATATATTTTGACTCACTCAAGCGGAAATCACAGAACAGAGCTACAGTTTGCACAGGCTGGAACCCAAAGACACAGCGTTTGCAACAGGTGACCCTGCTTCTTGGGCTCTTTCCTCTAACTTTACTTGCTGCTAGGATTTCTCAATGCCATTGAGAACTTCCTACTTACCTTCTACAAATAGAACAATAATAGTTTAAGAAAAAAGACTGTCCAGTGACATCAGCAAGGATCCCAAGGTCAATATCAACAGTACTTGGGCTAAGTTCTCATGCTTAAGCCAATCATTTTGCAGGGGGAGTTGAAACAGGATGATCAGATAAACCTGGCTTTTCTGCTGACCTCTGGATTCCACAGTTAGAATTTCCTACCTAAATTTACCGTGATAATAGGGAAAATGGAGCTAAAACTTTTGTTCCCAAGAAAGAATTGAGGATCTACATTAGTTTGTGTATGCATTAGCTACGATATTGCTACAAGGTGGGGTGAGTGAAGCGGTCCCTGCAGGACATTTGTCAAATGTGGACTAAATCCTTCACACATCAAAGAAATGATTCCCAGATAGTTTGTCTAGCCTACTCTTTAACCAGATTTCAATCATGCTAACAAAATTCTTGGTAAAGTTAACTTTAAAAAAGAAAATATTTTTTCTCTCTTTTTCTTTTTCTTTCTTTTTCTTTTTGGTAGGAGGTTCAAGACAGCATGTTGCTGTGTGATCCTGACTATCCTGTAACTTGCTCTGTAGATCAGACTGACCTCGAACTCAGTGATCTGCCTGCTTCTGCCTCCTGAGTTCTTGGACACAATACGTGTGCCACCACACCACTGCCCAGCTTTGTTTTCATCATAGTTTTAGACTTTGCTGTCCTAATCAATTGGCTCCATTGTACTGGACTAATGCTGAGGCAGCTCATCATAGATGAACATAAATAGGAACAGACTTCTTCCCTTTTGTCTAAAAGGAAGGAAGAAAGAAGAAAGGAAGGGAGAAAGAAAGGAAGAAACAAAAGAAAGAAGGAAGGAGCCAATAGCTCTCTTTGCCTTTTGAAGGTTGTTGATGGTCTCCCCCTAAAGAACACACCCCTCCCAATACCCATGTTCTAGAGAGAAGTCTTACATGAGCTTGTAGGCACCTCAAGTAGACTTACCAAAGAGAATTAGCCAGTGTTCCTTGCTCATATTTCACTTGAATATAAGTCTGATTTTGATCCATGTTAAATGCGTTAAAAATTTTCTTTACACTAAGGCATTCTCGTGCATCTAGTTTTGACACCTCTTCTGAATGTATTTTAATCAGGAGGAGAAGTTGTGCACTGACTGATTACAGTGGTGTTGGTGAACGCAGTGGACACAGGCCAGAGGAAGTGACGCACTGATTACAGTGGTGTTGGTAAACGCAGTGGACACAGGCCAGAGGAAGTGATGCACTGATTACAGTGGTATTGGTAAACGCAGTGGACAGTCTAGTTGCTTTTTCTCAATGATGCCCTTTCTCTGGGACTATTTCATAGCTCATTGTTGTTAATTCTTTCCCAAAAGCTTTTGTTTCTTTCATTTCTAATCTTCAATTATAATTTGCCACCTTTTAGGCCATGAAGTAGGATGAGGGTCTTATTATAGCTGCAACTAGGGTTATCAATCACGAAGGAGAAGCAGGTTTTTACTGGTGCAGGATTTTCCCCCTCTCTTTGTCTTTGTCTTTTGTTTATTCTTATCTTTTGTTTGGCTATTTGTTTTTGCCTTTAAACCTTCATTTTTTTTCGAGAGGTTAATAAAACTAGGCCACCAAACACAGGAGCTAAAAGCAGGTTCTGTCAGGTCTACACTTTTCTGGTGGATATTATCTTATTTCTCAGCTAGGGAGAATTAGAAGAAACCTATTTCCCCCAATTTTCCATACCACCTATGAGAATCTAATTCAATTTCCTCTCAAAATTTTTAGTGAAAGCTAAAGTAGGGAATAAGGCTGATGGAGTGGGTGTTATTCTTTGACACAGGTCTTGCTTTTCAGACTTCTTTCCATAAAGCTATTTATCTGGCCCTACTACATATAATCGAACTCTCATATAACCACTTGGATAGGACCTGCTCAAAGAGAACAAGTATGCACTTGTTCAAGAGCTGCCCCAACCTATGTGAAAAAAAAAGTGTTCCCTTGTGTGATTCTATGAAAAAAAAAATAGAAATGTAGGAGTTGATGAATATGGGCCACAGAACGGATGAGTATGTGTGAAAACATCCCGAGTGCATCAAAGTTCCTTCTGACCGGTCAGCCTATCGTGTGTAGTCTTCATAGCAGACCTATGTCACAGGCTATAAGTAGTCCCGTGGGGGCAGTCAACCGTTTGATGGTAGAACAAAAATGTAACCTCCTATCTCTTTCTCCAGAGTCCAAGCACCTAGCACTTTATTGCCATATCTATTGCAAAACATAGAGCTGCTTGAATACTGGAATCTGTACCCCTGAGCCTGGAGACCCCAATGTTAGGGACCACCTCTGTGAATAAAGCAAGCAAACAGAGGGGGGTCATCTATTAATTACAATTTGGCTTTGGTTTTTTTTTTTATTTTAATTTATTATGTTCTTTACTTGCCAGTCTTCAGAACAGAGAGGAATGGCAACCTGGCTGCAGGACTCATTTTGTATTGTCTATTTTCTTTGAGATAACATTTAGCTAGATGCTCATGAGTTTAGCAAAAGGTCACATGGCACCATCATTTCTGTGCGCTGATCTCAGACAGTGCATTATCTGAAATGTATAAGCTGCTATTTTTATTTTACAGCCATGGCACTTTACCCTTGGTAGCTAGCTTAGAAAGAGGAAAAGAAAAGAACTATTTTTAATATCACTTAAAATAACCAACAGCTTAGAGAATCATGTAATCAGATAATTCACTGTAAGCAAGTTTGGGGTCTCAAGCAAGGCTTAAATGAAACTCGTAAAAGGTTTTGAAGATATCAAATACCAGGTATCGAAGCCATTTTACTTAGTAGTGTAGAAAAGACTTTCTAGTCCTTGGTCTGTCACTCTGGAGGCAAGCAAATAACCTTAGGTATTTTTAAAGGATCAAAAGATCATGGTATCAGTCAAGACATGATCACAATCTTGATCTTTGTTTTACATTCCCAAAGGAAACTATAGCTGTCATCAATTGTGCTCCTAAAACAAGGCTGTGAGGATCATTCTGCAAAACTCATTCTTTAAAGAACAAAGATGGGAAGAAGAGAGTGCCCAACAGCGAGGTCCCTTAGTATCCAATGCATCGTCTGTAGTTATTAGCGCCAACCTCTTGGGATTATTATGAGGTTTGTACCTTTGTACAATGCCAGGTTCTTGGGAGTGTTGGTCCACATGAGCTCTGTGTATCTTTGTATTTGTTAAGTTAGTCATCTGTAGTAGTGATTTTCTGGCTTGCTGTGACACCATGCCAAATGAAAGCAACTTAAGGAAAGTATTTATTTCAGGTCAATCGTTGAAAGTGCCATCCGTCCTGATGGGAAAGGCGTGGAGGCAGGAGTAGTGAGACAACAGTCACATTACGGTCACAGTCAAGAGGCAGAGTCGGGAATGCGGCTACTCAGCTCCATTCCTCCGTTACAGTCAGTTCAAGTCCGCAGCCCTCGGAAAGCTGCCAGCCACAGTTAGGGTGGATCTTTTGGTCTAGAAACTCTAGAACAATCCCAAAGACTCATTTTCCTGGTTATCTTAAATCCCATTGAGTTAATAGCTAAGAGTTTCCATTAATTCACCTATGGCTTGATAGCAAGTAAGTGGTAAAATCAACATTTGGATTCACATTTTCAAATGCTTACACCAGAACATGGAATTTGGAAGTTCCTTTATCATAAACCCCAGTTCAAATAACATTGAAATGAAAGCCTGGAATTCGTGTGTCAAGGGGGAAAGAGATAAGGGGATACAGTGGCAGAAAACCAAGATAAAGTCATTGTATATAATTGTTCACCTATTTTTAAAGATATTTACAATGTTCCAATCTCAATGCTTACATATTTTCTAAATAGCATTTCTATAATCAAGGGTAATCCAAGATGGGAATTGTAATAGAGGATAAATCCAGGTGGGGTCTGGTTATCTCTGACACATATCTTTGTATAGTTATTGGAGAAGGGAGTTGAGACTCAGATTTAAGTAAGAGCTGATTTACACATAAATAATGCCTTACATGTGGAAATTATACAAAAGCTTATGACCATGTGGCTTCATTGCTAAGGTCTTACTCTGTGTCTGGAATATTTGTGAAGTTTACTGTTCTTTTACTTAAAAATGAATCCTTCCAGGAAAACCAAAGTAGGTAAACCCAAGACCTGCAAGACCAAACCTGACCCTGCTTTCTGTTTTACTTTTTAGATGGAAAGCTCCCCCTAGTACCGGTGTCCCTATTGGAAACATTTCTAATAGACTATACAGACCTCTGGCTGGCAGGAAATTCTGGCCCAGAATAGATATATTAAGTTATAAAGAAAAACCGGGCAGACTGCATGGGATTTTCATACCTGCTGGCAGGTGGCACAGAACTAAACGTTGGAGCGATTTTATAAGCAAGAATTAAATTGACTCATGACAGCTGGTCACTAAAATACAGGAAGTACAGACCTGGTTGAAAGTGAGAACATGCTGGTGTTCATTAAGTTTGGAGCACAGAACAGAGGTTATTTCTGTTTAGAAGTCTAGAAGAGTAGCTCTTTTTTGACAACGTCTGGTAATTTGTCCCTTGCCCACAAATAGATCTTCAAGGTGCATGCAAGTCAATTAGTTCTATCTGCAGCATGCTTACATGCACTCCTTGTCTGTAAACACCACCAGTGAATAGCACATAGCAGAGCATCAGATATGGGACTATATCAAAGACTTAGATCTCCCCCTGTACAGTTCCTCGCATGCCTATGAGAGTAGACAGGGGAGCTAGATGACCAGGAAAATGGACAACGAGTCTGTCAGAGACAAGTGGGATGGATCAGAAATCTGCCCTCTACCCACCACAAGGCCAGAGGTCATGACACCAAGAATTGAGAGCAATTTCTCAGCACTGAAATGCATTTTATTTATTTATTTATTTATTTATTTATTTACCTTTAAAGGAAAAGGCAGTCTGACTGGCAAAAGCTCTAAATAAAGGACTTTAGCTTCTGATTGGAATGGGCGTGTTGAGAATAAAGCAAGCCGTGGAAAGCGAGCAGCAGCTATGTCCAAACGCAGGGGCAGAGTCGTGGTGCCCCAGCATGCACTTTCAACACTTGGCCCTTGCACATCACTGCCACGAGGACTAGCAGGGACAGCTGGAAATCCACCCAGGGTCAGCCGATTTGCTACTGGGGACTTATAAATGTTCTCCAGTGCCCAAACAAGGCTCCCCCAAGCTCCAGCTACCCGAGGGTAGCCATCTTAGCACAAGGACTTGAAGATACAAAAAAAAAAAAAAAACACCCACCCACTCCACAATGAGTATGCCATATCCCATGTTCTGGTTCTCCTCTCCCCTCAGCTGTGTCCTTCTCCTAGGTCTTTAGGGATCATTATAGGAGAGTCTTAGGTTCAATTTCAGCCATCTGGCAAATCCTGAACAATTTGAATTAAATTAAGTTAAATTGAGTTTATGAGAGCTCACCAGTTTGATAGAATTCTCTTTGCCAAATATGGAGTGAGTTTTGTGAAAACAATAACAAGGCCTGTGACAATTTTAGCATACATCATACAGTGCTTGATCTGGTCCAATTCCAACTATCCCTACTATTCATCCATTGTACTGTGTGTGGTATGCCATGCATGTGAAGGTCCTACCTTCAGGGAGTTTACTTATTTTCCAGCCATGTGTTTCATTGTCTGATACCCTGGGGCACCTATATTTGTGACCAGCAATTTGCTTTATGCTGAGTTTGCTGCAATAAATAGGCAGACAGGACTGCTGCTTCTCAATAAGGGCAACACCAGAAGAGCAACTGAAATACAACCTGAGTCTATTGCAGTGAGATCATGGCCTTCATATAGATGCACAGAAAGATCAGCAGGGTGGAAAAGCCATTTCGTCAGTTGGGTGACAAATGCTATTTGAATATCAGCCAAGAACCAGGCACCGGGCTTTCAAAGTTCACGACTAAAGGGAAGGATTATCCATATGAAAGAGATAATGGATGGAGAATAAAATGTTGAAAGGAGAAAAATAACTTGTAAGAGTACCTTAATGTAAGTTCAAGAAAAACCAATAGAGTTGGGAGTTTTAAGACTGAAGCTAGAAAAGAGAAAAGAGGTAAACTGCAGCGAGATTTGAAGGCATACCATAGAGCTTAGACTCTATTCTGATAATAATACAAAATCTTACAAACGTTCTATGCCAGGAATAATCCAAAGATACTTAAGTAAGATACTGATTGCAACTTGGTATTGGGGTTGGGCAGAGAGAAGTGGAACTTCAGCGTTCACTTCTGTTTAGAAGTTTTTGTAAATGTCTAAGTCACATACAGTGACAGTCATTACCGAGGACACAGTCTCTGCTAAAACTACCAGGGGAGGAATACTGAAGGAGCACAAATCTGAGGACTTGGTGGTATAAGGAGTGATGACCAGTTAGGTGGAGCTTAAAAGTGATAGGGAAGAACCCTTCTTGGTTAACTGAATCACAATTAATAAAAACTCAGAGAGAGAAACTGGGGTTCAACCTGAAGATCCGAAAAGCAAAAGAGCCAGCTACTGACTCTTACCTTGGCTTCAGTCCGAAATGGCGATCCTGCCTTCAGGACCTCAGAATCAGACTGAACCTGAGAGTTGTTTCATCCCTTCTTAGAATCTTCTCTAGTTCTATTAAAGGCAACCATCCAGTTTCTATGGCAACTAGTGTGGTTACTGGAGTTAAAGGTATATGTCATTGTGGATACTAATATTAAAGGTGTGTGTTACCATTACCTGGTCTGTAAGGCTGACCAGTAGGACTATTTTACTCTCAGATCTTTAGACAGACTTGATTTATTAAAATGCTCCGACAGTTAGCTGAGATGAAGGAGGTCCAGTTGACCAAGATAAGACTTTTTGAGACAAAAAACACATAAAGGGGTGTGAGCAGGGTAGGAAGGACCAGAAGTTTGGTTTTGAACCTTTCAAACTTATGTCATGAAGGCAGTTTGATAAATATGTCTGAGGCCAGAAGGAGAGACTTGTGATAAGGCTACAGATAGAGGGCTTCTTAACACATTCACCACGTATTCTTTTCTGTTGATAATAGGAGCAAGGGTTTCTATTGACACCCCTAAAGGACTTCGGGAATCTGAGTCTCCTGAAATACTTTCTTATTTTCTTTTTTATTTGAACATAGCTATTTTTTATTTTTTAATTTATTTTTTTTATATTTATTTTTTAAAAAGAAAACAAAGTATCTTTTTTCATTATACATACCAATCCAAGTTTCCACTTCCTCCTTTCCTCCCATTCCCTCCACATACCCTCCCATCCCACCCCCATCCAATCCTCAGAGAGGTTAAGGCACATTGCTTTGGGGAAGGTCCAAGGCCCTGCCTATTATATTTAGGCTGAGCAACGTATCCATCCAAAGATAATAGGTTCTCAAAAAGCCAGTACATGCAGTAGGGATAAATCCTGGTGCTACTTCCTGTGGCCCCTCAGTCTGCCCCAGTCAAGATCAGGCCTCCTCTCCTCTATTGCTTAGGGTCTTAGCTGGAGTCATCCTTGTGGATTCCTGGGAATTTCTTTAGAGCCAGGTGTCTGCTAACCCTATAATGGCTCCCTCAAGCAAGATATCTCTTTCCTTGCTCTCATCTCTGTCCTTCCTCCATCTCGACTTTCTTATTTTCAATGTAATTTTTATATTTGAGGGTTGATGAGGGCAATAATGTAAATTGGTCATAATAAAATCTACAACTTGCCAGGTGGTGGTGGTGCATACCTTTAATCCCAGCACTTAGAAGGCAGAAGTAGGCAGATCACTGCGAGTTTGAGGCCAGCCTAGTCTACAAGAGCTAATTCCAGGACAGGTGCCAAAGCCACAGAGAAACCCTGTCTCAAAAAACAAACAAAGAACAAAAAAAATCTACAACTCAAAAAAAATAAAGTCACAGGAGAAAATGAAGTAAAAATCTAGACAAGAGTGTCCAAGGCTGAAATGTTAATTTAGAACACAAAGGAATGGCCTGTACAAAACAAATAATGTCCTAAAAATGAACTTAGGCATCCAGTAGGGACAGCTAGCAGGTGAAACAGGTGGTTCCCAGTTAACACATCTGAAGAAGTTGAGTCAAGCAAGAGTAGGCATTGAATTCTCAGTAAAGAAGATGTGGATGATTCTAACAGGAGAAGCTAGCTCACTTGGAAGGAGTGAGCAAGGAGTGAGTTACTAAAGACACGAGTGAACCAAAGTCAAAAAGAGTGAAGGAGTGTCCTGGTTAGGTTTTTTTGTTTTGTTTTGTTTTTGTGAACTTGACACAAACTAGAATTATCTGGAAAGAGGGAATCCCAGTTGAGAAAATGCCCCCATGAAATTGGCTTGTAGGCAGGTCTACAGGGCACTTTCTTGAATAATGATTGATGTGGGCAGACCTAGCTCTCTGTCGGTGGTGCCACTTCTGGGCAGGCAGCCCTGGAGTGTATCAAAACACAAACAAGGTAGGAGGAGCAAAATCAGTACGCAGAGATTTGCAATAGCTTCTGCCTCACTTTTCACATCAGGTTTCTTCCCTGCTTAGGTTCCTGACTTGAGTTCCCTGGATAATGGACTCTAAGCTACAAAATGGAAGAAGCCCTTTCTTCCCAAGTTGTTTTTGGTCATGGTGATTTATCACAGAAAAAGAAATTCATAACTAAGACAAGGAAGTAGCTGGAGAAGGCCAGGTACAAAGTAGACACTACTCCTTCCAGAGGCTAAAAAGGAATATAGATAGATAGATGATAAATAGATAGATAGATAGATAGATAGATGATAGATAGATAGATGATAGATAGATAGATACAGATATATATATAGATATAGATATAGATATAGATAGATATATAGTAATTTTCAAAAAATACAAAATCCTTAAGTAATAATTACCAAACCAACACGTGAAAGAAACTTAATTAATTAGAAAACTAATACTGGAGATGTATATGAGTTTTGGTTAAGGATTATGTACTGAAGTGAACCCTCAATAACATACTTTTAGACGGGTGAGAGAGAATGAATCTTTTACTGCCAGAAATCTACGAAAAACTAGTAAGAGCAATCCATCTATTCTCCTTTTACTTCCTTTTGTTATTCAAAGAATATCTTTCTCAGCTAATATCCTATCTTTAGAATGGAAATGGCCTGGACCTCAAAGAAGAGCTACGTGTATACACATATTGAAAGCTGCTGCAAGATATATAATCCAGCTCACATTGAGTGTTTGCATTCTCAGACGTCAAACACAAAACAAGCATATTCTTTGGGGGTCACCTTGTTCATTTCCTCATTTGAAATTTTAACACCAGATAGGATGTTAAATCAGTAGGAGCTGGCGCTGCTCTCACTTGGGCTTCAAACATCCTCCATATGTATAAACACATCCATAAATAAAGGTGCTAATGTCAGGAACGAAGAAGATCTTTTAATAAAGTACACTAGTACACAGAGCTACCTTTATGTCAGAGGTCGCTCTAGGGCCTAGTTCACCATTAAAACTATCTGTTTAAATGAATTACTTTTCCCCTTCCATTTAGGCAGATGCTGAAAATGTGCATCTCTAAAGGTGCTATTTATATGTTAATTTTGATTTCTATTATTTTAATATTACCATTCTATCTTATCATGAATAATAGGTACACGGGGGGGGGGGAGTGTAGCTAGAAGTATTACTCATTGTAGGAGAGCCATCAGGAAGCCCAGGCCTGGTCTTCCCCCGAAAGATTTGACTGAATGATCATTGCTTCAGGAATTATACCCTCTTAGAAGAAAGCCAAGGATCTCTAGGCCACAGTCAAGCCCACCCATTTTCTTCTTTATAACGAGTATGAGCCCATTTGCCTCAAAAGAGAATAGCCATTGCCATACAGATGTTGTAGAAATAACAATAGTTAAATAATTTCCTTTGCCACCTATTAAAAAAGCGTTCTGTTATTTTTTCCCGGTTTATGACATCTTCCTCCAAAGAAAATACACAAAGCACAGCAGTATTTGTCTTTATGAAACGGGTTCAGTTATTCTTACCTAGCTCACGGAAGGTTCTCATTTTAGCACACCTACACACAGGTGACATTTCAGCTTCTGAGTCTGACGTATGTTGGTATTTTATCCCTGGTCCTCTCTGTGTGGGCATGGATCTCTATTCGTGGTCATTCTCCTCTGCGTGGGCACATCCCTATTCATGGTCATTCTGTCAACGTAGGCTTTACATTTCCAGAGGATATGGCCTGAAAAGGAAGTGAGACACTTTATTACCCGCTGCCTTGACAAATAGCAAGTTAGTTCGCCTCCATAGTTTCAGTCAAGGGCTTTCAATCTCAGAAAGGGTAAGGGAAATCACGTGTTCCATGATTGCCCCTAATATGTCACAGCTCTGATGTCACAGTTAGTGGTGGCGAATCACTGTCACATATATACATGTTTGTTTGTTTGTGTTCTGTTTCCTAGGATTCTAAGTACCTCTTGCTAGAGTCAGTTGGCCAGTTTTGGGGAGGGGGGGGCTTGTGATTGTCATATGTTGAGAATGGAAAGTATAAATTTACTGCCTCTCCTCCCCTAGGGTCAGGGGGTGGACTTGATGCCAAAGTTCCTGTGATTATTTAATTCCAACATGAGAAAGCCCGATCATAAGCTGCTGAGTCATTAGAAAATTGTTTCAATGGTGTCATGATTTTTTCAACGAATCGGAATTGTCACAGTGACATGAAAAAGATAGCATCTCTCTTTAAAGCCAGAGAAACTGGTAACATTGTCAGATTATTGATATCACAGATGAGCCATCCCCTGGAGATAATATTTTGGATGGCTTTGGAAGAAAGTCTTGAGGGGCACAGCTATCCAAAGACAGCTTCAGGCCTAGCATTCGTCTTCCTGGGAATGTGGAGTGAAGAGTCCTACATCTCAACAGCCCCTTCTCCAAAAGACCTTTGTCAAAGAGATCCTTAGGGATAAGCCTGTGGGTCTCCACTCATTTCCAGAGAGCACAAAAATGCTGCGTGGTTTGAGAGCTACACATGCCCCCTAGTAGCTAGGTTGCTAAGGCCGGCTTGACTGACAAAGAACTCTTTGTCTCTCCTCTGCCTAGGTGCAAGTGCAACCTGCACGCCACTGTGTGTGTGTATGACAACAGCAAACTGACGTGTGAGTGTGAGCACAACACAACAGGTCCAGACTGCGGGAAATGCAAGAAGAATTATCAGGGCCGACCGTGGAGTCCAGGCTCATACCTCCCTATCCCAAAAGGCACTGCAAATACCTGTGAGTAGCTTTGCTCCATTCCATGTCCTGTGCATGATGAATGGTTTCTTCCTTCGTTCCTCTTGCAATTGTGACTTTGCTTCTTTCCTTTTCAAAATGCAGCAGAAGATTTATTCTGGATCTTACCATTTGCAAGCATGTGTTAGCATTGTAATCACCTGTTAGAGTCGGTCCTCTTACCTTCCCACTATGGTGCAAAATAGTTCATAAAAATCACAGAGATAATTTTGTTCTAAGTAGATGAAACAGGAGGTAATTTCTGCCCCCCTCCCAAATTAATAGCACAGGCCAGGAAAATTCTCAATGCCGACTAGCCGTAAACAAGTTCCAGAAACCTTTGGGTATTGACACGTCCGTTTCTATTTCTCACAGGGAGTAAGCCAAAAGATGTTTTGTCCAGTGAAGGTTAGCCCCTCCAATTCTAGGTAGCACACAATGTTGCCTAGGGAGAGAGGCAGCTTTTCGCAAATGCCAGCCACCAAGCCATGACTGCTTTGGATTCTTTCAGCAAGGGATGCTTTTGGATAAAAAACATGACTGCAAGCCTCAGGGTGCCACATGAAGAAAAGAGGCATAGGCAGTATCTGTGTTCTCAGGGACCACATGAGATGCCCATGAAGACTCATGTCACAGCCCAGTGACATCCCTACATATGTAAAGACCAAGCTTGACATGCTGGAGGAAAAAGAGGACTATTTCCCAACTAATCAGCACAATTCTGAGGATGGAAAGATTAGCCACCTGGAAAAGTCTAAAGTTTGCCCTCTTTAAAAAGCAGAGGAAGGGCAAGATAAGCATAGAACTGCACAGCAAGAAGTCGGAGGAGCCACAGGACAATGAGGAGCTGAAGAGGAAGCCACAGGCTCCATGCAAGGCAAACAATTTTATCTGGCACTTCAGAGCAACAGCTGGGAGAAGTCAGCGCTGAAAACCTGTATCACAAGAAGCCAAACTTTATCGAGTTACATGTTGGAGTAATGGATCAGGTAACAAGCTATGAAGTGTGGGAACAGGAAATTAAGATAAAAATTCTTCCCAGAGGTGAAAAAAGAACCCTTTTTTTCTTACCCATTTTTTGTAAGAATGTTCAGTTTATCTCTGTGTTAAAAACCTGACTTCTTGCTACTACAATTAAAGCTACTACTTATTAAAGCTCTGTTAAAGAGAAACGTTGGGTTTTTTTTTTTTTTTCCTAGGTGATTTCTAGGGGACTTGAAGCTTTCTGTGGTCATTGAAAGCCATGGACTCTAGACTTTGGAAATGATCTCCTGAGGTTGTCTGTTGCTGTCTTGTATGTCTACCTACCTGAGAACTCCCATCAGCACAGCTGTCAAGCTTAGTTTAAGGCCCCCTCTAAGTGAAAATGGTTCGGATTTCACCTTCAGGTCCTGATGGTTCTTTAATAGGAGAGTATGAAAAGGGCCAAGTTCATGCAACTTTCTAGCATTCTGCTCCATGCTCAGAGTCAAACCTTGCCAAGGTCACTGGAAGGGCAATGGGTAGTTACTATTGGCTTCACCCTAACATCACCCCATTCTACCTGTTCACTCTGCCTCAAATAATTGGGTTTTTGTAACGTTTCCTCTAGGAAGACCTTGATTTTGAGAAGCTCCCTTCCTGAAATGAGTTTCTTGCTATATTCTCCAAGGGGTAGTTTTACTCCCTTAACCGTTTGCATATTAAATACCACCAAGTTAGTCCTGGCCAAGAGACCATATCCGCCTTTGATTTTCCCTATAGCCCTGATTGTTCAACTATCCACTTTCCTGTTTTTGACTGACTTTCTATGGATTACCGGAATTCTTTCACATCTGTGTTCGAGCAGCATAGTGACATATGGACCCAACGGTTAATAGTGGCTAAGGGATCAATTCAAACTTGCAGTCATCAATAGGACAAAATCTTGGTAAAAAACGTTAGAAATTATATAGAAAATGCTTGAAATCAACACACTTTCTAGCATTCCAGGCTTTAATTTAAACACCCGTTAACGACAATAAACACTTTCACAAGTTGGCAGTGTGTTACAAGATCAAATCCACAATCCTCTATTTGCCAATAACCTGTCCTCTCCAATATCCTGTTTCCCATTCTTGGTTTGAGGATAATCGTTCTTCTTTCATAGCATTTTAAGATTAAGATGCTAACTCACAAAATATGTTTTGCATAATACCTTCACAACGTGTCCAAAATCAGTCAAGATTCTGTCATATGATGGTCTTGTCCTCTGCTGGATAGCTTTGCTAATGTAATTTATTTTGTAATTTCAGTGTTGGCTATCTCCTAATCTTGGCCCTTTTTATCTTTCAAAGTAGTATAAGAACTCTATTAGTCCTAGTTTTATGTATTCCAGGTTAGCAATCTCCAACCCATATCCCATCTTCATGTGAAAATGTTTCCATGTTACTTAGTCAGAGAAGCCCTCTAATTCATTACTATAGTTATTAAACCCAAGTACCAAGCTCTTCTCTTCTCTAAGGCTTATGGAAAAGGCATCTTTCTTGTCTCCCTAATGATCTCTATTCTATTTTTTAAAAATGTCTATTGAACTTCACTTTGTTTTCCAGAACCTCCTTCCCTTTCATGGTCCTCCTTCCATATTGTCTGTTCTCACATGCATGCATGTGTTAGCACATGCATGTTCACCCTTACATGACTTTATTCCACGCATTGTGAGTCAACCACCTGTCTCAGAGACTCTTAGAATGTCACATCTCCATAACAAACAAAGTCATTGGTATAAAAAAAGAAGAGATTGAAACCTTCAGCATCCACCTCAGTGGCCTGGAGATGCCACTGTTCAGAAGTAATCTCTACCCTTAGAATCACAAGTAGGTAGGAGAACGTCAGATTCTGTGTTCTTGCACAGGTTTGCGCTAGAAAGGCAGGAGATTTTCATCATGAGATCCACTTCAAGGATACCTAGATTACCATTTAGGAACAACTCTAACTGGAACCTTGCTTTGAGTTCCTGAGCTTTGAAGTTATTGTATTTTAGAGCAACTCAGAGCCTCTTTCTCATGACACATATAGCCCCAAGAAAGAAGTGTATGGAATACCAATACTCAAAAATAAAATCACCGTAACCTGCTGGATATATAGCCCTATTCTCTGCATTTTTACTATAATAAACTTGAACAATGCTAAGTAAGAACTCCTCTGATATTTTTTCCTTTGTGCTTGTATTCAAGACCCAGTGTCTTTAAAGACATACGTATACTCATAAAGATCTTTGTCTTTTCTCCTAAAAAGCTTATTTTAATGGCATCTTTTTGTCTCCCTAATGACTTCTACTCTACTTTTAAAAAATGCATTCTTAAATGTCCTTTGAATTTTATTTTTATTTTCCAAATAAAGAGAAGCTCTGTCCAACATAATGCCTAACCATGATCCTCTTGATTCCTATTGTTCAAATCATGAATAAGGCATTCAGTAGCAATCCCCAAACTCTTACTTCTGTGGTATATTCAATATAAGCATGATTTTTTGACATGCAACTTAATAATCTCCTTGTAAAAGCCATATTTATATCAAAATGTAATGTCTCATCATCTGTTTCTCTTGTGTTCTTTTACCTATAGAAAAACTCTATAACAGGGCCTAGGAAATGACTCTGTGGGTAACACAATTTATATGCAAGTATGAGGACCTGAGTTATGATACACAGAGCCCACTTAAAGCCAGATATTGTAGTGAGCATCTGTAATCCCAGCACTCCTCCGTGCAGATGGGAGGTGGAGACGGAAGACTGTTGTAGAATAGTGGTTCTCAGCATATGGGCCACTCCCCCTTTAGATGCAAAGGGCCCTTTTACAGGGGTCACCCAAGACCATCAGAAAACATATTACTATTCATAACATTAGGAAAATTACTGTTATAAGGTAGCAATCAAATAATTTTATGGTTGGGGTTACCGCAACATTAGGAACTGTATTGAAATGTCAGCATACTAGGAAGATTGAGAACCACTGCTGTAGGAGTCCATGAGCCAGCCAGTCAAGGGTGTGAAGCAGCAAAAAACAAGGAACCCTCCCTCAAACAGGGTGGGAGGCAATCACTGTCACCGGAGGCTATCTTCTGACCTCTATACATGCAACATGGCAAGTACATACCAGATTTATACATGTGAATACCTGCCTACACACATCATACACAGAAAACACACAGTCTTCTTAAATACTATGGCAAAAGAATTAGAAAATTCTATTATACTAAGTTTTACATACTCACAATCACATTATTAGAAATATCTAAGAAGTTCTGGCATAAATTAACCTCTTTGACTCAGTATTTCCCAAACTTCTTTTTATTTCATTGAACACCCAGTAGCTTTCTACAAAACACTCTTGTGGGGCATGCTGATCTAAACAATTTTTTTCAGTGTGACCTTAAGAACACCATGGAAACAGGCAAAAGTACAGTCAGTTCAGCTATATTCTTATTTTTACCTTTCTCTGAAAGACCTAGTCTAATATTCTTCAAGGACGGAAAATTAAATTGATCTAACCTGGGCCTTATTTGTCTGTTTGGCTATCTAACTTGAATTGTTGTACAAAGTCTCCTACTCCTCTGAGTAATGGGAAGTAATTTGATGAGTATTCTATTATTTTCCCTGATATTAAATTTGCATTGACCAGTTTCTATAGCCCCAGATGTACACATGGATGCTGCATCATCCAGCCAGTTTCCTGAGCACTTTAGATGCATTAGTCCCTTCTAGACTCACACCCAATCTTTTAAGGTTGATGCTATGGTTTTTACTTTTCACGTATGGAAAACATGACTATGATTCTTGGGATTCAAGTTTGCACACGTAGCAGAGGTGGGATGAAAACTTAAGCCAAGGTTTATCTTTCTTCTAATGACTACACATTTCCCACTACACATTTCCCACTACACATTTCGGGTTATTTGAAGTGATCATCTCCGTCTCCACAGGGACTTGAGCCCTGCTTTGACATCCATTCAAACAAGAGACTCTGCTCTAAGTCCCATGGCTTCTCAGAACTCTGGTTGTTACTTCCTGCTCTTGAAACCATCCCGCCTGCCCCTGCTTATTTCCCAGCCCTGTCTCTTGTCACTCTGCAGCTGCCTCCTTAAGCATCCCAGTCTATTCTTTTGTTTGAGTTTGAGCTTTAGCAGTTATCAGCCAGTCCTAGCTCCAGTCTTTTTGGTGAATATAGAGCCACTTAACCAGTAGTCTCTACAGATCACAACACCATGGAAAACTCATCTCTTTCTCCAAGAGCGCCTTTTCTTTTCTCTTTATTGAAATTCTGTTTATTCCATCAAGACTCAGTGCTAACTCATCAATGAAGTCTATACAAAGCTATTCCCTTCTTTCTCCCTCACTCTAACTTTTGATAGTATGTCTAGACCTAATGGAACTGCCTGACTATCTCTAACAAAAACTGTTCAAAGGAGAGCTATTGTTGCTTGCTTAGGCTTTTGTACTTCATTAAAAACTTTATCTGTATTATCTGTATTATCTGTAGACTTAAACCCCACACATGTAGTCTGAACTACTATTATCTTATTTGAAATATAGGAAAACACAGGCATGGAAAATGGGTAAGATTTCCTAGGCTAGCACAGCTAATGTCTGTAAAGGCCAGATTTAAACTCAGCTCTGTCTAGATATAGGAACTGAACGTCAGCCATTTAAGAGCATGGCTATGCTTTATTCTTGGTTCTTTTAAGTGTTTATGGAACGGTTATTTTGGTAAGTGATTGAGTAATCCTAAATAATCCTATAATGTATGCTTGGCTAGACTGGCTTTTCATCCGTCTTCTCATGTCTTCTGGAATATGTGGCCTTCACAGCCCATCAGGTCTAACACCAGAGCTTCCAGTCTCCAACAGAGAGAGACCATCTGAGACCTTGGAGGGAGTCCAAGCGGCAAACAGGCTCTTTGCTTCTCACTCGCCATGCAGCCATCTAGAAACGGCATGCTGGCAGGCTGGTTTTCACAGGCCTCCCTGAGCCGAATTCCATGTCTGGGTTCCTGGACCACTTCCAGCCTCTGACCTCCAGTCCTTGAAGACTGAGAACCCCTATTTAATCACTAGGGTAGCAAATATGACTGGCTGACTATGCATTCAACAAGCTTCTAACCCCAAATGCACAAGCAGAATTCCAAGCTGTTCACAAGCCCCAGCTTGGATGCCCTTATCTGAAGCTCATGGCAACAGCTATGGTTTTGAATAGAACACTTTCAGGAATTTTGAATGGCATGACAGTACACATATATTATGTGGTTATTGTACTCAAGGAAGAATATCAACAGCCTTACGCAATCAAGCATTTTATGTGATTATTCTCACCAAGGGAATAAGAGGAGACAACACATACTAGTTACTGACTTTCTCTCCAAATTACTTTAAATCACAGTATGTTGTGCCCTAGGACTGTGTCGGGAAAAGCTTTCCATTTTCAGATTTTCTGTTTCAATTTGAGAATGATAGAGAAGAGATTGCAGTCTGTAACAAATAGAATGGCTGTATAAAGTAATGGGTATGGACTAGAATTACGAAGTTAGTTCTGAGTTCAAAATTCTGTTTTCTCCTCAATTAACTGGGTTGGTTTTGGGCAAGTGATACATCCTCTTCTATTTATATTTTTCCCCATCTGTAAAATTAGCTTGACTATTTACGGAGTCAACATAAAAATAAATTAATTAACATAGGTAAGAGAGTGCTGTGCACATAGCACAATGAATTTAGTTGCTATAATTATTATATTCACACTGGGAGCTAGCACAGGATCAGCAAAGTCTCCTCTTGGAGATAGGTATATGGAAAGACATATTGGACATTGTGGTCCAATACCCTGCTGTTATTCATACTACAAAATAACTGCTATGACATCAAACATACCCAAAGCCTTATGACCCGTGTGTTCTCTTTCCTGCAATTAAGGCCACATGTGGCGTCAGATAATATTCCAAAGTCTGCTTCATAAGCTCGGGAGCAGGAAAGTTAGACTGCTTTCATGCTAATAACATCAGACTGGAACATCCTGACATCCACATCCACCTTCAAAGAGGAAGGGAGAGTCTGAAGTTTTCCAGGTTGCCAGCCCTCTTCCTAAGGCAGCAATGGCATTGAAAGGCCACTCTGCTTTTCAGATGATCCCTTTTCTTAGGCTTCCCACTTTTGATGAGTTTATTCTCCCATTTGTCAGATACATTAATACAGAAAGTCAGGTTAATATCACTTCTGTCATGCCTGCCATGTATACTTCATTCCCAGAGCCCTCCTATGACAGGAAGGTGACATTGACTCTCTCAATTTGGATAATTTACACAAGAATTCTACAGTGTCGTTTTATGAAGGCAACCTTATTTCCCTCATTTTCAAGTTTCTAGGAGACAACACACCATACTTCCTAGCAACCATATGAATGAGTCTGCAGAATATTTTCATGCCATTCCTGACCTCTTCTTTATGGCATTTGAGGACTAAGTGTTCCCAGTGGCTGCAGTCTGACTTGGGGATGATCTACTCACCTACTTGATGGGTTTTTCAAACCATCTATCACAATACTGGTCATTTTTCCGTGCATTCTGATGCACACCGAGTCCTAACGTGTTGCTTCCCTCATGATGGAAAGCTGCAACCCTGCCATTGGTTCTCAAAGGAGTTATAGCTTTAGCAATACCTTAATCTGCTTCTGCAAAGTGGTTTTTTTTTTTGAGATCTTCACCATGTTGACTTATTTAAGCTTAGTTACATACCATTTACCTGTTTGTCTGATGGAGAAAGAGCTAGCCAAAAAAGAAAATGAAGAAACTAAAAATATCACTTTGTAACATTATATGATTCTATTACATTCTTGTCTCTGTTTTCATCAGTATTCCATTATAAAAACATTAGCATATATGGAGTAGGAAGGGATGAATGATGGCCGGCCTCTTCCTGACTTCTTTCTTGCATAGCAAATGGTGGCATAATGCCCCTTTGGTTTACTTGTAGGTATTTCTATAGCCTAGTGACATTTTAATTCTAGACACATCAGTGCATAGCCTCTCAATAGAGATCACCCACATCTGTGTGGGTGTGTACGTTTTTTTCCCAGGATGCGTTTACAATGCTCAGACAGGTACTGGGAGTCGCATGCTCTAGTGCTGCATATAAAGGGGTCAGCTTAGGTGTCTGCAGCTTTTTACACCACTTCTGTGAAATAAAAGGCTGAATACGATAATTTCTTAAATCCCTTTAAGATCTCAAACCTTTACCCACCTTTGATGTTTAGCTTGTGTTGGTTTTCCCACTCCCTTCTTTGTTAGTGTACTTTTATTTTCTACTACATCTATTTATTTTTTTCCAGAGCTTCATCGAGGTTGTTCAGAGAATGATTTAAGCCAATGGAATCTAAATTTCTAGTCCTTTAAATAAAGAAGTTCAATTTCAATTCTAGCTTTAAGCATTAAGGTTATATGCTTATTATTTTTATTTTTTATTGATTTTACTTAGCTCTACATTTTTCTGTTGCAGGAGCTCCTTCTGCTCCTTCAGCCAATAGCCGCTGAGATACCAGCCCATTGGGGTGTGGTCTCTCTTTTTAAAAATGCGGCCACAGTGTAGAGAACCCTGATGGCTCTTTGGCCTGGAGAGGGAGGGAGTGGGGGTATGGGTAGAGGGGAGGGGAGGGTAGGAGGAGGAGGAGGGGAGGAGATGGCAATTTTTAATAAAAAATAAACTGGAAAAAAATTAAAAAAAAAATGCGGCCACTTCCCTCCGCTCGCTCTCTGGCTTCCGGCTCCGCTTCTGACGACTAGGATCCCTTCCTGATTGCGCAGAGGGCTATTGTCTGGGATGGTGATCTGTAAGTTTTTTCCCCTTTAAATAAATAACCATTCTATTAATCATAATCCCAAACTGGTGTGGGATTGTTTGTGATTTACGCCATCATTTTTCTCTACTCCCCTCCCTACTCCTCCCATCCCCCTTTTTTTGCTGGGATTTTGATGGTCATTGCATTGAATCTGTAGATTGCTTTTGGTAAGATTGCCATTTTTATTATGTTAATTCTGCTTACCCAACAGCATGGGAGAGCTTTCCATTTTCTGGTATCTTGTTTAATTTCTTTTTTCAAAGATTTAAGGTTCTTGTCATACAAATATTTTACTTGTTTGGTTAGAGTTACTTTGAGATATTTTATGCTACTTGCGGCTATTGCGAAGGGTAATGATTCTCTGATTTCTTTCTCTGCCCATTTATCATCTGTGTAAAGGAGTGCTACTGATTTTTTTTGAGTTAATCTTGTTTATGAAAGTGTTTATGAATTGTAGAAATTCTTTGGTAGAATTTTTGGGGTCACTTATGTAAACTATCATATCATCAATAAATAGTGAGAGTTTGATTTCTTTTCTGATTTGTATCTGCTAGATCTCCTTTTGTTATCTTATTGCTCTAGCTAGGACCTCAAGAACTATACTGAATAGATATAGAGAGAGTGGACAACCTTGTCTTGTTTCAGACTTCAGTGCGATCGCTGGGAGTTTCTCTCCAGTTAGTTTGATGTTGGCTGTTGGCTTGCTGTATATTGCCTTTATTATGTTTAGGTATGTTCCTTGTATCCCTGCTCTCTCCAAGACCTTTATCATGAAGGGATGTTGTCTTTTGTCAAAAGCATTTTCGGCATCTGATGAGATGATCATGTGGCTTTTAGTTTTCAGTTTGTTTATATGGTAGATTACGTTGACAGATTTTCGTATGTTAAACCATCCCTGCATCTCTGAGATGAAGCCGACTTGATCATGGTGGATGATGGGCGTGATGTGTTCTTGGATTTGATTTGCCAGTATTTTATTTAGTATTTTTGCATCAATGTTCATGAGTGAGATTAGTCTCTAATTTTCTTTCTTAGGTGCTGGAGAGATAGCTCAGCAGTTAAGAGCACTGACTACCCTTCCAGAGGTCCTGAGCTCAATTCCCAGCAACCACGTGGTGGCTCACAACCACCTATAATGAGATCTGGTGGCCTCTTCTGGCCTACAGGCAGGATACTGTATGAATAAATAAATAAATTAATTAAAGAACAGCAAGTGTTTTTTTTTTTTTAATTCTCTTTCTTAGTAATATCTTTCTGTGGTTTGGGTATCAGGGTATTTGTAGCCTCATAAAAAGAGTTTGGAAATGTTCCTTCCATTTCTATTGTGTTGAAAAATTTGAGGAGTATTGGTATTAGTTTTTTGTTGAAAGTCTTGTAGAATTCTGAGCTGAAAACATATTGTCTTGGGCTTTTTTTGGTTGGGAGACTTTTGGTGACTGTTTCTATTTCTTTAGCAGTTATAGGTTTGTTTAACTTGCTTATCTGGTCTTGATTTCAGTTTGGTAAGTGATATTTATACAGAAAGTTGTCTATTTCCTTTAAGTTTTCCAATTTTGTAGAATACAGGTTTTCGAAATATGACTTGATGATCCTCTGGATTTTCTCTGTGTCTGTTGTTATGTCCCCCTTTTCATTTCAATTTTATTGATTTGTATATCCTTTCTCTGCCTTTTGGTTAGTTTGGATAAAAGTTTGCCTATTGTGTTGATTTTTCTCAAAGAACCAACTCTTTGACTCATTGATTCTTTGTATTGTTTTCTTTGTTTCTATTTTATTAATTTCATCTTTCAATTTGATTATTTTCTGTCATCTAGTTCTCTTGGGTGAGTTTGATTCCTTTTGTTCTAAAGTTTTTAAATGTTCTGTTAATTCACTAGTATGGGTCTTTTCTAGCTTCATTATGTAGGCATTTAATGCTATGAACTTTCCTCTTAACACTGCTTTTATTGTATCCCATAAGTTTGGGTATGCTGTGTGGTCATTATCATTGACTTTTAGGAAGTCTTTAATTTCTCCCTTTATTTATTCCTTGACCCATTGATAGTTCAGGTGAGCATTGTTTAATTTGCATGTATTTCTGGGCTTTCTGGAATTAGTGTTGCTTTTGAATTCTAGTATTAAGCCATGGTGATCTGATATGATAAATGGGGTTATTCCAATTTTTTTGTATCTGTTGAGGTTTGCTTTGTTACCAAGTATGTGGTCAATTTTTAAAAGGTCCCATGTGGTGCTTAGAAGAAGGCATATTCTTTTATGTTTGGTTGGAATATTCTATGGATGTCTGTTAACTCCATTTGAGTCATAGCATCTGTTAGTTCCCTTATTTCTCTGTTAACTTTTTGTGTGACTGACCTGTCCAATGATGAGAGTGGAGTGTTGAAGTCTCCCGCTATTAGTGTGTGGGGTTTAATGTATGATTTAAGCTTTAGAAATGTTTCTTTTACATATGAGGGTGCTCTTGTATTTGAGGCATAGATGTTCATTATTGAGATTTCCTCTTGATGGATTTTTCCTGTGAATTATATGCAATGTTCTTCTTTGTCTCTTTTGATTGACTTTAGTTTGAAGTTTATATTGTTAGGCATTAGAGTAGCTACACCTGCTTGTTTCTTAGGTCCATTTGATTAGAAATTTTTTCAACCATTTACTCTGAGGCAATATCTGTCTTTGATGTTGAGGTGTGTTTCTTGTATGCAGCAAAAGGATGGATTTTTCTTTTATAGCCAATCTGTTAGCCTGTGTCTTTTTATAGGTGAGTTGAGTCCATTTATATTAAGGGATATTAATGAACAGTGATTGCAATCTCCTCTTAATTTAGTTTCCGTTGTTGGTGATGTTAATTTGTGTGTTTTTCCCTTCTTTGGGATTTGATGCTGTGACATCATCAATTGTCTGTGGTTTTGTTGATGTAGCCAACTTCCTTGGGTTAGAGTTTTCTTTCTAGTACTTTGTGTAGGACTGAATTTGTGGCTAGGTATTGGTTAAATCTGGTTTTGTCATGGAACATCTTGATTTTCCTTCTATGGTGATTGAAAGTTTTGCTGGGTATAATAGTCTGGTCTGGCATACGTGGTCTCTAAATGTTTAACACTTGTCCAGGACCTTCTGGCTTTCTTTGTCTCCATTGAGAAGTCAGGTGTAATTCCGATGTCTGCTTTTATATGTTACCTAGCCTTTTTCTTTTGCGGCTCTTAAATTCTTTTTTTATTCTGTATTTTAATATTTTGATTATTATGTGATGAAGGGACTTTTTTGATCCAGTCTATTTGGTGTTCTGTGTGCTTCTTGTATCTTCATAGGCATATCTTTCTTTAGGTTGGGAAAGTTTTCTTCTATGATTTTGTTAAACATAGTTTTTGTGCTTTTGAGTTGAACTTCTCCTTCTATACCTATTATTCTTATGTTTGGCCTTTTCATGGTGTCCCATATTTTGGGTTAAGTTTTTGTTAGATTTAATGTTTTCTTTGACTGATGAGTCTATTTCCTTTATTTTATCTTCAGCACTTGAGATTCTCTCTTCCATCTCTTGTATTCTTCTGTTTATGCTTATGTTTTTGGTTCCTGATCATTTTCTCATGGTTTCTGTTTTTATAATTACCTCAGCTTGGCTTGTGTTTTCTTTATTGTCTCTATTTCAGTTTTCAAGTTTTGAATAGTTTCTTTTATATGTTTTATGGCTTTTTCTTGGTTTTCTTTAAGGGATTTGCTGATGTCTTCCAACCTCCATTTCTTTGAGGGAATTTCTTATTTCCTTTTTAAGAGTCTCAAACATTCTCCTGAAGTTATTTTTTTTAGGTCATTTGCTTCTGCTTCATTTATATTTGATTGTTCAAATCTTGCTGTCATAGGGCCATTAGATTTTACTGGTGTTGTGTTGCTCTTTGTGGTGTTGCGTGTGTTCTTACCTTGTCTACCCATCATTTCCTCTAATTGGTATAGTTGGGGCTGTCTGTGACTCTGGTGATCAATCTTCCAAGTGCTAGTGGCTCCAAAACTCAGATGGTTGCTCCTTGTGGTATAGTCAGTGCCACCGTTCCAGTTACCCCGTTGGTTACTCCATGTTCCTGGAGGTTGCTCGGTGTACACAGGGTTTGATCTGCTCCCCTGGAGTTCACTGTCTCAGTCCTCCGCTGGTCTAGGTTGCCAGGTCAGACCTGTTTCTGTAAATGCCCATCTTCTGGATTTGCTCCTCTGGAGGACTCTGGCTTAGGGTTGGTCCTGTAAAGGTCTCTGGCTCTAATCTACTCCCTTAGAGGTCCCAGACTTGGGTGAGCCCAAACCCTCAGAGGTCCTGGCTCAGGCCTCCTCCCTCAAAGGTCCCAGACTAACACGTGGACCCGCAGAGGTCACTGGATCCTGCCTACACCCTAGTAGGTCCCAGACTCATGCCTGGACCTGCAGAGGTCTCTGACTCTGGCCCACTCTCTCAGCAGTTGTTCCCCTGTACCTGCTCCTGTGCAGCTTACAGTCTCAGGCCTGCTCCAGCCTAGGTAGACGGCTCAGTCCCACTCCAGCAGAGCTCGCTGCAGCCTAGATCACTGGCCCAGTCCTGTTCCTGTGGAGTTCGCTGCCTCCTATATGCCTATTATTAAAGAAAAATTTTCTATATGTCCCCCAAAACATAAATTTGCCCATAGGTAATTTAGGGAAAATATAAACAAAAATATCAAAATGGTAATTAAAAGAGAAGAGATAAACAAAAAAACCTGTAAAGAAAATAGGAAATCCAATGACAAACAAATTCTCCAGCTGAGCACGAAGTTGGCCTTGACCCAGTGTTTCCTGAATGGCCAAGTAGTGAGAGGAACCTGTATGTTCAATACTTCTTCCCATCAGACCTTTATTCCCAGCCACTTGGGAGGCTGAGGCAGGAGGGTCACAGCATAAAGGTCTTCCTGGAGCAGGAAGTAAGTCATACTGAGCAACTTAATGAGACCTATCACAAAACTTGGAGTAGAAAGAGGACTGTAAAATAGCCCTGTGGTAAGCATTTGCCAAGCATGATAAAACCACACATCTGATCTCCAGAACAAATACAATGATACCTTGTGAAATTTTCTGTATCCTACTTTGCCCCAAGATAATATGAGAGACACAAAAAGCAAAAGGAAATGAGAGCTCCATCAGTGCTCTTAGAGAAACACAATTGAATTGCAGAAAAGTAGATAAATCCAACATGGAAGTCGGGACAAAGAGTTATAAGATCATGGAGAGAACAACCAACATGATGTTATGAAGAAGGAAGACAACATTTATGAGCTCAGTTTCAAAGATAAAGCAATTCTTTACACAAAAGTTATCACATTAAGGATAGCATGACAAGGAAAAAGAAAGAGCCAACATGTGCCTAGACAATTTCTCTGAGCACAATCTGAGGCATACTATCACTTATGATTGTAGTGACCATTGTACGATGTGGTCAGATCTCTGCATTCAATTTTATAGAACCTGAAGACACCTTCCTTTCTACTTCTAGACCTCCCTGCATCATGTTTTGAGTTCTTCAACTGTCCACAGACAACCAAAAGAAAGGAGCTTTGACATTAAAATAGGAACCATTAGGAGAAAATATCACTTGGAAATAGATTAATGGGCATACCTTGGTGTTCAGATGTATTCAATTTCAAAACTCTTTATTCAAATGAGCAGTTTAAAAATCTTTTCTGAGCAATTACCATTTTTACAGACATGGAATAAAAAATGACTCATCTGGCAATACCTCAAAAAACAACAACTCACAGAATGAAGAAGAGCCTGAATTCTAAGCATCCAGTATTAGGTAATAGCATCTTCCTGAGGAAACTAGAATCTCACAATAGTCATGATTGGCACTGCGAGGACACTTGGGATGAGCAAGGTTCCCCTACATGTATGGCCCCAGCGGAACAAACACACTTTTGCATCTCTCTGAAGCATCCTACAGAAGCAAGCACTGCAGTAAGCCACCTTGCAAGTTGTTCATTACTGGGCCTGGTGGAACTCCCTGAGCAGTTCACCTTGCATTTATACAGGGCTCTCTGCTTCTGTGGAAGTTTGAAAACACATGAAGAGTATCTCCCTGCTAGCTCAACTTCCATTTGCTTTGATGGATTGCAAACAGGCAAGCAGTGCCTTGCATGAGAGAAGCGTTTTCAATCATAAGGAAATTCTGAGCTTCTGCAATTGATACTAAAATTATGATGCTGCCATCACACCTCACTCAGTGGGGAATTTGCAAAAATGGAAAAAAAACATTCAGTACCAAGTCAATGTCACATTGCAGTAAAGAGAGTTGACTAAAGTCTTGGCCTTAGAGTCTAGCTGTCCTTTGCAGAAATCATAATCAGCTTAAAATTCATTTCATAGGAGAGTTAAAATATGGAATTCAGTTTTCCAATTTTGATTGAACAGAGATGAGTAATTAAGCTGAAGTATTATAAACTCCAAGGACTTAGGGGCTGAGGACATGGCTCAGCAGGTAAAGTGCTTGCCGCACAAGCATGAGAATCTGGGTTTAGATCCCCAGTACCCACATAAAAGATTGGCCCAGTGACATATGCTGGCAAACTTAGCACCAAGAGAGAGGGCAAGATAGACACAGTACAGAGGCCCACTTGTTAGCTGTCCAGCCAAAACTGTGAGATTCAAGTTGAGTGAGGAACCGTGTCTTCAAATATGCCATGGGAAGGAACAGAGGAAGATACCTAACTCTAACCTCTGCCTTCTGTGTGTGCAACCTGACGTGTCTCCCGTACACACATACACATGTACAAATATGTGCAATAATCTCAATAACAAAGTAAGTCAACTACAAGCATCTAAAATGAAGAGATCTTTTAATATCTTTAAGTAAGACTCTATCCTTTCCTTTTTACTGGGATTTTAAATACATCATAATAACCCTTTATTCTATAGTCTCCCTTTTCTCACAGGGCCACAGGGAAAAAACACAGCTTTATTTTAAAGGCTACAAAGCTAGAAGTCTCAGAAAAAGGTCCAGTGATCAGTTCAGTTATGTAGAGGGCAGTTGTTGGAAGATAAGTGTTAAAATAGAAGCCTAACGATTCTGACCGTTTGACCTGTGAGTATACTTCAGCGATGTGAAGAACACAACCAACCAACTCATTAACCGTTATTATTTATTGGTTGCATAACTAATATCAGACATGATTTAGGATTATCTTGTTCAATACTCACAGTAGCCCGATGCAGTAGATATGATTGGCCCCGTCTCAGATGAGGAAACAGGCTTGCTTGAGTCAGCTAAAAATCATCTAACTAACCAGAGTAGCGATGCAGGACTCCAACTCAGGACTGCATGTAGATGCAGTCTATATCTACATCTAGATGCAACTACATCTCATTTGCACCCATGCAGAAACCATAAACTGTTTTTCAAGAGGTAAACCTCTGATATGTAATCAGCAATATCTACCACAGAGCTGCTTCATGAGCAAGCTAAGACAGTAAGAGCAACTATTTCAAAAAGACTACATATGAAATGATGGTCTACATGCTTTCCATACACACACACACACACACACACACACACACACACACACACACACACACACATATATATATATATATATATATATATATATATATATATATATAATGTTTATCACAAACAGAGAGATAGGAAAGTAAGTGAGCATTGAGATTATAGGGAACATGCCCAAGATCAAAAGTTGGTAAGAATTTAGGAGTCAGAGCCATCCTTTGAATTCCATGTCTGGCTGATGAGACTCTGCACCTGGTAAAAGTACTACACGTTTGGTAGGAGGCATAATGTGGATGCAGACTACATGTGTGTCCACATTTCTAAGACATCAAGCCAAACCACTAAAATAGTTTCACCAGCTTAGCATGACTTGTAAATCAAAGAAAAGCTGAATAATCAGTGAAGGCCATGATCAATATGAACGATATAATGTATTCTTGAATTATTCTGCTCAATTAAGTTTTCATTACAGAGTTTAATCCACATATCTGACAAGTAAAGGAGGAATAAAAAGGATGACTATGTGAAATTAATCAAATAAACTGTCAAATAATTTTTCAGCAGCTAAATCATGTACCTCGTAACAGATTTAAAGAGACCTACTGCACATGCAAATGCATTTGCACAGGTGTCCAAGGTGTATATTTTGTGGTCAGATCAAAAACCTAGCTTAATACTGCTTGGAGCCATATGGAATTAATCCAATAATCATGAATACGCACAAAATGTTTGATGTCACTAGGTACCCTTGCTCCAGTGATTAAAAGTAAACAGTAACTTTTCAATTCTGATGAACTTAAAAACTCAAGAATAAATGCAAAAGATTTCAGTGTGTGTATACATACATATATGCATATTTTATAGAAAGTTTTTATACTAATTTCTAATAATTGGAGTCACCAAGTGACGCATTTTCTAAGACTTACAGTAAGTTAAAGATGTCACATAGCATATAGCTAACTGTTCTTTATTGTTCTGTTTTGTTTCCTCTGCAGGCATCCCCAGCATTTCCAGTATTGGTAGTAAGTAAAATAATCACCAACCCAAACCAAGGCTAGCTTTGCTTTGTTGTTCGGCTCCTCAGAGCTCTTTTCTCATGTCCATTTCTGATGCAATAGAGCATTATCTATTGGGATTTAAGTTTCCTGCTGGTTTTAGGTACTGGTGCATGGAGAACACAGACGAAACAGTGGCTCGTGCACAGCTCTTCTGTAGATGTGCAATGCCTACTTTCCTAATGACTTTGGATTCATGAAGGCCACCTGAGCAGAGACCTGAATGGAGAAGCAATTGCTTAGATAAATACATCTTGTCTTATATACAGTCCTTTGTCATACTTAGTGACCAACAACAGATTGCACTCTCTTTTTAGGACCAAGTATAAATGTCAAATGTAACTGGGAGAAGAAGAGAATGAGTGCCTATGAATGTCCTAAGTATGTTCAGGACAATGCTTTCCAACATCACTGCTTTGAGCATGGCCACAAGAGGGTCAGGTTGCAGCTCTTCTTTCTGTCTGAATTAGTGCATCCCCACCCAAGGCTGGAAATATTCATTACGAATGTACACTATACCATATCAGAGCATAATTTCTTACAGTTTTTTTTTTTTTTACAGCATGCCCTTGATGACCAAGGGTAAAAACCTTAGAGCCACTGCTCAGTCACTGATTTAGAAATAAAATACTAAAGAAACCTCAACTATGGACTGTAAACGAAAAGAACACTGGTCCCTATGATGGTCACTCATCAAAGGCTTGTGTCCTAAGAATTGTGCCAGGGAGAATGTTTACAGTGTAAATAACAGCAGATGAAGCATGGCCAAACCCAACACTTTTCTAAAAGCAATACTCTGACAATTTGGATAGGAAACTTGCCACTTCTTATACATGCAAGGCCAGCTCTTCTAACTGATAAATCAGCCCAGTTTACTTAAACTTGTGAGTAGACCCAGACACTTATTTGTTAAGCACTAGACATGTGGAATGCCATGAAAATCAGTTGCTCTGTAATCAGAAGCAGCATTTACAACCACTTTGACACAAACCTACACTAGTAGCACTGTCTTTGTGATCTTACAAAAGCGGTCTTGGGGCTGCCATGCCAATGAGGATGTTCAGCTCTAATGTTCCTGCCATGGTGCTTGGCATTTGCCCAGGTATGTAGCTCCAAGTGCTCCTTTCAGGCCTTGACAGCTATTCTTGAAGAACGTTAAAGCAGAGGGAACCAGAAGGGCTCTCGTGATCTGGTGTGCCCAGAGTTTCAGAAATGGATGAGTGGAAAAGTAGTTCTTTGGTGCCGGGATGTGTTTTTGTTCTGAGAGCCAGTTGTGTGTTGCATGGACCTCTGACCGTACCTGCTCACTCCACATCTCATCTGGCCGCCTCCACCCCATCCCCCATCTTTGAGCATCAGCAGATGTTGACCTTTTACACACAGAATCAGGAAATTCCAGTTTTGTTTTGCACAGTTAAATTTTGAAATCAGCGGTGACCTGAAAGGATGTTATACCGTTCCTTTGGAAGATGGAATAATCTTTATTATTGGGAACCTGAGAAAATTTTACGGCTAATAATCTGTGACAAAACTTTATAACTCAAAATGATAGTCCATAGCCCGGACACCTCTGGCTATTCATCTTAGAGCACAATGGGTGGGTTGTTTTGTTTTGTTTAATTTCTAATAAGCAAGATGGAAAAGCATTCAGGGATCATCCTGTATCACACAAGAATAGCTTGCCTGTTCCCTGGCTTTTAAGGTAAAGAGATTTATCATAACACCATAAAACACCATATTATCTTCCAGGTGTCTTTAATAGCATTAGCAAGTTCCTTCTTTGTGGCCCTACACAGTACTTGCTGTGTGCACTGGTGAATTCCTTTCTTCTCCACAGGGAGAGAATTCACATGACAATGATTCATTGCCAGGCCTAGAAGGTACAGAGGGGATGGGCAAATGTTTTCAAAGTACAAAGTAGAGAGGAGGAAGCTGCTTGGATATTTAGCTATGTCTGGGCATTTTCCAGGGCTTCTCTTTTCACGCCAAAGAAGCAATCAATGTATACAATTCCATTCACTGTCTAGGAAGATCCTGTTGTAACAAATGAAGCACCCATGAGGCTCTGATCATCAAAGTATTTTTCGTGGAAAATAAATGATGTATATTATCGATGTGAGCTATTGATGTACATAACCATAAGTTTACATACATATGCTATATTTTACAATGGCTGGGGGATTGAGCTCTAATAGACTTCAGTATAGATTTCATATTGTCAGCATCAGCATTAAGAATCAAACACATGGACAGAATAGCTATCCTTTCTGATCATCTGCTAAACATATTTTTAAAACAAATTTCCCATCAAGGCCATTTGTACCTGCTGCTGTCTGTCTACTAGGAAATAGGTTCCTCAAGCACCTCAAGGGCACATCAGTCATTTTGATGTGCTTTGACCCATGGCTAAAAAAAATTACTAATGATATTGCCAGCAATTAATGGATCCCAAAATAAATCTGTAGTCATTTGAGCTTTGTGACCATTGTTTCTATTTAACTTCATATGATAACTATTCATATGGACATAATTCAAAATTTTAGTCAAGTGAACATTTGTTGATGCTGATGATCTAAATTAATAAATGGTTTATTATGGGTGTTTATTGTTTATTGTGAAAACTTAATCATTATCTTCTAATGTATATTACCTAATTCTCAGTACGGCCACACAAAAAGTTACACTAATCGTGTTAAACGATGTATTATACAGAGTATAATTAGGCTGACAAGAACTGTCCTAATGTTTAATAGCTTTGTGGGGGTGTTATTATTTCTTACAAAGACAGATGATAAATGAGTCAAATGTGAAAGGTAAATCCTCCAGAGGATGAAATATGACATCAAGAAAGTTTATTTTAAAAATACTTGGAATTTTTAAATAAACACAAAAATACATAAAAGAAAAATAGTGATGTAGATGGCCTGCAACCCTATCTATTATTTTTCCTAAATAACTTTCATTTGGCTGAAACAATAGCTGCACAATGCATATAACAATGATGGAGCTGTTTGACATCCCCTCCCCCACGGCCCATTTATTAAATTTGAAACAACAATTTACTTAAGGGAAATATCTCATTCTCCTGTTTTCTCTTATAATGAGCATTGCCTTCATCACAGAGTTAAGAATTCATCTCTAATTTGATTTAATTGGCAGGACTATTAAACAAGGGAAATGCTACCTGCAGTGATCCATCAGCCTGTTGAGAAAGCCCAGAAATGTTTTCATACTTGAGAACATTTGATGCCAGTTGGAGACCTTGTAAATGTTGTTTTCCATACAGCATCCAAATATTTTTGTGAAGTACTGATTTGTTGTAGAAATTTGAATGGTGAGAAGGAAAAATAACAAGGTTAATCATTTACCCACCCAAGGGTTATTAATAATCATGTTCACTCTATTCAGAGAGCTGCAGTGTCTGTTTGATTTTCCCCTTTGTTTTAATACTTCTAAATCCCCCAAATAAAAGTTCCATTGAATTGCCCTTTAACTAATTAGATTTTATATAATGAGGGAAAAATTATCAGGCTAGTGTAGCAACATGGCAAATTGCATGGTGTGCTACATTAATTTTGAACTGTTTGCTGATGTTCTAGAAAGAAAGCTAAGGTCTCGGGTGTAATGCCTTTTGGGACTGTTTTATCGTGTACCCAGTATCCTCATCACAGATCCATTTCATATTTGTGTAACTAGCATTTCATATTCATGAAACCTTTGTTGTTATCCTAAAATTGAATGAACATTAGGACATGGCTGCCTTTTTAATCCCAAAAAAACATCAAATATTCCAGTGAGAGGCTAAGAATCCCCCAGTTACAAGAAGAAGAATTTGAGAGGTACCAATCTTTATTGACAACAATTGCCCATCTTGAACCATTGACTCTTTTATGTTTTGACCTTTGCCTAGTCAATTTTGAAATGTCAATCCACTTTTTAAGTGTGAGCTAAAATCTCTACCTTTGCTAGTTGTCTTTGCAGGATAGGATGTTTTTTAGATAGAAGATGTGTCAAGTTTCCTATAATGAACCCTCAAACAGATTACTGTGAATCCTTTAAGAATGTGCCAATTAATGACTTCTTGGATTACAAGTCTTCTTGGGGTGCCAATGGGAAGCCAACCAACTGACCATTCTACCTCCTGGGAAAAGTTATGCAGAAGTATATGGTTTGAATTATAGGGACATGTTCCCCAAGTTTCTATTGAGTTCTGTTTTACAAATGGTAAATCTGAGTCAGCTCAGAGTGGCCAAGTAACCTTTCCAAAGTACTATGAGCAGGACTGCCTATCTGACTTCATAGCATTAAATGAAGTGGAAGAGATTATATAAAGAAAAAAATCTGGATTTATTGACTCCTGCCAAGACTCTTTCTATGTAGTTAAGAAATCCCTTGATTACTGACTTGACCCATTTCTGTACAGAGAGCCACAGATTTTGGAGAAAAATGGAATTATTTTGCTGGCACTTCACTGTGCTGTTAGCAGAACATACAAGCATGGTAAATGAGGACAGAGGATCACAAACCTTTGCCCCAATAAAGCATGTGGTTCCTCTACATACAGCTTCCCAATAGACTTAGCAGAATGTGAATATATAAATTCTGGGCTACTATAGATGTATGTGAGCTATGCAAATTATGTAAGATGCTTACACATACTCCTTGAGAATAAACCAATCTTTTTATCATTTTACAGTAAAATGCAGGTAACTGTGTCATCCCAAGGAGAGACCTCCTCCTATGACATTAAATTTATCTCTCCTCCCATAAGCTTGATGATGCTATGTGTCTGCTATGTGTCTCAGAAGTAAGCAAGATTACATTCAAGAGAATTTCTCCTTAAGAGCTTTGAGATCTTCTATAGACACTTTCAAAGGACATCCATAGTGCCTTTTGAAGATTTCCCATGGAACACTAGCAATGATTATATAAATACAGAATGACCCTGTGGTATTATTCCCAACCAATTTACCCTTCATATTCCCTTGGACGTGTGCTTAATGAAGGTTCACCAGCATCTTTCCTGTAACAGCTTATATTATGGTGGTGTTTCTGAACCAAAAGATTATATTAACATTAGTGCTATTAATATATTGGAAGAACAACTCATCTAATTTACCTTACACATGAATCAAATAATGACTAGTTTCCAACTCTTACCTTAAACCTTCTACCATGCCCTTAACAGTAGCATCCCAATTGTTTAGAGCACCATAGTATGAGATAGTATATGACGAATATTCTAGAAAAAAGTCAGTACATTTGCTCCTTGATTGGAAAGAATGGTCAGTTTATCCAGGCCTTAAAGACTGTTTACAAATGAATCTCACTTTCCTTTTCTGCTTAGTGAATATCACATGATAGAATATTTTATGGCAATCTTACCTTCAAAACTTGATTATATCAATCAACAGTCTTTAGTTTCTGCTTCAAGATTGCTTTTCAGCTTGATTCACTAAGGTGTAGGGACTAGATGGTCAGCTTTAGCAATTCTAACATGTTTTTTTCAATTTACAATGCAGATACTTTTCCTTGGGAAACAAAAGAGAGAAACAAATGTTCTTCCTGATTCTCATTTTTATACCATGAATCTCAATTTTTCTAATTCATGAAAATGGATTTCAAGTGTTACAACCAAATTGTTTTAGAATTTCTCACAAGGATTTTGTTAACAAAAAGAATCCAGAAAATCAACATATCTGAATCATTTGCTAAGCTAATGAGTTTCCAAACAAAAATGTGGATATTACCATCCTTATATTGTGAAAGGTTGAAATCTAATATTTATCAGAATTTGGGAGATAACTTGTCATTCTGAGCAGAAGAGTTCATTGACACCATCTAGATGCAGATTATTCTCTAGAGCAAGCTACATGTTCATGAGCCTTATACGGATCAGAATAACTTGCTTTGGGAAAAATGAAGGCAAAAAAGAATAGGGGAGCGCATTCTTCTCCATACTCTGAGTCTGTCTGGAAGAACATTTATACTAATTATTAATTATTGATCTCTATTTCCATACTAATAGCTACTGGACATGCAACGCCATTTTTGCCATTTTTGCCATTTTACCAATAAGAAAACTTAGACTTAGAGAAATTAAGAACTTATAAAGTGGTAGAATTTGAGGTCTGCTTATGTGTACCATATTTTATATAAGTTTCCCCTTAATAGCTATTTTCTAGGCTCCTAATAGGTAATTTGAAATCTAAAATAACAATAGGGTAATTGTAACCTATGTATATTTCAGATATTAACACATCACTTATCTTTAAAGATGCCTTTTGTGCTATGTATGTTATGTTCTCCTTATCATGTACATAGGCATCTGTGAAGTCCAGTTAAGGAGGTAGCATAGTGAGACATCAGTCTATTGTCCCGTATGACCCAGTGCCACTGAAGTTTATGACTAAGTGTTTGACCATCTGCAAATGGTGATCTCTTTCCCACAGTGCTTCCTAAGCTCTGATGAAGGAGTTCCTCTGACAGTGAAAAGGTCCACAACCAAAGCATACAGCAGTCCTATCCTCTCACGGAGGGAGCTCTAAAGAGCAAATGTGTTATCCTATTAGGCTTCCTCCTTCCATAAACTTCAGTATGATCATGTTAAACCACAAGGGAACCTCTGGAGTGACAGACTTGTCAGCTGAAAGAAATCTTGGAGTCCACTTGTCCAGCATCTTTGTCTTAAGTATAAGGAAAATGGAATTCTGGCAAATTAAGAGCCAGATAGCTGTTAAGTGGTACAGCTGAGACCAGAATTCCTCGTATGACTCTCAGGGCCATTTGCCTCGTAATGAAGCACCATTCTGAGATCTAGAGATTCTCCTAGCTGATTGGAGAATAAAATGAAATCAATAAATTTGCAGCGGTTTTCCCAATACAGCACAAGTTCTTCTGGCGTACTGCAAGACTGTGCTGTCTGCACTGTTTATCTATTTGTAACAAGTAGTCCAATGGCTAAGAATTCTCAGAGGCTTCATTACATTTGGATTTGATAAGATGGAATGCATCTCAATTATGCTATCTGTACCCTTTCCAATGAGCCTAATTCACTTCAGGGAATTAAGTATTTGTTATTACTTATTTAATCTTTAACTTAATGCCAGGTTATTAAAAGAAGCAAAAGAATAAGAGAATAATATGATAATTTTTATTGTTTTCTAAGTTGGCCTTGAAATTATAAAACAAGGTATTCTTTTAAAATTTAAGATGTAATATCAATTTTTTTAAAAAAATCTTGTGTTTGACCAAATATATAAGCACATATGAATAGACAGTAACCAGATATTTGAGTTTGAAAGCCACGGATGTTAATACCCATTTCTCAGGATGTTTTTACTCCCTGAAAAGGACACATAACATATACTATTTACCCTATTGGATGATTGGTATAAGGAGTTGTCCATCGTTCAGGAAGGCTAGCAACCCTACATAACAACAGCTATTAGGGGAAAAAGACTTCTAATTATATTTTCAGGCAACAACAATTATTTCCATTGCCCAAGAAGCTATCTTAGTACATAATATGGGGGAGATAAATGATATTCTATGCAGAATTATAGTCAGGGAACAGATAATAATGACTGTCCACCTTGTGAATCCCATACAGGTCAGGTAAATTATTGATACTAAGTTCAAGAAAGACCAATAAACTGTAACCTCAAATTCCCAGAACAAAAAATAAATCACAAAAACAAAGAAAAGATTTACCTAAACTAAAATAGACATCTAATATATTCAAATAGGGAATAAAATTTAATTCATGAAATGAGTTGCTAAAATGTACTTATGAACTGTTATAAAATTGCTTACATTTCTGTCATTCTTTAGGACAGACTTTCACGTCATAACCTGCAGCTGGCTTAGGGTTGACTGTGTAGCTAGGCTTGGATTTATCTCATAGAAACTTTCAAGTCTTTAGCTCCCAGGTTCTCAGATTATAGGCATGCACTATTATGCCTGAAGAATTTCTTAAACTTCTTAATAAAAATCTATTAAGAGAATAATGAATTAGATGGCTGTGTTTATTTCACCAAAGCACAGCCATTAAATACTAAGCATTACAGTTATCAACACTTCCCCTATTTATGGCCTTTGTTTGCCTCTCACGAAACTAATACTAAATTTGGTGCTAACAATATAAGTAACTAAAATAATACTAGTTAAATAAAATATTTTAAATGAACTATTTTGGCACAACTCTCTCAAAATGTAAATGTACAGCTTCCCAAAGCCTATCATCAAAGGCATTCAGACTTATTCCCCTAATTCAGTACCTACCCAGGATCAGCATGGTGAAATGGAAGTCTGCAACCTCTGAATCTCCAGTCTGTCTGGCATACATGTTGCCAAGTATTTGATTATTGAACAAAGCCCAGATAGAAATGCAGAAAAATATGACATTGTTTTTCTGGTCATAAATTTTGATAGCTATTGTAATACAAAGGTTTCCTTTGTGTGGAACCAGAGGAGGACGGAGCTGTGGCACCAGTGGGTCTGTGAGACTAGGTTTCCCAACAAGTTAGCCAGAGGAATAGGAAAGTTCCATGTCTTGCAAGAATGTTATTTGCTATAATCTAATGATGGAGGAAGCAATCTGATAATACCTGTTTACAGTAGCCCAGCCACTTGATATCAATTCCTCAATTATTAGATACTTACCGAAGGTCTCTCAAAGGCTTTGTCCATCTTTGAAGAGATCTAATCTAATCAGGGAGACAAAAAGGAGATCTATGAAATTTTAACTAGCAGTACTAAAACTCATTCCAGGACACATTACCAAGGAGATGTCAGGATCACCCACAGTAATGCGCAGAGGCAAGACAGAGTCACAGCTGCCCTGAGGACTGGGTGATCCCAAAGGATGATACACGAGACATGTGTCTCTGAGCTGGCTTTAATGAATGAGATTCAATCATGAAATAACTGCTTTACTAGCCTTGATCTTTGCACTTAACAAAACTGTCAGATTCAGATCATCGAGTCTTAAACGTGGAGGGTTTCTTCCCTTCTGTATAGTATTTGAGGCTTTACAACCTAAAGCAGAATTGATATTATTAAATAAAGCCATGCCCTCAATTCAATTATCTCCTATTTATAATAAGTAACTTTAGAAATGTATTTCAAGGAAAAAATCATGAAAATATACCCATAAATACAAGGCTTAGAAGTGTTTGGAGGACCCTTTAGCAAGACATCAGTAATTCCTTCTCTCCTTCTCTGAGAAATTGCATGCATAAAAACAGGAAATAGATCTACTTCCTGTCAGAGATAATGGCTCACACTTAAAACATACCACAGAGGATCTCTCATGAAAGACTAATGCAACCAGTCCATATCTGTAAATATAAATTGAGTAGAATGGAAACTTCAAGTGAGAAATGATTTCTTTAGTGTTATCTTCTAGCTTCAGGCTCCAGCTTTATATCAGTTTGGATTGCCGAAGTCCCTGTTTGGTTATTTCTGTAAGAACACTCTACTTATTTCCAAAGTAAATGCAAACCTTTGTTAAAGAAGTAGCTATATAAATAATGTCCATTCAATGTTTTAGGAGTCATCAATTGCTTGTTCTTGTTTGGTGTGGAAGTCATGTTTTGTTTAAGTGCATCACAACCAAGTAAAAAAAAAAACCAGGCATGTGTTTGGTGTCTTTGTCCATGTAGATATATTTCTGTTCAGCCCAAATGACATCATAGTTGAAAATAACATGCCCTGATTTTTCCTGATGCATGCAGCTCCTCCAAAGTTTAATAGGATATGGCCGAATATTTCTTCCCTTGAGGTTTCTAACCCAAAACAAGGTAGGAGCATCTAAAATTCCTGCTGATAAAAAAAATCCCCTGTTTGGGGGAAGAGATCCTACATACCAGCGTAACACTAAATAGAGCATTACGATGGATGCTTTGTCTTTGAACTAATAATTTGAATCTTTTTTTTCTAACATGAAGATTGTCCGGGCAATTTTGGAGTAAAGAGGGACTGGAGGAGATGGGTGAGACAGCACAGAATTTATCAGTCTTGAACAAATTTATATTGATAGAGTCCCCAAAAAAGCCTAGAGTTTAGTTGTCATCACAGCATGGGTATAAAGCTTAAAAATTTATGGGCATCGCAAACTCCTTCCTTCCCTTTTGACTTTTCTTAAGTAAATCACTGGTGCTTCCATTGTTTTGAGGGTCAGGATAAATAGATAAATGCAACACTAAAACTTCCAGCAGGTCTGTTTTTATTTACTGTTGCTCTATATTGACTTGGAAAACTTTGGTTTTCGCGCTCTCTTTTTCTCTCTTTCTCTGTCTCTGCCCCCCCCCTCTCTCTCTCTTTCTCTCTCCATCCCTCCCTCTGCCTCTCTTCTCTGCTTCTGTTTCCCTCTCTTCTCTTTCTCACATATCTATGATAATGCATACATACACATTCTAATAATTTTTTTGTTTGGTTACCCCTCCACCCCTCTATTTCCTTTACCAATGAACATTCTTCTTCTTTTTTTAACCAGCTTTTAAATTTTTCCTGGTTTATGTGTGTTCTAAGAACAGTAATTGTTTTATGACTGCTGACATCAAAAGGCAGGGAGAAAGAAAGGAAGGAAGGAAGGAAGGAAGGAAGGAAGGAAGGAAGGAAGGAAGGAAGGAAGGGAGGGAGGGATGGAGGAAGGAAGGGGAAAGGGGAGAAGTAGAAGGAGAGAGAAAGAAGTAGAGAAAGGGAAAGTAGAGAGGGAAGTGGGAGAGAGGAAACTGACAGGATTATGTAGGAAGAAATAGAACTTTTAAAATGAATGACAGACTCCTTAGGTTGCAAGGGAATGTTAGATTCACACTGACATCTTGCCTATATGTGCATGCGTTTGTGTATAAATAGGAGCTCATCTCAATAGAAAGCAGTGTTCTTTTGCCTTCTTTCTCCAAAAATAAAACACTCATCACTGACTTCTGCCTTCCTTAGTTATAGACAGGATGTTCCTTTTGAACTCTAATGAATACAGATGGAGGAGGAAATGAGCAAAAGGAGGAACCAGGAAATAGCTACTAACCAAAACAAAATATATTAGCAATTTGTTGAGGAGTCAAATTGGAAGGGCTGCATTTTCAGTCCACTATCAGTGATGAAATTGAGACTGTCCTAGATACATATATTACTAGCAAATAGAATTACCTTAATCATCTGCTCTAAATGAATTTCTTCAAGTTTCTGGGTACATATGTGGAAGAAGAAATACAGACCATGCAAGTCCCTGTTAATACAATTCTCTGAGGACTGGGGGGAGTCTTAGTGGCTTTATTCCTTGGCATGTTCCCTGAGAGCATCTTTGAAACGGTACACAGTATTTCCTACTGAATTCAGAAGTGCAACAGATACGTAAGAAAGGACCTAAGGCTTAGTACTTCTTCACAGAGTCTTCAGCCAAATGAGATTATGCTTTGTTCCAATCCTGAAATGGACCCATTCGAATATTTTACTATGGTTTTGGTGTCTTGGGACAAAAGTTTTCAGAAATATCATTTGAAAAGTCAATTGTACTTTTTGGGATTCGGATAAGGAACTCAAATGAATCTGCTTTAAAATGTAACGCAGCTTAATTAAGAGCTTAAATTTGAAATACTAGTAAATGGGATGCTGTCTAGCAGAGGTCAGTTCTGTGGAATTATAATTTTTTCTTGCCAACATCTGCAAAGACCCCCCCTAGCCACTATGTTGGTTTTGGGGATCTTTTTGTTGTGTTGTTGTTATTTACACAAGCAACTCATCATGAATAATTGGAAAAGAAACAGCAGGCTTCCTGAGAAACACAACCCAATCATTAACAAAGTACACAGCACAAATGCAATACACACTAAGAGGAAATCACACTTTTTAGAGGGATCCATGTTCAAGGTAACTCTGAATACTGCTGAATGACTGGCCATGTGACTTCATTCTGTGCTGTCTAGTCAGTTCAACAACGACAAATGATCTAGCTAATTCATATGTCGACAGACAGAGTAACGTGGTAAACTGAGGCATTGAGATTGCTCATTACCCCAACGATACAAGAGCTACTTGTGAAGTGGGACATTCAGGGATCCTAACATCCATTTTGTGATGAGGATTAGCTTTGCTCGCTGAACTCTATTTAAATGCTATTTCTCCTTCCCGCTAAAATGTAAGCTTCTAAACTTTATTACTAATGACAATGTTGAACCATTTTCAGTTAAATAGAAGCCTTCCTTTTAATTGCAACAGATTGCCAGGAAGAAACTATATGAATATTCTCTTCACTTAGGGCTCCAAAAAGTGGGTTGGTAATAAGGTATTAACTACAGTTTGAACGTTTCACTGTTTCTAATTTGCTGTTCATTTTTTTAAACCTATGCAGTTGCTCCCAAATTAGCTTTGTCAACAGTTTCTTCTGTTCAAGTTGCAAACCACAAGCGAGGTAGGAATTCTTGGATTCATACAGTGATCTCATGGTGTTATGTGTTGTGAAACATTGCACTGTATGAATCTGGAATATCTGTGAAGTGTACCCATCAGCTTATCAGTGAGGCATGTTGACTGATCCCAGCCTATGCACCAACGAGGACTGAGAATGCTATATATATATGTATATATAAATGGCTTCACTTAGAAATTCAACTGCAATTAAAGATGCCACAAAATTTGTTTTCTGAAAAACTAATGAACGAGAAGGAATTATGACAGTTTAGGTTCTTTGGTAGATCAGGAATTTGAAAACCCTAACTCTTACACAGCTTTGTATTGAAAATAAGAAAAGTCACTGGCAGTGGGTCTCAATGAAGCCAGAAGGCAGACTCTATATGGTGCCCATTTCACTTCGTGACAAAGGAAATGGCGTAGAGTTTTGATTCCAAACATGGTTTTTAATGAATGTAAAAAATATCCATGAAGATCTGGTCTTGATTAAGTATTGATCCTGTCACTTTCTTTATATTAAAATGAGCAGTTTGCTCATCAGTAAGTGATGAATGGCCCGTGCTAGCTAGCATCTGTCATTCACAGAATGAGGATTTTTCAGGAAACATGAAGACCATGTTTTTATTTCTTCACCAACTCCCTTTAAATGTCCTCTGTAACAGGTGTGTCTTGTTTTCCAGTCTTCACTGTTGGGCATATGTCTTCCTCCTTGTTTCTTATTTTACTTTCCATGGAACTCGTCTTGACAAAATCCGAACTTGATATTATCTTCTTGGTAAAAATACCCAGAGAACTTTCTTCTTACTTAATGAATTTGGCTGTTTTCAAGATTGCAGCCAATGCTGAATTTATATTGGAAGGGTATAGGGAAAAGGAGAAAGTTGGTCAATAGGCAAAAAAAGAAGGGAAAATGATATGATAGTATTTAAATATGTCTTCATGCCTTAAGATGTACTTTGAACTGGGAATACTGAAGATTCTCTTTTGAGGGACATCCATCCAGGTGGAGAATTTGAGGAAAGCAGTGATTATAGGTATGATAGAAAGCATCTCCATCCGTGATATGCAAATCTATGGAATGCAACAAAAGAGATAAAGGAGGAAGGAGACAGAGGGAACTGGTGCCCTTTTGTTCACCTTTATGCTCAGTCTACAAAAGGCCTCTTGACATGAGTTTGACTCTGTGTCCTCTAGCTTCTTGAGGTCAGAGCACTAATTAGTGGCAAACACATTCCAGAAGCAGGAAGAAGCCAACTAATAGAAACTTATCATTAAAAATGCGCAGAAGATGCTCAGCAGCTGTATAAGGAGGCAAGGCAGAGTTGAGTGAATAGAAATAAAGAGAATTCTAGAGTTTCTTCATTGCCTTTGTGGGAAAGACCTCAGAGGAAGTAGCATACTGTTAAATCAATGAAAGGAAAAGAGTTCCCACAATTGTTATTCCTTTGCCTTTTTTTTTACTAAAGTGACTTTCCCTATTCCTTTCCATGTGAATGCCTGATCAGTAGCTTTTAATCTGAATAGGCTTTCCTTGTTTGAAAAAAAATACACCTAGAGTGTATTTTGTTGTCATTGTTATAATCACATGGGTGATGTATTATTATAATTACGAAGGCAACAAGAAAAAAAGACATAGAAGGGAAATGAACTCGGTTCTTCTTCCTGATATTATTTTTCTTCTATTGACTTTGTCTCCAACTTTTTGCTTTCCTGTGATTCTTATCTGCTGAGGTCTTCCATAGCCAGTTTCAGTCAGATGAAACTTTGTGGAAAACTTCAGAGGGGCATGTGTCTCCATTGCCATGGAAAGCCAACTATGAGCTCTCTACTTCCCTGAAGCATCTCTAGCCTGCCCTAGTCCTAACTGGCCACCAATAAGTACCTCATTATCATACGCACCTTGCATGATGGAACGTAAACCATATATATTATAGACCTAGACATAATTGTAGATGTAAATACAATATCTTCTGTGCAGATGACTAATCCATGGCTGCAGACATATTCGATTGTTGCACATCAGGGTTTTCTGCTGTTTCTTAGGCTGGTGATGCTTCTAAATTTCCTACAGTGCAAGGAGAGTCCAACCCAACAAAATATTTGGCTCCAAGTGTCAACCACACTCATATATGACTCGACCTCTTTCACGTTACCTCCTCCCATAAGGTGCCTGCTACAGGAGAATCTTGACAAATTGGTTGCCTGTGCTTGCCCCGTCATACCATGTACTCATGTATGTGTACTTTAAAGACTTTAGCTCTGTTTTGCCTATCGTATTATACATTACAACGTGATTTGTAATTTAAAAACATAAAGGCACAACAATTTGCAGAAACATGCTTTTTTTCTTCCTAAACTGGCCTGTACATAGATGTATTCACTCAGCTAATATAATCACTAACTCAGTTAGATCTTATTGTGTGCTGCTGTTTTCCTAAACCGTTTAATGTGCAGGATACAGTCAGACTCTCTTGGGATTTGAATGGTAAAAGAATAAATTCAAAGAAACTTTCTTCTGTGTCTTCTCTGTCTCCCAAGGGAGGGTGATTTGGGATCATCATTTACTCATTTATTTTCTCATTCAATAGGATTTCTGAGTGATTAGCATATGTCAGGCAATGCTTTAAGTTCTGTGGTTATAGCTGGGAACAAAGCAGGCATAGTCTGGACACACGTGTTTACACTGAATGTAGAGTGAAACCTACATTTTAAATGCAATTTTCAGGCATTATGAATGCTAAGAAAAACATCACAAAGGATTAATAAATTGGAAGATGAGGGTATTTGAGTAGAGGGGCTCTTATTTCAGATAAAGTACCGAGAGAATTTTCTTTGGCCTGGAACTTGACTCAGAATCTGGACTGAGGAAACAAGTGCTGGATAATGTTTGCAGAGATGTCTGGAGAGGCGTGTGTTCAACCTAGCTGACAGACAGTGTGGTCACTGAGATGTGCTGGGTGTGTTTAAAAGCTATAAGGAGGGATCCTGCAGCAAGTGAGGAAGAAAGTGGAAAAAGCCCAGAAGAAGTCAAAAGCTGGTAAACTTAGGATTCAGGGAACTTTCTTTTATGAATGAGATGGGAAGCCATTAGAACTGTGAAAAGTGAGGTAGCCTGGTCTAATATGACCTATCATTGGGCTATTCTCACTGCCTGAAAGGGCAGCTTAAAGATGATGGCAACAATGAGGGTGGTGTTATCTGAACTAAAGATGAGATGGCAGAGATGGAGAGAAGAGTCCACCCTTGTCACAAATATAAAAGAATAGCCAGTGGATCAATTCATCAGTTGGTTGTAAGAGGGGGGAACAAGGACAACCCTGGAATTTCAACCTAAGCAGTGGATATAATTGGAAGAATGTAGTTGTTACTTCTTGAGATAAAGCCATCTGCTGAGCAGCATGATTAGGAAGGGACCCCAACAGCTCAGTTTCAAGCGTCTTAAAGTTAAGATGTTAGTTAAGGGTCTTGGCAGAGATGGTGAGAAGGTTGCTGCATACAAGATATGCATCTGAACAGAGTCTCACTAACTAGGTAGCTGGTTCAGGAAGTAAAATAGTATTTTGGAATGCTCTACATATAGATGGTTTTAAAGTCTACGTATAGATAGATTTTTAACTCTTAAAAAGTATCAAGGGTGCCTCTAAAAACCACAAAGTTCCAAGGACTTAAACTCTGAGACATTTAAAGTACAAAGACAAATATATATAAAGCAACAACAAAAACAATGGGTAAGGGAGAAGAAAATCCACCATAGAGTGGTAATGGGAAGGACTGTCAGGAACCCCAGAGGACTCAGCTGTAGTGAATGAACATAAATAAACCTCAACGAGATTTGTTTCAAAATTGTTGGGGAATATATTCCCATCCATGTGTGGCTGCTTCCATTTCAGCATGGTAAGGTAGAGAATTTAATTTAATCCTTAAGATATTTTCCCAGGAGACTGAGTAGGGTGTAAGAGTATAGCGGAATTGATAGAAGGAAGGGCGGCTATAAGGAGGTTCCATAGATTCTACGTCACAAGAAAAGACACGAAGATATGGTAGGTCAGTGAATTGAAGAACGAAGGAATTATCGAACAGTTATTTTCTTATCTTGGGACTTTGAATACAGAATTACAACTCAAATTGTATCATTAGAGATTATTCATAGACTCTGCTTGAGTAAGAAATTAGTAAAGGAGGGTAAATTCATAGATCACTGAAAAATAATAGGACAGTATTATAATCATGTATGAATAATTCTTTTTGTAAAATTTTATTAACTTTGTTATAAAAATACTTCCAAATAAATTAAAACATCACATACAAAAATTAACAAGACCAAAATCCTATACAACTTAATCAACTCATAGTTATAACTGATATATGTATATAAAGTATTTTATCTATGTATTATTGCAGTGTCTTTTAAATTACTTTCAAATTTCAAATATATCACTGCCAGAGAGGGCAACTTTGTCAACATCTCAGAAACAGTCTAGAAAGTCTTAAAATTCAAGCTATCATTAGCCTACTTCCTAAAATATCTTTGATTTTTAATATCCACTTACCTTTGGAAATATGTTTATAATAGTACATGTTTAGTAGATTATGGTTTCTTAAATAACTTTTATCAATTATCCTATCGAATTAACAATTTGATTTTCAAACAGGACCCACAAGTAGTTAGTGCCATCACAGAAATGAAGATATAGTAGATTGGGTAATTTCTTTCCAATATAGTTCACTTCAAGATCTAGAACTTGACTGCTATCAGTGGTATTGTTACTGACGGGGCATTTGTTTACCTACTCAAATAGATTTCCATCCTTTCATTCTCAAGTTGAAGTTCTAAAACCCCTTCTCTAGCTCCTTTTCTTCCTCCTGGTCCTTCCCCGTCTTCATCCACAGCCCTATTCCCTACACACCTATATAACTAATCTCTAGTAAAGGAAGCTGCATGGCTTCTGGTTTCCTGCCTTGTTCTTGCCTCTCTTTTAAGCAATTCGGTTCAACAAGTTACTGACATTGTCATGGCTCTCTTCTACTTTTCCTCATCTCCCATGTCATTTCCTCCTCTGCTTCTAGCCAAATTGGATTTCTTTTTATCCGGATCTTGACCCTGATCTCAGTGTCTATTGGAGTAACCAGATCTCTGATTGATGAATCTACACTGATCTGATAAGTGGAAGCACAGCAAATATCGTATATAGTATATATGTATACAGGCATGTGTCATCTCTCCTTATTCTATCTTAATTTATATGCTCATTCACTCTGATTATTAAAGTGTTATGTTTCTAAAAAAAGATTTATGTAAGTTAAAAAGTAAATTAACATCTATAAGAGTTCTGAGGCTGTTTCCATAAAATATGGAATGAATGAAAGAATGAATGAATGAACTCAAATAGTGACTTTATTCAGCTTTGTAATTGGGTAAAATAAAAGATAAGACATTAATAAGATGAGTATTTATAGATAAACATGGTTTGCAGACTCATAGTTCACTTTTCTTTTAAATATCAACTGGGCAATTTCCCATACTTTGGTTTCCACAGAAGTGTCCTTCCCAATTTTATGATAGTTATTAAATATTTATTTGTGCCAATAATGGTATTGTCTTTACCATTTATCCTTAAAGGTTGAATTAGATTAAAGAAATTTCTTGTGTTGGTCCAGATGCAAAAGAGAAAAATCTAATGACTCTCCATTCCCTACCAGCTCCCATCCTCTTCATGTCTCTGTAGTTCATACTGTAATCACTCCTATAGCTCATGGTCATCTCTGACATTTGACAGAGAAAGGGGAGGTAAATCTGGGGTGCAGTAGGTTTCTGATCCCTCTTTGGTACTAGACATAGTAAGGACTGAGAGAAAGAAATTTTAAGCATTTACCCATAGGAATAATCTCCCCATAGTTTGCATTTTCTGTAACATATAATCGTGTGTGTTGGACCTGAAAGATACAAAAAAGACATATTCTCTTAACATTGGCAAAAAACAAGATTAAGAATTGTACCATTGCCTAAATCCTTATGAGCTTGCCATGACGTCTATAAAGCAAGCAAGCAAGGAAGGAAGAAAATAGTGAGACAAAAGAGCCATGGGAATCAGCCGATCCACACACCTGCTGCTCATATGCTTCCCTCCCTCTTTTGAGGATTGCAAAGATGGAAGGAGAATGGGGAACATGATGCAAAGTCAGTAAAGTTTTTCATATACAAAATTAGACTTTTGCATCAGTTGAAACCGAGTTCTTCCTAAATTTTAAAAGGTGTGCACCTGCAAATGCTTCTGTTCATCTTGTCTGCCAAGAACTAACAGTCTCTAGTGGTGTTTGTCCGACCTTTCTATCCTGCTTGAAACAACCACTACTTTCATGCCAGTCACAACCACCTGTTGTCACCATGTGTTTTGTTGGTTCCCATATATGTAATGTCATCCCCACCATCTTTTCTCCATCCCTCATTTCACTCAAGCATGCAGTGTGCTATTTCTCTGCTGCTGTATACATTCTGTATACATTTCTGTTCTTCCTTGCAAGACTGTGAATGCTTCGGCCACTCCAATCGGTGCAGTTATATCGATCTGCTAAACACAGTCATTTGCGTGAGCTGTAAACACAACACTAGAGGGCAGCACTGTGAGTTATGCAGGCTGGGCTACTTCAGAAATGCTTCTGCACAGCTGGACGATGAGAATGTGTGCATAGGTCAGTTCCATTATGATTTCAGCTTTTGTTCTGTGCCTTTGGAGCTATGGGGATCTGGCTAGGGTTGAGAGGCTGGTGATCTGCAAATCGCTGACCAGAATGAATATCATCAATGGAGCAAATATCCTTGTAGTAGACTGAAAATTCGCTTGCATTTGGATAAAGTCATACTTGGTGCGGGAGGGGGGTTAGAATTTGAATCCTAATATTGTTACATTAAAGATGATGTCATGAGAAATCATCTTTAGGAAATTAAGAATATTCGAATTTTCTTTCTCCATTCTTTTTTCTTTCTTCCTTTTGTCTTTTGTTTTGCATGAAATCTTAATCACCTCAAATTGTATATTCAACCTTTAAAATGATAATTAACTATATTCAATATGAAGCTTTGTGGTAGAGATTTGAGTATAATTGATGATATACAACTATTGGTACATAAAAATGTTGCCATAAGAATTGAAAACTACTAGCACGTTCCTAATGCAGAAGTTTGCCTACCTTTTCCATATACAGTAATGAAATTCCATTTATTGAATTTTTCTATTGCTCCCCAAAGAACGAGTAATTTCTCAAAACTTCTCCAGGTTATATATTGTTAGATTATAAGATACATTAGCCCTAGAAAATAGGGTCCTGTGATGGGAGATCCCTCACCCGTGACTAATTCTTCTCACCTGGAAAGGATCATGTGTCCCTTCTTTTCTGAAAAGCTTCCGCTACCTTCTCTGTAGAAGGACCTGACTCTGAGAAAAGGGTTCTGGAGGCAAGCTTGACTGGGAACACTTATGATCTGTACAAGTGGCGAGTGAATGCAAAAATGTCAGGATTTTTAAGGCAGGCCTTAGCTATATAGTGAATGGAGACCAGCCTGCATTGCATGAGAACCCACCTCGAAAACAGTGGAGGAAGAAAGCCTAATAGAAAAACAATAAATGGAATTTCATTCTATAATGTCCTCTGAAAATGCAGCTGTTTGAAGCGTGTTGTCTGTTACTACACCAGCAGTTATACAGACCACCATTCTTAAAGACCAAGTTTCCAACAGAGATAAAGTTCAGCAGAGCTTGTAAGTTGGAAGAATCGAGCATACAAGATGGAAACTGACAAGTAACCTTTTCATTAGAAAGGAAAAGAAAGAGTTTTCCAGTTCAACTATACGTCTAGGATCCCAGTTTTCTGCCTGTGGTGTGACAGTCACAGAGATCCTTGCCAACTCTCACTAATGAGCTGTATGATTATTGTGAGTTTATTTGGACCAAATAGGCACAATACTGTTTACGTTTGCAGTATTTTCTATTTTTTCAAAGTGCTTCCTTATTTGTTATCTGTGAATTAGTGGAGAAAGCACTGGAGTTAGATGCTGGGTTCAGGTCCCAACTTGCTATTCCCTAACTGTGTGCCTTAGGTAAGTCCTTTAACCCTCCTGGCTTGTTTGTAAGCAAGTGGACAGGAAACATTCGGCAAAGTATGCACTGACCTGCAAATTTCAAAAAACAAAAGACAAAAATTCTCATTATCAAAATACTAGGGTAAGTATTATAAATAATGACTTTTCCTCTTTCACGCCTGAAAAAAAGACATATTGACCCAACTTCCACACTCTTAGCAAAGAGCATCCTGACTCCATACTGAACACACCCTCCTAACCACTCTGGAACAGCTAGCAAAACTAAAGATGCTTAGATTTTACCTCTAGTATGCTTCTTGTAGGACAGCAGCCCTCCCACTGGTATCTTATGAGCAGGAGTCCAATTACCTTTCTAACACTTGGATTACAAAGACTTGGGGATAGTAATAAGAACCAGAAGATGCACAGCTTCTTGAAATTTTGAGCACAGGAAATATTTTGCTGAATTCCACTTGTGAAAATGCATAAACATCATGCTATAAATATAGGAAGAACAGAAAAGGTAAAGTTAATAGGAACACTAGAATAAACCCTAACCCGTTTTTTTCTAAATACAAAATACATGAAATTAAAATGTTTCAATTTAAATATTTTAAATAAAGCAAAGCAAAAAAAGACATTGCAGAAAAAGATTGAATATTTAATTTGTGAGACCTTACTATAGCAACTGAGAACTAATTTTAATGCTATTAGTACAGAAAGAACTAATGAAATCAAATGGATATTTGCTTAAGTCATTCTCACTCACTGGGAACTAATCTCAGACACTTTGAATTCTATCTGCATCATCTCTAAATTTAAAAAAAAGGCTTTTTAAAAGACGCCTTGCAAATTCTTTAGCAATTGGCAGTCATATGCACTATCCCAACTTTGAGGGAATATCTCACATCTCTGATCTACCCAAGGTCTATCAAGACATCTTAAAGTCATCTTGTACTATAGCAGATATGCAATGCAGTTGGCTAGTTAGTGTTGCTATGGTGATTGCTGCATTGTAGTTACCGTTGTTGAATTTACCCAGTTTTCATACAAACTCCAAACACAGTTGTGTCTTCAGGGATGCATGACATTTCCCCCTGATGATGCAACAATTACATGATAATGGCATCCTTGCATGCTTCTGTTTCCTATAAACTTGAGCATTAAGTGGGAAGCTAGAGGACACATGGTTTCTGACCTTGGGTAATCACTGTTAATAATTCCCCTAATAAGCTTTGCATCAAAAACACGGGGCTCAGCAGTTGCTACTAAACATATCTCAAAGTTAGGAGGCATTATTTTTAATCCTCCTTGAAACCCAGCATCAGGTAATCAGAGGTACCTTACACAGAACAAAAGGAAACTCAAGATGATTTTAATGCCCATAAAGAAATTGTAGTGTAAAGCTATAATGCTTTAATTGAGCTGTACAAAGTATTTTATGCTGTTTCGCAGTCTGACAGCCTGTATTTTCCTCATCATTTCAGCCATCCTCACTCCCCATCTGAATAGAGCTGAATAGAGCGTCATACTTCTGAAAAACCAAATTATTTGTGTGCAAGGTGAAGGAGGGAAAACCTTATGTCTCCTTGCCCTTTATTTTCCTGACTAAGATTTCATTTGTTATCTTTCTTATAGCAAACACTGGGACATACCATGGTTTAGGTGCTGGGGCTGTAGTTTTAAATTTTGTTTAAAACCGACCTTATTGACCAAGGAGAAGTAACTGGAACAGCATGTGATGCATGATGCCCAGATGTAATTCTACTAACTAACTTAGAAAATAGCAGTGCCTCATCATCAATGGATACATTTTATCAAGGGAGAATCATTCCAATGTAGCCCAAACTCAGTGAACACAAATGTACAAGCATTAAAAGCCAATTTTAAACTATTTCTAGGCATACATTACAATAGAAGATGCCACTTCAAAAGCCTGGTTATTAAATACAAGTCAAGCCAAGAAAAGAAGAAATGTTTTGAAATTTTGTTTTTGCTCCCCCCCATGCACACACATTGTTAGTTTTATAAATGTTTGTTCATGAGGATGTTTAGCTCAAAAACCTGACTCAATACAAAATAAATCATAATTTTAAGTACTGACTACACAACATTTGAAGAAATTTTCATTTGTCTCAGTGACAAAGTTCGAATAAAAACCTCTCGGTCTCTTCATCATGATAACTCCGAAGTCTCATTGCCAAGGACATAAACTCAGTTATAATTAAGCTAAACTCCACAGGTCTTCAGTCAATGGTTTAGCTATATGATTCTATTTTAATTTGTAGCAAGAGAACATCATAAAGGATCCATCTTAAAACAAATAAAATTGAGAAACAGAAAGCCATAGCAGCCCAGCAAAGATCTCACAGCATGGGAGCAAGGAAAAGAAGAATGGTTCTGAAATTCCTTGCCACAAACCACCCCAATGCCTAAAGCTGGGGGAACGATAGACTTCCCAGTTCCAACTTCAGCTTTGAACACTCTAGAGCTTCAGACATTAAAATGCCTTGCCAAGAGTCTGTGAGGACTCAAGGAATCATTTTTATTATGCAAGAAAGTTACCTTGCCCTGCGAACAAAGTTGCAATGAAAAATATACATCTCAACGTTTGTCTTTGTTGAGATTTATCTTGGACTATGAAATTTATTTGTCTTTCATGGTTGTTCATCTACGGTACATAAAAGCTATGTGATCATGCCCAGCAAATACCAGCTCTAAGGGCTCATCTCAAAGTAGGCTCTACATAAATAAGTTAAGGCACCATCCCAAATCGTGAAGCAAAACTATCTTTAAATGAGTAAAGTGCACCCATATTGCACTTGAAGATGCTCAGCCATTCTCAGATATTGAATGTAGCAGATAAACCCATTTGAATAATTTAAAACAGATTTTACACTGATGGAATATTGATTTATCCTTGATATACACACTTCTCATGGCATTCATTAAACCATCTAAAAAATGCTCCAACAAATGGAATCTCCATTATGATCTGTTCCTGGTGAAAGCATGATGTCTTATTTCCTTGGAAGGGTTCAGATATTTTCCTCCCATATCATAAAAACGAGGCCATGGAAGGCTGAGCAAGTAAATAAATGGCCCTGAAATAGGCATACTTGCCAAAGCATTTCATTAATGGACATCTTCCGCTAAGTAAGTGAATGCATCTAAGTAAATGAAGCTCCTGTGTTGATAACCTCTAAGCCATGAGAAGTGTCTCCAGCCTGTGTGTTGTCTTGTTTCTACAGAGTGTTATTGTAACCCTTTGGGTTCAGTCCATGATCGTTGTAATGGCTCAGGATTTTGTGAGTGTAAGACTGGAACCACAGGGCCTAAATGTGATGAGTGTCTGCCAGGAAATTCCTGGCACTACGGCTGTCAACGTAAGTAACTGTGGGAGCTGCCCTCTGCCTGCTGCAGCATGGCTGATTCTGCTTGTCTAGGCTGGTGTGTGCAGCATCTCAGAGCAGAAAAAGACCCAACCAGCTGATAAGCTCCAAAGGCTACTAAGTACCCCAGCCTGCATGCAGGAGAGTGATCCATCAGCTGTCCACTGGCTTCCCTGAAGCTTGCCTTTATCTCCTCTGATGGCTAGCGCAACTTACATTGAAATATTGTATGGCAATGCATATACCTGGTCGAACCATAAATTAAGTGGCGCAATAGGGAACCTGGCTTGGAAATCCTCACCACAAAATGAAGTGCGATGTGTATGTGGTTAATATATTTCCTGCACTGAAAGCTACCGTGGAACTGCATAGTTCATAAATTCAACAATATCTACATAACATATAACCACCCTTGCTATCATGCCCATCACTGAATCTTAACCTGGATCCCGAAGGTAATCAGTCTTAGGCATATTGAAATTACATGGTAAAATAAATGACCAAAATCAATATTGATTTTAAGACATCAGGGTTTGGTGCCAGAGACTGAGTCCAGCCTCATTCCTCTGGAGACTAACAAGTCTTCTCAGAAGCTCGTTAAGTAGGTGGCATGTAGGTCAGTACATGCAATCGAAATGCTCAAATCTGAGCAGAAGCTTCCGGCCCCCTTGTAACTTTGGCTTTCTTTTAATTCTTTATTCACTTCCCTTTCCATGTCTATAAACTTACAAATATGAAATGCCCACAAGCCATGTCCTCTGAAGCAGAGAAAACTGATAAAAAAAAATAGAGCAAACCACAGTGGTCATTTCAGTTGTATTGCCATCACATGAAAAAATCAAAGATAAAGAGGTATGGAAAAGAGGTTTCAACAGCTGATTTTTATACATAGCCTTAAATATGAAGGATATTATCATTTGAACATATAATCAGTATCAAAATTACTGAAGATGTATATTCTAATTTTTATGGTCTTTGGAAGCAACTAGGTATTCCCTAGTTACAGAATATCTCAATCCACACTACCTGTCTGACAGGACCCAAGGGCTCTGTGTCTACCCTACTGGACAGCACAGGGATAATTCTGTGTACTTATTTCTCATTTGAATGAAATGGCGTCATGCAAAAATTGTCTGGAGACAATTTCTACAAGAAGTTGTGTTATTTCTACAACACAATCATTTTATTTTCTATATGAAATTAAAGATCGTAAATGCTATTGCAATAACAACTGGCATAAGATTTTACTGTAACTATGTTCAGAAACTAATCTAATTTTCTATCTGCCACTCATGGAATTTCTAGGTTTCTGGAAGCTTATTTATATGTAACATAAAATGACATTCTATGAAAAGCTAGACCATGACAATAGGCAAAGACATCTGGCATTGGACAGGTCAATATTAGAATGGGTATCAAAAGCTGGGCACTGAGAGGAACACTGAAGGACACTCAAATAGCCAGAAGTCAAGCATCATAATTGCAGAGTAACTTGAGATAAGGCTAAGGATTAAAAGTCCTGTCTGCTGTAATTTTCCTGAAAGCACTTATCCTTAAAAGTGATTCCTAAAATGACATAAAGAGGCAGGACTCAGAAGGCAGGCCATCACTCCTCAAAGAGATGAACATGAGACCCAGAGCTGGCCCTCAGTCAAAAGCAGCAAAGGAGAAAGAGATGCCAAGGTAGAAACAGGTACCAAGATTCAACATAAAAAGAATAGAGATATTGTAGTTAAGAGAAACTCCTCAGAGAGAAAGATTAATGGGAAATGCTTCGGTTTATATTTCTTTGAGACAGGACCTCATTATGTAGCCCAGATTGATCTTGAACTCATGATGCTCGTGCCTCAACTTCCTGAATACAGGTTTTAGAAACCTGCGCTACTATTCCTGTTCCCTAATGTAAAGTCTGATGAGGAAGCAAGCAAGGAAGGAAGGAAGGAAGGAAGAAGGAAGGAAGGAAGGAAGGAAGGAAGGAAGAAAGAAAGAGGGAGGGAGGGAAGGAAAGAAGGAAGGAAGAAAGATAGAAGGGGTCTTACTGGAATGTAATAAAGGCCAGACTTTGGTGAGAATACAAATTAATTTTATCATAAGGCAGTATAACCCCTCACTCAGCTACTTCTGCACTAGTGATAAGAAGTTCTGTCCCCTGAGATTTCCTTCTGGAAACAGAAGGCTGGATTTGAGTCTCTGATTTACAATTAACAAAATCCTCTGTGTCTCCACACTCAGCAACTCTAACGCTTTTATGTGGATCACTGGCTAGGAAAACATTTGAGTAGGTATTGAGTGCTTCCTGAAATAGTGGTATTGGGTAAAGGTTAGAAGCCTCAGGAATGTGAACAGATAGCTGCTATGATGTAAGGTCATTGGGTTGAGTAACAATTAAGAGAGAATGAAGCCAGAGCCAAAGGAAATGTGCACACTGACACATGAGTGATGCTCGGTGGAGAATGAAGCCCCTGAAATAAGAGGCCCATGAGGTAACTAGTGAAGAATTTCTTGGGAGTCTTCCAAGGTAGCAAGTGGACTGAGATGCGTGAGCCAATGTATTGCCTGAGGAATATCAAACGGTTTTCGTGTGATTTGAGAAAGTGTGTGTGTGTGGTGTGTGTGTGTGTGTGTGTGTGTCCTGGTATCTCTATCTCTCTCTCTCTTTCTCTTTCTCTCTCTCTCTCTCTCTCTCTCTCTCTCTCTCTCTCTCTCTCTCTCTCTCTCTCTCTCTCTCTCTCTCTCTCTCTCTCTCCAGTGTTCACATCAATGTGTCTGGGTATTACAGAAAATATTTTTAAAGAAAGTAGATTATGTGATTTGTTGAATTCTGCCAAGAAGTTTCATGTCATGGAAAAGAACTAAAAGTGTCATATAGGAGAGGTGTGGTACCCAGTGTATACTTTTAAAGAAAAGGTTTGTAAGGGTGAGATTTCTTTTTTGGAAACATTCTTGCACTTCATTAAAGGAAGGATTGGAACATCTCAAGACTGGATTTGACATATATATTTAATGTATTTCGAATTTATTTTTGAGCACACAAGGTTTTGTTAGTTTTGGGTTTTTTTTTTAAACTTACTTTGAAAGCTTTTTACTAAACCCAGTATTAGGACACAGTATTAGTGGCGAGAAATTAACAACTTTCTGGTAAAAAAAAAACAATATCGAGAAGAAAATAGAGTAGGATTGTTCGTGAAGTTGAATGATCTTAAATATATCTTGTCTACTATATATATATATATAAATTATATATATATATATAATATTGTATCTAGTAGCTCTCAGTGATGAATTCAGAATGTATGTTATAGATACTAGAGTTATAAAGGTCAGGCCCATAGCTCTAGTTCTCTTAACCCCCAGAAATCTTGTAAAAGGTTCAATGTGGAGCTAAAGTCCAAAAGAAATTGAAATTGAGAACAGAAATAAATAGGAAAAAAAAACAAGAAATAACGAAATCATGACAATGTCACTTATATCCTGTGAATGAAACCTAATGATTACCTTGGGTTTCTTGAATCCTAGACTGCTTTGAATTCCCTGGAAACCACTTAGAGTTCATAAGTCTGAATTTGCATGTAACAGCAGAGATAGTAACAGGACCATACATGTAAGGAAACTGTTATAATTCAAGGAAAATAATGGCTGTGACCTTCACAGTGCATAACAGGAATTAAATGGTTATTATTTCCTCCCCATCACTTGTTGATCAACAAAGAACTAGATAAAACTTCATATTCAAAAGCACAGTGTGTGATTCTAGTGTGTATCTTACAGCCAGACTGGCCACTGCTATTAGATTACCATGATGACCTAGGGACTTCTAAAAGCCCCTTAGTTAGATATGGGGCTGATAAAAGAGACTGTAGCAAAACTGATTCCAAAAGCCACTGTGTGTCATCTGTGGAAGTGAAAGAACTCCAGCTTCACCTGCAAACTTCCTGCCAAAGAACTGTCCGTCAATTCTGTGCTCCATAGTGTATGTGTTTTCTCTGTTGGAAAAACGTAAAAGATTTGGAAACCACAATACTGAATTGTCTTGGAGAGCATGAAACACATGATCCAAAAACAAAATATAAGCAAGAGGACTTCAGCCAAGTATGGAGCATCACACCTGTGGTCCTAGTGCTTGGGACGTAGATGCAGGAGGATAAAGAATTCAGTGTCATCCTCGGTTCATGGAGAGTTCAAGGATATTCTTGGCTACATGAGCTCATTTATAAAGAAGAAAAAGAAAGAAAGAAGGAAAGGAAGGAAGGAAGGAAGGAAGGAAGGAAGGAAGGAAGGAGATTTGGGTTTTGGTGGGATAAAGATTAGTTTAGTGTGAAGGTTGTCAAAGAAAAAGAAAGAAAGAAAGAAAGAAAGAAAGAAAGAAAGAAAGAAAGAAAGAAAGAAAGAAAGAAAAGAAAGAGAGACAGAGAAAGGAAGGAAGGAAGGAAGAAAGAGGGAGGGAAGGAGGGAAGGAGGAGGGAGGAGGGGAGGGAGGAAGAAAGTAGGTAGGTGCGTTGGGGTCCCTGGGTAAGGGTCTCGTGCAAATCAGGGCACAGGGGATGCAGAGTATAAACAACTGTATAACAATCTTTATTTTTGCATGGCTTTTTATACAGACTAAAAAGTATTACCTCAACTCTGAAACCCCCCTTTACTCATGTACATGATCATGAGAAACTCTTACCTCACCAAGCAAGAAACAATACCTCAATTAATAACAGTAATAAAAATGAAAAGAAGTACATAGAAACAAGGAAAAAAGTATACAGAAGCAAAGCACTCCTTTATATCTAATAGAGCGTGAAGAACTCAAAGGCTACTTCCTTATCTAGGGTACAGATTCTGACAGAACAGTTGAGAAATGGGCAGAGAAAGTTTGCTTTCATCTATGCTTGGTTTGCCAAGCAACTTCATCTCATCTGTCCCAGGAGGAGCCTGCACTCTAAGCCAGTTCTGTGTCTCCACAGGTAGGAAGAAAGGAAAGAAAGGAAAGGAGTTTGAGAATAAAGACACAATTTCAAATAATAATGGTTTTTTTTCTTTCTCATGGTTTATTTTTTTTATATTTAAAAATTTCCATCTCCTTCCCTCCTCCTCCCCCTCCCTCCGCTCCTCCTCCCCCTTCCCACTCCTCCTTCTCCCCCTTCCCTCCCCTTCCCTCCACCCATACCTCCCCTCCCTCCCTCTCAAGGCCAAGGAGCCATCAGGGTTCCCCACTCTGTGCTAAGTCCAAGGTCCTCCCAACTCCCCCCAGGTCCAGGAAGGTGATCGACCAAGCTGAGAAGGCTCCCACAGAGCCCGTCCATGCAGAAGAATCAGAGCCCAGCGCCAATGTCCTTTGCTTCTCAGTCAGCCCCCGCTGTTGGCCACATTCAGAGAGACGGGTTTGGTCGCATGATCCATCAGTCCCATTCCAACTGGAGTTGGTGATCTCCCTTTAGTTCTGTCCCACCGTCTCCATGAGTGAACGCACCCCTCACGTTCCTGACTTTCTCCCTCATGTTCTCGCTCCTTCTGCTCCTCATCAGGACCTTGGGAGCTCAGTCCAGTGCTCCAATGTGGGGCTCAGTCACCTTCCCCATCTGTCGCCAGCTGGAGGTTCCCTCACGGTCCTGACTTTCTTTCTCATGTTCTCCCTCCTTCTGCTCCTCATCAGGACCTTGGGAGCTCAGTCCGGTGCTCCAATGTGGGGCTCTGTCATTTTCTTCATCTATCGTCAATGTTTTGAAACCAGAAGTCTCAGTCAAGTCTCAGAAAACAAGCTGAAAAGAGGAAGTCAAATAATGCTTCCTGTAACATATGAAGAGCTGATTCAGTCCCAGCCCCAAAGACTGGCTATAAGTTTGCAGTGTTTTTGGTTAAGTAGAATGTACATCTCCACATTTGAATGAGTAGCTCTACGAAGAGATCTGTTATGTTCCAGGAGGACACATACAAGAAGATATATTGAAACCTCACATTGTTTATTTAAGTTACCAATACTCAATTTTACATACCTTATGCTATGTGAAATCACATGCCACAAAAAAATGAGTTTTAGGAAGGTTTGGACTTCTGGGGGAGACCCATTTAATAGGTCCTAATAGAATAATCAAGACCATTAGGTTTCAATGCCAATAATGAGACAGAACCAGCTTTTGCTTGGTATAGGGATACACAAGGATAAACCTACTTCAAGGAATACTTGGATTACAAAGAAGAGGTGTATTGCAAGAAGAGGTAGACTTAGAGTATAAATTAGAAAGACAAGACAGTGAAATATTTTTTTAATCAAGACAAAAGAGTGTACGGAAAAGGCATTGTGAAAGTGAGAGTGTATTATCAATAAAAGGTCATTTAAGAGAATTACTGTCTTATGTAAATTTAGAACTTAAAATGTTCTTTTACTTCCCAATACTAATAAATTAAAAATATCAAGCTATCTGATTTAAAAAAGTATTCTGCTAATATTGTTGACATATATTGATGCAAATTTTCCACCAAAAAAGTAAAAAAAAAAATGTGAATTTTATTGCTATTGTTTTGGGGTTTTTTATATTTCTTTGTTTTATTTTGTTAGATTTATTTTGAGATAGGAATCTTATGCTGTAGCCGAGGCTAGCCTAGAAATCAATATGTAGCCCAGACTGGTCTCAAACTCAGAATAATCCTTCTGCCTCATTGTCCAAGTACTGGCATGATCAAGATTGCCATGTCCCTGTTACCAGTTCTTTGTTTATTTGGTTGATTCGTTGGTTAGGTGGTTGGATGGTTGGTTTTACTTGTTTGTTTTGTTTTGTGTGGTTAGTTTGTTTTTAAGTTGAGCCCCCATCCAGAATTGCAGTGCCTGTATCCAGATAAAGCCCAAATAAGCAGTAAAAACCTTGAAGGATTCTTTTTCACGGCCAAGAACAGCAAAAGAAACAAGCATGCAGATCCAGTTCTTGACATTGTAGGTTTCTCAGGTTATGCAAATAAAGGGAAATAATGAGGGAGAAAAAGTCCAGTGAAAGGAAGGGATGTGCATGTCTTCTCAGAGAGGCGGCCAAGGTTTTCCAGAAATTTAGATATTCCCTCAATTCTGCTTCTTGCTTAGTTCTTTCTACTTGTCACTCCGACAACTGTCAATTGTCAGGACACTAGGAAGTGTGTCATTCAGCATTCAGATTGAATTAGAAGGAAGCAAAAGGTTGTCTGGAATACTGGCAGCCATGCTGGATCCAACTCACCTGAGGAGGAACTTCTGACCTACAGGAACCCCGTCCCCAAAGGCAAACTAGACTACTCTGGGGTAGGAGTTCAGTTAGATCATGGAGTCAGTGCTCAGAGTAACATACAAAATTAGGAAATAAAAGTATGGAGATGCAACTGCTTCTAAAACCCTATGAACTGATGCCCACAATATTGAAAAATTCATAATATTTTTGAGAAATTAATAAGACCTTTTAAAATGTGCATGTATGAAAAAAGGAAGCTTCTTTAAAAATATAACTTAATAGTCAAGTGTCTCACACACTTATATACTTCCAGTGAGGGTTCAGTTAGTCCTTACTGTATGTTGACAGTCTGCTGCACACCGAGGCCAGACATAACTTCTAAAATCCCAGGTGGTAGGGAACTATTTGAACAATTATTTAAGTGCCAAAGATACTGAGGTCCCAGATGATGCCCAAATTTACCCTAAATGCTCTGTCAGACAAAGGGGATAACACAGTTTTAGCTGAATAAAGGCCAAAGGTCATGATCCCACTAAAGGATAACACTTTAGTGTTCTCGTCTTTAGAACACTTCGAGCATAGCAAGGTAAGGGTGCGGGACAGTTGATCCCTTGATGAAGGTGTTTTCCATGTGAAGAGTTGAAGCATATTGGCAAACATATAATTTGGCAGAATACAGATGTCAGCCAGTGTTTATAACTTTTCTCATTGCTATGACAAACACCTGACAAGAAGCAATTGAAGGCAAGAAAGACTTATTCTCGTTAATAGTTCAAGGGGAAGTATTTCCTCATCACAGGGAAGACATGTAGCAGGGACAGGAGGCCAGCCAGTCACACTACACCTGCATTCAGCAAACAGAGAGCCACCAGGAAACATGACCAGGCTACAGAACTCCAAGGCTCACACCAGCCACTTTTCTCCAGTTAGGTTCTACTTCCTTGAGGTCCCATCACCTTCCCAAACAGTGCCACCAGCTGTTAGCATTCAAACACATGAGCCTACATGGGACATTGTACATTCAAACCACCACACAGCACCCTGAGAGCTATGATGAATCAAGTAGCCCAGCTGGTTAATGGAGGCAGAACAAGGAATGCGGGTAAAATTAAAGAGATTGCTTTCAGTTGAACATTTTCTAACAACAGTTATCTCTCGCTGTCTGGGAAGACAGTGAGGTCTACTGAGAAAAATGGCAGATTCCCTAGACTGTGGGAACGTTAGAACAGATGGTGAATGTGCCCTTTCCAGCGATGGCTTTGGACAGTCCTGTGTCAACAGAGATTCTTTGGAAGATGCCTTAAGTTTTCCAGCTTCGACTTCAGACCAAGCCTGTGGAGCAGAGGGCAGATATGCCAAGTGTATCAGTGCAGTTTTCTCCAGGCACCATATTGGGGCCACTCCATCAGGCTCCACACTCTAAAGATTCCTCTCTTGTGTACCCCAGAATTTTCTCACACTACTCATGTTGGTTTCTATTATTCTTTCACACAACATATTTGATCATATTACTTTCACATCCCAGCCCCTCCCCGATCCTCCTTACCTCCCTACCCACCCAACTTCATGCTCTTTCACTCTTTCTCCATAACAAAAATTAAAATTAAAATAGACAGAAACATCATCTTCCAGATTACTAGCGTTCTTAATCCTTTGAAAGTCAAAAGCTATGGATTTCTATAACTACCTTTATTATTTTCTGATTGTTTCTGACGGCAGTTCTTCTGCTGACATAATTCAGGAGGCTTTCTTCTTTTTTCTTTCATTCATTTTTATTTCATGGAGATTAACTTCTGCCGACTTGACAACTTGTGATCACAGAGATATTAGGATGATGTTTCCAATTGCTTCTGTGAGATGAAGATTATACCTCCCAAGACAAATACCTTGAACCTACCTTGTAATTTTTCAATTGCCTCTAGTCGATGCCTCTTCCTATTTGCTGTGTTACATTAAAATGTCCAGTTCACATTTCACCGGATGACCTTACGCATTGAATCTGTTGACAGGCAGCATGTCACCTAAACGAGAAGGTGTCCGTCATGTTTGAGAGCACTTACGGTCCTACACACACTTATTTAACTCTTTTAGCTCAATCACCAAAAGTTTCATTTTGCCAATAGAGTGAAGGACTCATTTGATCCCAACTTTTAATTTCCTTCCCACTAACTCGAAACCAGCATCATTTCCCTTGCTGAGCCTCACACGTATAAGACAGATGAATAGTAAACACCCCAAGAAAACGGTTGGTACTCCTGCTGTCTGGCTTCTCTGGGTGAGAAAACAGTGCTCTTTAAACAGCCATTCAGAGCCTCTCAGAGGTAATTGAAAAGAGAAAATATTAAGAAAACAGAAGACAGAAAGTGGCAGTGTATAAGCATTACAAATATACCGGGTCGTTCTCCTGGGGCCAAGGCTCATTTGATCAGCTAGAAGAGAAAGTTCAGGGCTGCCCCCAATTGGGAGATTTCTCCTGATTCAGCAGTCATGCTAAGAGCCATTGCTTTCCAGCAGTGGTTCTTGTTTCCCCTGATATTTAACTTTGATTTGGAATTGTTAAACAAAGCCCACCTACCTCCATCATATCAGAAACCTGGTGTAACCCTGAGTGACGGGGCGAGGGTGTCCAGAATTATGCTGTGGAACTCTCCACATACTAATGGCTTCATTCAGAGGAGCCATAAGAGGCAAATACTGACACAGCCAGCTTGATGGGAGCAAGTGGTTCCGAATGGAAGCACTAAATGGATTCGAAACCTGCTATTCTTGAATTACCAAAGCTCCAAAAGTGATAAATATAGATAGTGCAAACTCGAGAGAGCAATTCCAATCAAGCATTTTCAGTGGCTCGAAAGAGACCTACTAGTCAGCGCCTCCGCTACCTTGTTCTCAAATCCAAAAGGGTCCTCAGTTCTCATCTGTAGGGCAGATCTTAGAATACTCACTTGGAAAACCATGCTGGTTTTAATCTTTGTTGGAAAAGAATATTGAGAATGCAAGCAATAGCCCAAGCATTCCATACCATTCCAAACCATTCGATGCCACCAAACTATCCAAGTTTAACAATAGCAGGTCTATGCGCTGCCAGCGCTCCCCATCAAGTATAGGCTCAGTTGCATGGGAAGAAATACAACAGCCAGGCCTTGTCTGATAGGTGATGAGAAGGCCAAGTATAGATGGAGACTGTAGCACTGCCTTCCCTTTCGGTAGAGCAAATAAAATTCACACACTGATGAATGCATGCTTGAATGTGTGTGTGAATGGTGAGAGAGGCAGAAAGTTCTATAAGGCTGTATATGCACAATGAGGGTCTCATAAGTATAAAAAAACTATAAGCTTCACAGCAACATGGTCACCCAACTTGAAACCTGAAAAAGAAAATCGTCATTGACGTAAAGAGTCATTCCTCAGCACTCGTAAGTGCAGAATTGAAGGTTGTTAGAGACCATAGGTGGTAGAAGGATTCTTGCTACTGGGATTGTAAGAGTCTATACAAATCATGAAAACAAGATTTACATCTGAAGCCAGGGACTTTTAAAGTAGCTGTTTGGTGTGGGAAGCTGGAGGGAGTGGGGGAAGGAAAAGGGAGAGAGACAGGGAGAAAGAGGGAGAGAGAACAAGAGTTGCATGTGTGTTCAGAGATACGAGGGCCACCTTAGGCACGAGTCCTTGGCTTCAGCTTTATTTGAGACAGGATCCCATTGGTCATGGCAATAAAGAGCAGCCTACCTGACTAGAGAGCTTCTTAGAGTTCTTGTGTCTCTGCCTCCTACATTGTACTAGGAGTGGTAGTAGTACTGAGATTGTGGACCTGTGCTACGACATCCTGGTCCACGTGGGCTCTGGAGACTTAAACCGAGGTTATATTTCTTGCACACCAAACACTGGAGTCAAGAGTCTTGTATCTGGTTGTAACCGTTGCTGCGTCTCCACAGAATATGCTCTTAGGCACCTCGGCTTTTACAGTGCCACCCGTGACACTCTCACAAAGGCTTCAATAGTCAAAGCACCTTCCGGGTCTGAAACGGCATGATCGTGAAATCTCACAAAGGGTCTGGACTGTGTGCATACACATCAACTTCTGATATGAACAATGCTTAAAGACAATAAAATAGTAAAAAGCTATGTCTGTGTATAGGGAGCACGTATACGTTATCCCCTTCTACAAGGGAGGTAAGTATGCTCCTCGTTGTGTAGATGGCAAAGCTAAAGATTATTTCCCAACAGAAACGCTCAAGTAGAACAGCAACTACTAGTGACTGTTGCTGGTTATGTTCATTTCCTCTTTTATAAGGTTTTGTCATTTTTACTTCACAGATTGAGAAAGAACCTTTGATGAGTTCTTCCAAGGATCAGCAAAATTTTTCTCTAAAGACCTAAATAATCCCCATGTTAAACTCTATAGGTCACAACCATCTAACCCTGCTGCCAGGATATCAGCAACACTCACATTTAAAAAGGGATGATGTCCCAAATAAAAATCAGCCATTGCACTGGAATTTGACTCCTACATGGATTACACAAGTCAGAAATACTATTTCTTTTAAGTTACTTCAATTATACAAAAAGTACAGAAACAATGTTTTGCTCTTCCAGAAAAATAAAAAGGCAGGCTGGGCTTTGCCTCGTAACCACAGCTGGATTTATTCCAAACTCAACACAACAGCTGCAAAGAAACAGAAGTGTTAGCAAATAAAATGGAGAAAATGTGAATCAAGGGTTGAAAGATATCATATAAGGAAAGACTTTTCATTAAAATATTGACATGGGGGTGGTCTAACAGGTTGATATTTACAAAACCCTAATTGACCTTAAGAAAAAGTATGTTAGGATTCCCAGAAACATGCAAGCTTTGACCATTTAATTTCCAGGATGAGATCACAGGCATGGTCGATACCAACTGTTTAAAGGCCTTAAGAGCCAGCCAAGCCAATTTAGCATCAATTTAGTACAATCAGCAACTAATGAAAGAGAAGTCAGGGTGGCTATAATATAATCAGCACTGCTCATGTCAGAGGGAAGAGTTATTCTGATGTATACTGCAGGAAGAGCCTATCACCTTGAATAGCAGCAGAAAGCACTATTAAGAGAATTACCCTAATAATACAAGGTTCCAATGCCAATGGCACAGGAAAAATACATTTACAACATATTGAGGACAGAGAGGTTTTTTTTTTTTTACCATCACCTATAATATTGCCAGTAATTATCCTTAATTCAGTGCATGTCAGTGCTGTGAACCCATACTCTTTCTGCTCGGATTTCTTTTTGAGTGTGACTGAGCCTATTAAACCCAAGGCCTTTTGAATTGCCCACAGGAATGATGTCATGACCCACCAATATTCAAATGATTTTCACCCCATCTTTTGCACATTTTCTGTGTTTATAGAGTATGGTAAATATTTAGTTATCCTTTGCTGAACAAGGGAGGGGCCTGTATAAATACACAATGAAATATAGCAGTGGGTATCATTCAGATGGCCAAAAATCTATGTTTTCACAGTAAATTAGAAGTAACTTCTAAGATACATTTTTAAGTCTTCCCCTATTCTATAGCATTGCAGGGTCAACAGTCTGCAAAGCACTTACTTTAAAAAAAAAAAAGTTTATCAGGCAGGAAACACCACAAAATGGCAAAATGTTGATGTAATTAGTTTTCTGAGATTAGATGAGACCAGGCGCGTTCAAGGTGGTATGGCTGTAGACTGATGTAAATATTTTTACAAATTACAATGAAATCTTTTAAAATAGTACAGTTAATTTTCTGGACTTAGCTCATGGGTTTGTGTTATCATGAAGCTGACAACATAGACAATTACATTGTTCACATGGGGCTTATTCAAAAACACAAATTTCTGTGGAGCATGTGTCCCAAAACAACCTATTATTCTAGGCCATTGTCACTTCATACTCCTTGCTGCTGCTGACTCAGCTCTTTGAGGGACCACACAGAAGTCTTTCTTAAAATATTATACTTATGTACTTTCTAACTATAATAAAAATGAAAGATCACTAAGGGATGCTCATCTATGTATCTATATAAAATAAGATTCTATTTAATTATATGAAGATTTGAAAAAATTTAATACACTGTGAATTCATTCTTTGAAGACTTCACATATATAAAGATACGCTTACATATAAGCACATATACACGTATATGCATATATACACATTTTAGTCATATTTAACTTCTCTGTCTCCTCCCAGATCTCCCATGTAGCAATTCCAACTCCATATCTTCTTCCTCTTTTTAAAGATGATAGACAGTTCTTCAGTTAGTGCTTCCCACGTATGCACGGTTGTGGGGGGTCATCCACCGGAGCATAGTCAACCTATCAGAGACCACACCCCGAGAGAAAAACTGGCTCTCTCTTTACCAACAACCATCAACTCTCAATTGATCCTCATCTAGAAGTGGGGACTCATGGGCCTCTACCTTATCCATGCTAGAATGTTGACTGGCCTAATATCATGTGGGCAACCACAGCCACTGTGACTTCCTGAGTACGGTGATGTCACTCTAAGAATCCTGTCTCACCCCAGCCCTCTCCAACCTCCGTCCTTACAGTTTTTTCCAGCTGGCTTTATGGTCATAGACAGCTCCGACCTACATGCTTAGAAGTTCATCTGAACTGGAACCTTATGGAGTTTATTTTAGCCATCCTTTTTCAAGTCGTGCATTAATTTTCCTTATTGGTATGCAAGAACACTGATGATGACCGTTATTTTTCTGTGTTTTCTATGTCAGACATCTATAGTCTTGTGTAGGGTATGTAAAACACTATTAGTCGCCTGCATTTTATAATCTGGGGACAAGAGTACCAGTGAAGCTGCATGACTTTCTCACTTGAGTCACACCCATCTTGGTATTTCACATGATTCTTGGGCTGTAAAGATGGATCAGCGTTGAAGAGCACGGGCTGCTCTTATAGAAGATCCAGGCTTGGTTCTCAGTCCCCTGGTCTGGCTGCTCTCAGCCATCCGTAACTATAGTTACAAGGGATCTGGCAGCATCTTCTGGCTTCCATATGTACTGCGTTACACATGGGGCATATACATATACTCAGGTGTGCACACATATGCACAGTAAATAATGAAGAAAGAAAAGTCTAATCCTTCAACTGGTAGCAGGAACATTGCTGGGGAAATAGAAACACAAAATCCAAGCATTAACTACAAAAATGCAACAAAAAACCCTATGTACTATGGATGGTTCTTAATCCTATTAGAGTTTGAGAATTAGAAGACAAGTAGGTATTTTAACCTCAATTAGACTCTTAAGCATAACATGGGTTTTTTAACTGTCATTGCTGTTGTTTTGTATATTTTTTATCACTTAGTGTTCACAGAATAATTAGAGTTTAAAAGTTGAGAGGATATAGGCACTTAGAAAACTTGAGATAAAGGTCAGGGGCTCATCAACTTGTCCCCTCATCAGCTTTTATCAGGATGTGTTTTACAAATCTAAACCATATTACAAAAAGAAAAATCATGAAAACTTAACCAAGTAGCCTATTTGTTTTCTTTCATCCATATAATTTAAGAGTGTTTAATATTTGATAGGTTAATAATAAATATTTTAATATAGTATATTGTATTTGGTTATGAATAGATCAAGAAGAAATACTAAGTGAGCTACCAAAGATATATTTTTATTGGGAACGTGAAACAGAGCATGAAATTTGATGACAATTATCATTTAATCTATTCATGTTTAGAAACCCATTGAAAGAGAAACGCATAACTCAGTTAATTGTTATGAATTATTAATTGCTCATTTGAAATGCGATGAGCAGGACTGCACTTGTTGAAAACCTTTCTCAGTGGCTTTAACCTTTATGTCATTGGTTTTATGAGAACAAAGGGAGAAAGAATGACAGCACGATTCTCATCTTCCCAAACTAGAAAGTGACAAGACGCTGAACATCTCAGTAACTAGACAAAGGTTAATCAAGTTTGAAATGAAATAGTTACTGCTGGCCCCACTCCAACATACGTAAGTAGGAGTCTCTGGGGGCAAGCCCCAGGCATCTGAATTTTACTGAACTCCCCAGTTGGTTGTAATGTGCAGTCGGGCTGGGAGACGGCATATTTAATATTTATAAATTCTCAGAAAGACTTACTCTAGCCATGAATCAACTCACGATAGACTGAACCCAATGTGAAACGCAAGGTGGACTTCAACTTGTCAACCCAGCTAGAGTTAGAGAGAAGAAGATCAACAGCACCACTGAAGCCAATGCCATCTTACGGGATAGCTCCTGAAAGGGATTTCCATAGATGGCAAACGACTGGCCAGACAAGCAGGTTAAGATGCAGAACATGCTTAGATTTTAAAATATCTAATTTAAATACCATCTTTCTCACGAATCACAGCTACATATTTTTGTGTGGTATTAAAAAAGCAAACAAAACAAACAAACAAGCAAACAAAGAACCCCTTCAAAATTGGAAGGTGATTTCATTAACTAAATCCAGAGATTTAATACTTAGTGTCAATGCCCTAACTGCTATAACTGTTTAGTTGATTTTTCTGAGGGGAACTGAAAACTTAAGCTACCAAATTTTCTTTACCTTAGCACATATGATGACTATTTTTCTAAAATGTATGTTACCAGGTTCCCAATTATCATTTTAAAAAATCAATGTCCTGGTTACTTACTTATTTTGATAACTCTTTCATCCCTGCTAACAGCTATCTTCCATTCTTTACAAATTTCTGTTTATTCGCAAATTGTTCTTTAAATAAAAATAAACAGACTTATTAAAATGCATTCACACTTGGGTTTTTTGAGAATAAAGAAGTAAGGACTTTATATAGACTATGGCAGAATTTTAAAGATGATAAAATATAGTATTCCCAACTTTAGTTAATAAACTTAAATTCTTACACCATCAAGAAACGTCATAATCTATTATTGCTGCAGATGTGAATACTTCATGATGAAAAGGCTTGAAGCCTCATTTACCTTCAATTTTCTCATGTAAAGTGAATACAAAAGCAGAATCTACTGCACATCTCTGACAGCTAATACAATGCATTCAAATGTTTAGCCTGGTTTCTGACACACAGTAAGAACATTTGGTGAGACAATCTAGCTGTACAAAATGATATCTACCTTTGAAGATTGGTTTACCTTAACACACTTAAAGAAGCAGTCAAGTTACAAAGAAATGAAAAGTATGTTAGTCTTGTTTATTCCTGAAAAATGAAAGTCAAAACAATACGCATGATTAGTAGCCATTATGCCCTTTTTGTGATTATTTTAAGCTGTCATTGCTACCTATAAACACAGCATTCTATCTAATATTTTGTATAAAATAAATGTCCTTCATTTTTTCAGTATCAAATAAGTAAATAAAACCCTTTATTGTAAATTTTTATCCACTAAAATATACCCTAACCTTAGCAACAATTCTGTATCAATTTTAGCATCATCCTGAATCCTAGAAATTATGCCGCAATGCTAAAATGACTCCCTGCCAAACATGTCTTGAATTATAAGATCCCTAAACATACCAAAACTAGACACAGCTCTCCTCTGGGACATAAACCAATTTCTCAGGAGTGATTGTGGGACAGTGGCAATCCTTTGAGCCGCCATCAGACCTATTGAATACATGCTATTTTCAGCGTGGTGACTACTGACACCCTTCAGGATTTGTATGTCAGAAATGCATCCAGTCTCTTCATCTTTTTTTTTTTTTTTCAGAACTCCTCGGGAGACTTTCTGCAGGGTTATTTGGCTATTCTTAGCAAGTTCACGCTATGTGCTATTTTTCCACAGAGTTAAGGTTTCTCATCTCACACTAGAAAGATCCTCAAATTGAGGCTCTCGCTTTGAAGACAATAAAGTTGTTTATTCTTATAGATCTTTAAGAATAGTATTAGTAACAATTTAACCACATGTCATGCTGTCCTTGAAGTGAAGTTGAATTTTCACAGTGAATCAAATAGCATTCGTGATGGAGTATAAGTTAATAATTACTCTAGCTTTAACAATGCCACTCTCACCACAGAATGCAAAGTGAGGTGGAAGCATAGGTTCTAAAAAAGAGTCAGACTGGCAGTGCGGTTGTGTTGCTGTCCCCTGCAGCATACTTCTACTGGTGACACTGTCAAGGATCAGCCAACTGTGATGATGTCTAAAATGTTCTTTTCTGGTGTTCTTTATGATTGCCATATCATTTTATTCTTTGACATTGGCTTAGTTAATTTTTTCTCTTACTGTAATAAAACATCATGACCAAGGTAATTTACAAAAGAAAGCAATTAATTTGGGGCTTACAGTTTCAGAGGGTTAAAGTTTATAAGCATCATGGGAAGGAGCATGCCAGAAGACAGTTAGGCATAACATTGGAGCAAGATGGAGGATCGAGTCTTTAGAAACCTTAAACCCTGTCCTTGTTGACAGGCCTCCTTCAACAAGGCTACACCCAATTCTTCTCAAATAGTTCTATCAACTGGGAACTAAGTATTCTAGCAGATGAGTCTGTTGAGGGCATTCTCATTTGAACCACAACAGAATAAGTGTATTAATCACTGAAAATACATGTTGAAGGCACAATCATCAAAGGAGGGAGAAGCAGAATTAAAGGCACCACTCTGTAAGAGCAAAGAATTCACTTCTCAAAAATGATACTTATAGCTCATAGGGCTGTTATCAAATTTATGTTAAATATCTAAACACTACTGAGAACAATTCCTGATATGTTCTGTTTGCTTGTTTCTTTGCATTGGTTTTTCAAGACAGGGTTTTCCTGTGTAGCCTTGACTATCCTGGAACTTACTCCATAGACCAGGCTGGCCTTGAACTTATAAAGATCTTCCTGCTTCTACCTTCCTAATGCTGGGATTAAAGGCATGTTCCACCATCACATGGCTAATTTTGGTATGTAATCAGCTCCAGAAATAAACATTGTCAGTAATATCTGCTATAAGTAGATACCAGTAGATAACCTTAATGGAGAGCTTGGAAGGCTTTGCAATTGTCAATCAGCACTGTTATACCTATAAATGTAGATACCAATCATAAGTGTTGATATTTAAACCAGATTTTCAAGACAATTAACTGTGAATGTCCATTGTGGAAAAGTAGGAGGTTGCTGCTCATGGATAATGTCCTCAGCATGGCTTTCTTAAAGTGGAAGTGGCATAGATATAAGGACTTCAATGATTTTCCTTCGCTCATGAGGTAGCAGGCACCACTGATCTACAATTCTGTCCTCAGGAAGTTTAACGAAGTTCTACAGAGTCCTTGAACACTGAGCCCCACTCTGGATTGGTGAGTCCTTCCCCTGGGTCCCTGAAATGAGAGAACGAAGCTTACTCCACTCACTATGACTCATTTCTCTAAGTGTAATTGCATATCCTAAAACAGCAGTTAGAGCTAACCATCTACACAGCGAAAGGAAGAGTTTGCAGC